>NC_064640.1:1075444032-1075749113 GCF_023864345.2 Schistocerca serialis cubense | reverse complement strand
ATTTCTGTGTTTCATCGTCAATAAGAAGGTCCAAGGGATACAGTAAACCTGAAGTGAAGCATCGGAATCTATTTCTTGTGTCACAGGAATGGTTCAAAGCATAGTCAGTAACAAGAGTAAGTCTTCTTGTACTTAAATCGGCATTGTGCCTTTTCTATTTAATTCCGATGCAATTTCGGTGTTTCATCGTCAATAAGAATGTCCAAAGGATACAGTAAACGTGGTGTGAAGCATCGGAATCTATAACTAGTGACACAGGAATGGTTCAAAACATGGACAGTAAGAAGAGTCAGTCTTATTGTACTTATGTCGGCATTGTGCCTTTTGTATTTAATTCCGATGCAATTTCTGTGTTTCATCGTCAATAATAAGGTCCAAGGGATACAGTAAACCTGAAGTAACATCGGAATCTATAACTAGTGTCACTGGAATGCTTCAAAACGTAGACAGTAGGAAGAGTCCGTCTTCTTGTACTTAAGTCGGCATTGTGCCTTTTGTATTTAATTCCGATGCAATTTATGTGTTTCATCGTCAATAAGAAGGTCCAAGGGATTCAGTAAACCTGAAGTGAAGAATCGGAATCCATAACTAGTGTCACAGGAACGGTTCAAAACATAGACAGTAGGAAGAGTTAGTCTTCATGTACTTCAGTCGGCATTTTGCCTTTTGTATATAATTCCGATGCAATTTCTGGGTTTCATCGTCAATAAGAAGGTCCAAGGGATACAGTAAACCTGAAGTGAAGCATCGGAATCCATAACTAGTGTCACAGGAATGGTTCAAAACATAGTCAGAGAGAAGAGTCAGTCTTCTTGCACTTAAGTCGGCATTATGCCTTTTCTATTTAATTCCGATGCAATTTCTGTGTTTCATCGTCAATACGAAGATCCAAGGCATACAGTAAACCTGGAGTGAAGCTTCGGAATCTATAACTAGTGTCACAGGAATGGTTCAAAACATAGTCAGTAACAAGAGTCAGTCTTATTGTTCTTAAGTCGGCATTGTGCCTTTTGTATTTAATTCCGATGCAATTCCTGTGTTTCATCGTCAATAAGAAGGTCTAAGGGATATAGTAATCCCGAAGGAAGCATCGGGATCTACAACTAGTGTCACAGAAATGGTTCAAAACATAATTAGTAGGAAGAGTCAGTCTTCATGTACTTAAGTCGACATTATGCCTTTTGTTTTTAATTCCGATGCAATATCTGTGTTTCATCGTCTATAAGAAGGTCCAACGGATAAAGTAAACCTGAAGTGAAGCATCGGAATCTATAACTATTGTCACAGGAATGGTTTAAAACAAAGACAGTAGGAAGAGATAGTCTTCTTGTACTTAAGTCGGCAATTTGCCTTTTCTATTTAATTCCGGCGCTATTTCTGTGTTTCGTCGTCAATAAGAAGGTCCAAGTGATACAGTAAAACTGAAGTGAAGCATCGGAATCTATAACTAGTGTCACAGGAATGGTTCAAAACATAGTCAGAGAGAAGAGTCAGTCTTCTTGTACTTAAGTCGGCATTGTGCCTTTTCTATTTAATTCCGATGCAATTTATGTGTTTCATCGTCAATACGAAGGTCCAAGGGATACAGTAAACCTGGAGTGAAGCATCGGAATCTATAACTAGTTTCACAGGAATGGTTCAAAACATAGACAGTAAGAAGAGTCAGTCTTCTTGTACTTAGGTCGGCATTGTGCCTTTTCTATTTAATTCCGATGCAATATCTGTGTTTCATCGTCAATAAGAAGGTCAGAGGGATACAGTAAACATGAAGTGAAGCATCGGAATCTAACACTAGTGTCACAGGAATTGTTCAAAACATAGACAGTAGGAGGAGATAGTCTTCTTGTCCATAAGTCGGCATTGTGCCTTTTCTATTTAATTCCGACGCAATTTCTGTGTTTCATCGTCAATAAGAAGATCCAAGGGATACAGTAAACCTGAAGTGAAGCATCGGAATCTATAACTAGTGTCACAGGAATGGTTCAAATCATAGTCAGTAAGAAGAATCAGTTTTCATGTACTTAAGTCGGCATTGTGCCTTTTGTATTTAATTCCGATGCAATTTCTGTGTTTCATCGTCAATAAGAAGGTCCAAGGGATACAGTAAACCTGGAGTGAAGCATCGGAATCTATAACTAGTTTCACAGGAATGGTTCTAAACATAGACAATGAGAAGAGTCAGTCTTCTTGTACTTAGGTCGGCATTTTTCTTTTCCATTTAATTCCGATGCAATTTCTGTGTTTCATCGTCAATGAGAAGGTCAGAGGGATACAGTAAACAAGAAGTGAAGCATCGGAATCTATAACTAGTGTCACAGGAATGGTTCAAAACATAGTCAGTAAGAAGAGTCAGTCTTCTTGTCCATAAGTCGGCATTGTGCCTTTTGTATTTAATTCCGATGCAATTTCTGTGTTTCATCGTCAATAAGAAGGTCCAAGGGATACAGTAAACCTGAAGTGAAGCATCGGAATCTATAACTAGTGTCACAGAATGGTTCAAAACATAGTCAGTAACAAGAGTCAGTCTTATTGTACTTATGTCGGCATTGTGCCTTTTGTATTTAATTCCGATGCTATATCTGTGTTTCTTCGTCAATAAGAAGGTCCAACGGATAAAGTAAACCTGATGTGAAGCATCGGAATCTATAACTATTGTCACAGGAATGGTACAAAACAAAGACAGTAGGAAGAGATAGTCTTCTTGTACTTAAGTCGGCAATTTGCCTTTTCTATTTAATTCCGGCGCTATTTCTGTGTTTCGTCGTCAATAAGAAGGTCCAAGTGATACAGTAAAACTGAAGTGAAGCATCGGAATCAATTACTAGTGTCACAGGAATGGTTCAAAACATAGTATGAGAGAAGAGTCAGTCTTCTTGTACTTAAGTCGGCATTGTGCATTTTCTATTTAATTCCGATGCAATTTATGTGTTTCATCGTCAATACGAAGGTCCAAGGGATACAGTAAACCTGGAGTGAAGCATCGGAATCTATAACTAGTTTCACAGGAATGGTTCAAAACATAGACAGTAAGAAGAGTCAGTCTTCTTGTACTTAGGTCGGCATTGTGCCTTTTCTATTTAATTCCGATGCAATGTCTGCGTTTCATCGTCAATAAGAAGGTCAGAGGGATACAGAAAACATGAAGTGAAGCATCGGAATCTATAACTAGTGTTACAGGAATGGTTCAAAACATAGTCTGTAAGAAGAGTTGGTCTTCTTGTCCATAAGTCGGCATTGTGCCTTTTGTATTTAATTCCGATGAAATTTCTGTGTTTCATCGTCAATACGAAGATCCAAGGGATACAGTAAACCTGAAGTGAAGCATCGGAATCTATAACTAGTGTCACAGGAATGGTTCAAAACATAGTCAGTAAGAAGAGTCAGTTTTCATGTACTTATGTCGGCATTGTGCCTTTTGTATTTAATTCCGATGCAATTTCTGTGTTTCATCGTCAATAAGAAGGTCCAAGGGATACAGTATACCTGGAGTGAAGCATCGGAATCTATAACTAGTTTCACAGGAATGGTTCAAAACATAGACAGTGAGAAGAGTCAGTCTTCTTGTACTTAGGTCGGCATTGTGTCTTTTCCATTTAATTCCGATGCAATTTCTGTGTTTCATCGTCAATGTGAAGGTCAGAGGGATACAGTAAACAAGAAGTGAAGCATCGGAATCTATAACTAGTGTCACAGGAATGGTTCAAAACATAGACAGTAAGAAGAGTCAGTCATCTTGTACTTAAGTCGGCATTGTGCCTTTTCTATGTAATTCCGATGCAATTTCTGTGTTTCATCGTCAATAAGAAGGTCAGAGCGATACAGTAAACCTGGTGTGAAGCATCGTAATCTATAACTAGTGACACAGGAATGGTTCAAAACATAGACAGTAAGAAGAGTCAGTCTTATTGTACCTATGTCGGCATTGTGCCTTTGGTATTTATTTCCGATGCAATTTCTGTGTTTCATCGTCAATATGAAGGTCCCAGGGATTCAGTAAACCTGAAGTGAAGCATCGGAATCTATAACTAGTGTCTCAAGAATGGTTCAAAACATAGTAAGTGAGAAGAGTCAGTCTTCTTGTACTTAAGTCGGCATTGTGCCTTTTCTATTTAATTCGGATGCAATTTCTGTGTTTCATCGTCAATAAAAAGGTCCAAGGTATACAGTAAACCTGAAGTGAAGCATCGGAATCTATAACTAGTGTCACAGGAATGGTTCAAAACATAGTCAGTAAGAAGAATCAGTGTTCATGTACTTAAGTCGGCATTGTGCCTTTTGTATTTAATTCCGGTGCAATTTCTGGGTTTCATCGTCAACAAGAAGGTCCAAGGGATACAGTAAACCTGAAGTGAAGCATCGGAATCTATTACTAGTGTCACAGGAATGGTTCAAAAAATAGTCAGTAACAAATGTCAGTCTTATTGTACTTAAGACGGCATTGTGCCTTTTGTACTTAATTCCGATGCAATTTCTGTGTTTCATCGTCAATAAGAAGGTCCAAGGGATTCAGTAAACCTGAAGTGAAGCATCGGAATCCATAACTAGTGTCTGAGGAACGGTTCAAAACATAGACAGTAGGAAGAGTCAGTCTTCTTGTACTTCAGTCGGCATTATGCCTTTTGTATTTAATTCCGATGCAATTTCTGTGTTTCATTGTCAATAAGAAGGTCCAAGGGATACAGTAAACCTGAAGTGAAGCATCGGAATCTATAACTAGTGTCACAGGAATGGTTCAAAACATAGTCAGAGAGAAGAGTCAGTCTTCTTGTACTTAAGTCGGCAATGTGCCTTTTCTATTTAATTCCGATGCAATTTCTGTGTTTCATCGTCAATACGAAGGTCCAAGGCATACAGTAAACCTGGAGTGAAGCATCGGAATCTATAACTAGTGTCACAGGAATGGTTCAAAACATAGTCAGTAACAAGAGTCAGTCTTATTGTACTTAAGTCGGCATTGTTCCTTTTGTATTTAATTCCGATGCAATTCCTGTGTTTCATCGTCAATAAGATGGTTCAAGGGATATAGTAATCCTGAAGGAAGCATCGGAATCTACACCTAGTGTCACAGGAATGTTTCAAAACATAGTTAGTAAGAAGAGTCAGTCTTCTTGTACTTAAGTCGACATTATGCCTTTTGTATTTAATTCCGATGCAATATCTGTGTTTCATCGTCAATAAGAAGGTCCAACGGATAAAGTAATCCTGAAGCGAAGCATCGGAATCTATAATTAGTGTCACAGGAATGGTTCTAAACATAGTCAGTAACAAGAGTAAGTCTTCTTGTACTTAAGTCGGTATTGTGCATTTTCTATTTAATTCCGATGCAATTTCTGTGTTTCATCGTCAATAAGAAGGTCCCAGGGATACAGTAAACCTGAAGTGAAGCATCGGAATCTATATCTAGTGTCTCAAGAATGGTTCAAAGGATAGTCAGTGAGAAGAGTCAGTCTTCTTGTACTTAAGTCGGCATTGTGCCTCTTCTATTTATTTCCGATGCAATTTCGGTGCTTCATCGTCAATAAGAAGGTCCATGGGATACAGTAAACCTGGAGTGAAGCATCGGAATCTATAACTAGTTTCACAGGAATGGTTCAAAAAATAGGCAGTAAGAAGAGTCAGTCTTCTTGTGCTTAGGTCGGCATTGTGCCTTTTCCATTTAATTCCGATGCAATTTCTGTGTTTCATCGTCAATAAGAAGGTCAGAGGGATACAGTAAACGTGAAGTGTAGCATCGGAATCTATAACTAGTGTCACAGGAATGGTTCAAAACATAGTCAGTAAGAAGAGTCAGTCTTCTTGTCCATAAGTCGGCATTGTGCCTTTTGTATTTAATTCCGATGCTATTTCTGTGTTTCATCGTCAATAAGAAGGTCCAAGGGATACAGTAAACCTGAAGTGAACATCGGAATCTATAACTAGTGTCACTGGAATGGTTCAAAACGTAGACAGTAGGAAGAGTCAGTCTTATTGTACTTAAGTCGGCATTGTGCCTTTTGTATTTAACTCCGATGCAATATCTGTGTTTCATCGTCAATAAGAAGGTCCAAGGGATTCAGTAAACCTGAAGTGAAGCATCGGAATCCATAACTAGTGTCACAGGAACGGTTCAAAACATAGACAGTAGGAAGAGTCAGTCTTGTTGTACTTCAGTCGGTATTTTGCCTTTTGTATTTAATTCCGATGCAATTTCTGTGTTTCATCGTCAATAAGAAGGTCCAAGGGATACAGTAAACCTGAAGTGAAACATCGGAATCTATAACTAGTGTCACAGGAATGGTTCAAAACATAGTCAGAGAGAAGAGTCAGTCTTCTTGCACTTAAGTCGGCATTATGCCTTTTCTATTTAATTCCGATGCAATTTCTGTGTTTCATCGTCAATACGAAGGTCCAAGGCATACAGTAAACCTGGAGTGAAGCATCGGAATCTATAACTAGCGTCACAGGAATGGTACAAAACAAAGACAGTAGGAAGAGATAGTCTTCTTGTACTTAAGTCGGCATTGTGCCTTTTCTATTTAATTCCCTCGCTATTTCTGTGTTTCGTCGTCAATAAGAAGGTCCCAGTGATACAGTGAACCTGAAGTGAAGCATCGGAATCTATAACTAGCGTCACAGGAATGGTTCCAAACATAGACAGTAAGAAGAGTCCATCTTCTTGTCTTTAATTTGGCATTGTGCCTATTGTATTAAATTCCAATGCAATTTCTGTGTTTCATCGTCAATAAGAATGTCCAAGGGTTTCAGCAAACCTGAAGCGAAGCATCGGAATCTATAACTAGTGTCACAGGAATGGTTCTAAACATAGTCAGTAACAAGAGTAAGTCTTCTTGTACTTAAGTCGGCATTGTGCATTTTCTATTTAATTCCGTTGCAATTTCTGTGTTTCATCGTCAATAAGAAGGTCCAAGGGATACAGTAATTCTGAAGTGAAGCATCGGAATCTATAACTTGTGTCACAGGAATGGTTCAAAACATAGTCAGTAACAAGAGTAAGTCTTCTTGTACTTAAATCGGCATTGTGCCTTTTCTATTTAATTCCGATGCAATTTCGGTGTTTCATCGTCAATAAGAATGTCCAAAGGATACAGTAAAAGTGGTGTGAAGCATCGGAATCTATAACTAGTGACACAGGAATGGTTCAAAACATGGATAGTAAGAAGAGTCAGTCTTATTGTACTTATGTCGGCATTGTGGCTTTTGTATTTAATTCCGATGAAATTTCTGTGTTTCATCGTCAATAATAAGGTCCAAGGGATACAGTAAACCTGAAGTAACATCGGAATCTATAACTAGTGTCACTGGAATGGTTCAAAACGTAGACAGTAGGAAGAGTCCGTCTTCTTGCACTTAAGTCGGCATTATGCCTTTTCTATTTAATTCCGATGCAATTTCTGTGTTTCATCGTCAATACGAAGGTCCAAGGCATACAGTAAACCTGGAGTGAAGCTTCGGAATCTATAACTAGTGTCACAGGAATGGTTCAAAACATAGTCAGTAACAAGAGTCAGTCTTATTGTACTTAAGTCGGCATTGTGCCTTTTGTATTTAATTCCGATGCAATTCCTGTGTTTCATCGTCAATAAGAAGGTCCAAGGGATATAGTAATCCCGAAGGAAGCATCGGGACCTACAACTAGTGTCACAGAAATGGTTCAAAACATAATTAGTAAGAAGAGTCAGTCTTCATGTACTTAAGTCGACATTATGCCTTTTGTTTTTAATTCCGATGCAATATCTGTGTTTCATCTTCAATAAGAAGGTCCAACGGATAAAGTAAACCTGAAGTGAAGCGTCGGAATCTATAACTATTGTCACAGGAATGGTTTAAAACAAAGACAGTAGGAAGAGATAGTCTTCTTGTACTTAAGTCTGCAATTTGCCTTTTCTATTTAATTCCGGCGCTATTTCTGTGTTTCGTCGTCAATAAGAAGGTCCAAGTGATACAGTAAAACTGAAGTGAAGCATCGGAATCTATAACTAGTGTCACAGGAATGGTTCAAAACATAGTCAGAGAGAAGAGTCAGTCTTCTTGTACTTAAGTCGGCATTGTGCCTTTTCTATTTAATTCCGATGCAATTTATGTGTTTCATCGTCAATACGAAGGTCCAAGGGATACAGTAAACCTGGAGTGAAGCATCGGAATCTATAACTAGTTTCACAGGAATGGTTCAAAACATAGACAGTAAGAAGAGTCAGTCTTCTTGTACTTAGGTCGGCATTGTGCCTTTTCTATTTAATTCCGATGCAATATCTGTGTTTCATCGTCAATAAGAAGGTCAGAGGGATACAGTAAACATGAAGTGAAGCATCGGAATCTAAAACTAGTGTCACAGGAATTGTTCAAAACATAGACAGTAGGAGGAGATAGTCTTCTTGTCCATAAGTCGGCATTGTGCCTTTTCTATTTAATACCGACGCAATTTCTGTGTTTCATCGTCAATAAGAAGATCCAAGGGATACAGTAAACCTGAAGTGAAGCATCGGAATCTATAACTAGTGTCACAGGAATGGTTCAAATCATTGTCAGTAAGAAGAATCAGTTTTCATGTACTTAAGTCGGCATTGTGCCTTTTGTATTTAATTCCGATGCAATTTCTGTGTTTCATCGTCGATAAGAAGGTCCAAGGGATACAGTAAACCTGGAGTGAAGCATCGGAATCTATAACTAGTTTCACAGGAATGGTTCTAAACATAGACAATGAGAAGAGTCAGTCTTCTTGTACTTAGGTCGGCATTTTTCTTTTCCATTTAATTCCGATGCAATTTCTGTGTTTCATCGTCAATGAGAAGATCAGAGGGATACAGTAAACAAGAAGTGAAGCATCGGAATCTATAACTAGTGTCACAGGAATGGTTCAAAACATAGTCAGTAAGAAGAGTCAGTCTTCTTGTCCATAAGTCGGCATTGTGCCTTTTGTATTTAATTCCGATGCAATTTCTGTGTTTCATCGTCAATAATAAGGTCCAAGGGATACAGTAAACCTGAAGTGAAGCATCGGAATCTATAACTAGTGTCACAGAATGGTTCAAAACATAGTCAGTAACAAGAGTCAGTCTTATTGTACTTAAGTCGGCATTGTGCCTTTTGTATTTAATTCCGATGCTATATCTGTGTTTCATCGTCAATAAGAAGGTCCAACGGATAAAGTAAACCTGATGTGAAGCATCGGAATCTATAACTATTGTCATAGGAATGGTACAAAACAAAGACAGTAGGAAGAGATAGTCTTCTTGTACTTAAGTCGGCAATTTGCCTTTTCCATTTTAATTCCGGCGCTATTTCTGTGTTTCGTCGTCAATAAGAAGGTCCAAGTGATACAGTAAAACTGAAGTGAAGCATCGGAATCAATTACTAGTGTCACAGGAATGGTTCAAAACATAGTATGAGAGAAGAGTCAGTCTTCTTGTACTTAAGTCGGCATTGTGCCTTTTCTATTTAATTCCGATGCAATTTATGTGTTTCATCGTCAATACGAAGGTCCAAGGGATACAGTAAACCTGGAGTGAAGCATCGGAATCTATAACTAGTTTCACAGGAATGGTTCAAACACAGACAGTAAGAAGAGTCAGTCTTCTTGTACTTAGGTCGGCATTGTGCCTTTTCTATTTAATTCCGATGCAATATCTGTGTTTCATCGTCAATAAGTAGGTCAGAGGGATACAGTAAACATGAAGTGAAGCATCGGAATCTATAACTAGTGTTACAGGAATGGTTCAAAACATAGTCAGTAAGAAGAGTTGGTCTTCTTGTCTATAAGTCGGCATTGTGCCTTTTGTATTTAATTCCGATGAAATTTCTGTGTTTCATCGTCAATACGAAGATCCAAGGGATACAGTAAACCTGAAGTGAAGCATCGGAATCTATAACTAGTGTCACAGGAATGGTTCAAAACATAGTCAGTAAGAAGAGTCAGTTTTCATGTACTTAAGTCGGCATTGTGCCTTTTGTATTTAATTCCGATGCAATTTCTGTGTTTCATCGTCAATAAGAAGGTCCAAGGGATACAGTATACCTGGAGTGAAGCATCGGAATCTATAACTAGTTTCACAGGAATGGTTCAAAACATAGACAGTGAGAAGAGTCAGTCTTCTTGTACTTAGGTCGGCATTGTGTCTTTTCCATTTAATTCCGAAGCAATTTCTGTGTTTCATCGTCAATGAGAAGATCAGAGGGATACAGTAAACAAGAAGTGAAGCATCGGAATCTATAACTAGTGTCACAGGAATGGTTCAAAACATAGACAGTAAGAAGAGTCAGTCTTCTTGTACTTAAGTCGGCATTGTGCCTTTTCTATGTAATTCCGATGCAATTTCTGTGTTTCATCGTCAATAAGAAGGTCAGAGGGATACAGTAAACCTGGTGTGAAGCATCGTAATCTATAACTAGTGACACAGGAATGGTTCAAAACATAGACAGTAAGAAGAGTCAGTCTTATTGTACCTATGTCGGCATTGTGCCTTTGGTATTTATTTCCGATGCAATTTCTGTGTTTCATCGTCAATAAGAAGGTCCCAGGGATTCAGTAAACCTGAAGTGAAGCATCGGAATCTATAACTAGTGTCTCAAGAATGGTTCAAAACATAGTAAGTGAGAAGAGTCAGTCTTCTTGTACTTAAGTCGGCATTGTGCCTTTTCTATTTAATTCGGATGCAATTTCTGTGTTTCATCGTCAATAAAAAGGTCCAAGGTATACAGTAAACCTGAAGTGAAGCATCGGAATCTATAACTAGTGTCACAGGAATGGTTCAAAACATAGTCAGTAAGAAGAATCAGTGTTCATGTACTTAAGTCGGCATTGTGCCTTTTGTATTTAATTCCGGTGCAATTTCTGGGTTTCATCGTCAATAAGAAGGTCCAAGGGATACAGTAAACCTGAAGTGAAGCATCGGAATCTATAACTAGTGTCACAGGAATGGTTCAAAAAATAGTCAGTAACAAAAGTCAGTCTTATTGTACTTAAGTCGGCATTGTGCCTTTTGTATTTAATTCCGATGCAATTTCTGTGTTTCATCGTCAATAAGAAGGTCCAAGGGATTCAGTAAACCTGAAGTGAAGCATCGGAATCCATAACTAGTGTCTGAGGAACGGTTCAAAACATAGACAGTAGGAAGAGTCAGTCTTCTTGTACTTCAGTCGGCATTATGCCTTTTGTATTTAATTCCTATGCAATTTCTGTGTTTCATTGTCAATAAGAAGGTCCAAGGGATACAGTAAACCTGAAGTGAAGCATCGGAATCTATAACTAGTGTCACAGGAATGGTTCAAAACATAGTCAGAGAGAAGAGTCAGTCTTCTTGTACTTAAGTCGGCAATGTGCCTTTTCTATTTAATTCCGATGCAATTTCTGTGTTTCATCGTCAATACGAAGGTCCAAGGCATACAGTAAACCTGGAGTGAAGCATCGGAATCTATAACTAGTGTCACAGGAATGGTTCAAAACATAGTCAGTAACAAGAGTCAGTCTTATTGTACTTAAGTCGGCATTGTTCCTTTTGTATATAATTCCGATGCAATTCCTGTGTTTCATCGTCAATAAGAAGGTCCAAGGGATATAGTAATCCTGAAGGAAGCATCGGAATCTACACCTAGTGTCACAGGAATGTTTCAAAACATAGTTAGTAAGAAGAGTCAGTCTTCTTGTACTTAAGTCGACATTATGCATTTTGTATTTAATTCCGATGCAATATCTGTGTTTCATCGTCAATAAGAAGGTCCAACGGATAAAGTAAACCTGAAGCGAAGCATCGGAATCTATAATTAGTGTCACAGGAATGGTTCTAAACATAGTCAGTAACAAGAGTAAGTCTTCTTGTACTTAAGTCGGTATTGTGCATTTTCTATTTAATTCCGATGCAATTTCTGTGTTTCATCGTCAATAAGAAGATCCAAGGGATACAGTAAACCTGAAGTGAAGCATCGGAATCTATAACTTGTGTCACAGGAATGGTTCAAAACATAGTCAGTAACAAGAGTAAGTCTTCTTGTACTTAAATCGGCATTGTGCCTTTTCTATTTAATTCCGATGCAATTTCGGTGTTTCATCGTCAATAAGAAGGTCCAAAGGATACAGTAAACGTGGTGTGAAGCATCGGAATCTATAACTAGTGACACAGGAATGGTTCAAATCATGGACAGTAAGAAGAGTCAGTCTTATTGTACTTATGTCGGCATTGTGCCTTTGGTATTTAATTCTGATGCAATTCCTGTGTTTCATCGTCAATAAGAAGGTCCCAGGGATACAGAGTAACTGAAGTGAATAATCGGAATCTATATCTAGTGTCTCATGAATGGTTCAAAGGATAGTCAGTGAGAAGAGTCAGTCTTCTTGTACTTAAGTCGGCATTGTGCCATTTCTATTTAATTCGGATGCAATTTCTGTGTTTCATCGTCAATAAGAAGGTCCAAGGGATACAGTAAACCTGAAGTGAAGCATCGGAATCTATAACTAGTGTCACAGGAATGGTTCAAAGCATAGTCAGTAAGAAGTGTCAGTGTTCATGTACTTAAGTCGGCATTGTGCCTTTTGTATTTAATTCCGGTGCAATTTCTGGGATTCATCGTCCATAAGAAGGTCAAAGGGATACAGTAAACCTGAAGTGAAGCATCGGAATCTTTAACTAGTGTCACAGGAATGGTTCAAAACATAGTCAGTACAAGAGTCAGTCTTCTTGTACCTAAGTCGGCATTGTGCCTTTTCTATTTATTTCCGATGCAATTTCGGTGCTTCATCGTCAATAAGAAGGTCCAAGGGATACAGTAAACCTGGTGTGAAGCATCGGAATCTATAACTAGTGTCACAGGAATGGTTCAAAACATAGTCAGTAAGAAGAGTCAGTCTTCTTGTACCTACGTCGGCATTGTGCCTTTTCTATTTATTTCCGATGCAATTTCGGTGCTTCATCGTCAATAAGAAGGTCCATGGGATACAGTAAACCTGGAGTGAAGCATCGGAATCTATAACCAGTTTCTCAGGAATGGTTCAAAACATATTCAGTAAGAAGAGTCAGTCTTCTTGTGCTTAGGTCGGCATTGTGCCTTTTCCATTTAATTCCGATGCAATTTCTGTGTTTCATCGTCAATAAGAAGGTCAGAGGGATACAGTAAACGTGAAGTGAAGCATCGGAATCTATAACTAGTGTCACAGGAATGGTTCAAAACATAGTCAGTAAGAAGAGTCAGTCTTCTTGTCCATAAGTCGGCTTTGTGCCTTTTGTATTTAATTCCGATGCAATTTCTGTGTTTCATCGTCAATAAGAAGGTCCAAGGGATACAGTAAACCTGAAGTGAACATCGGAATCTATAACTAGTGTCACTGGAATGGTTCAAAACATAGACAGTAGGAAGAGTCAGTCTTCTTGTACTTAAGTCGACATTGTGCCTTTTGTATTTAATTCCGATGCAATTTATGTGTTTCATCGTCAATAAGAAGGTCCAAGGGATTCAGTAAACCTGAAGTGAAGCATCGGAATCCATAACTAGTGTCACAGGAACGGTTCAAACATAGACAGTAGGAAGAGTCAGTCCTCTTGTACTTAAGTCGGCATTTTGCCTTTTGTATTTAATTCCGATGCAATTTCTGTGTTTCATCGTCAATAAGAAGGTCCAAGGGATACAGTAAACCTGAAGTGAAGCATCGGAATCTATAACTAGTGTCACAGGAATGGTTCAAAACATAGTCAGAGAGAAGAGTCAGTCTTCTTGCACTTAAGTCGGCATTGTGCCTTTTCTATTTAATTCCGATGCAAATTCTGTGTTTCATCGTCAATACGAAGGTCCACGGCATACAGTAAACCTGGAGTGAAGCATCGGAATCTATAACTAGTGTCACAGGAATGGTTCAAAACATAGTCAGTAACAAGAGTCAGTGTTATTGTACTTAAGTCGGCATTGTGCCTTTTGTATTTAATTCCGATGCAATTCCTGTGTTTCATCGTCAATAAGAAGGTCCAAGGGATATAGTAATCCCGAAGGAATCATCGGGATCTACAACTAGTGTCACAGGAATGGTTCAAAACATAATTAGTAAGAAGAGTCAGTCTTCTTGTACTTAAGTCGACATTATCCCTTTTGTTTTTATTTCCGATGCAATATCTGTGTTTCATCGTCAATAAGAAGGTCCAACGGATAAAGTAAACCTGAAGTGAAGCATAGGAATCTATAACTATTGTCACAGGAATGGTACAAATCATAGTCAGTAAGAAGATTCAGTTTTCATGTACTTAAGTCGGCATTGTGCCTGTTGTATTTAATTCCGATGCAATTTCTGTGTTTCATCGTCAATAAGAAGGTCCAAAGGATACAGTAAACGTGGAGTGAAGCATCGGAATCCATAACTAGTGTCACAGGAACGGTTCAAACATAGACAGTAGGAAGAGATAGTCTTCCTGTACTTAAGTCGGCATATTGCCTTTTCTATTTAATTCCGGCGCTATTTCTGTGTTTCGTCGTCAATAAGAAGGTCCAAGTGATACAGTAAAACTGAAGTGAAGCATCGGAATCTATAAGTAGCGTCACAGGAATGGTTCAAAACATAGACAGTAAGAAGAGTCCATCTTCTTGTCTTTAATTCGGCATTGTGCCTTTTGTATTTAATTCCAATGCAATTTCTGTGTTTCATCGTCAATAAGAAGGTCCAAGGGTTTCAGCAAACCTAAAGTGAAGCATCGGAATCTATAACTAGTGTCTCAAGAATGGTTCAACACATAGTCAGTAAGAAGTGTCAGTGTTCATGTACTTAAGTCGACATTGTGCCTTTTGTATTTAATTCCGGTGCAATTTCTGGGATTCATCGTCAATAAGAAGATCCAAGGGATACAGTAAACCTGAAGTGAAGCATCGGAATCTATAACTAGTGTCACAGGAATGGTTCAAATCATAGTCAGTAAGAAGATTCAGTTTTCATGTACTTAAGTCGGCATTGTGCCTGTTGTATTTAATTCCGATGCAATTTCTGTGTTTCATCGTCAATAAGAAGGTCCAAAGGATACAGTAAACGTGGAGTGAAGCATCGGAATCTATAACTAGTTTCACAGGAATGGTTCAAACATAGACAGTGAGAAGAGTCAGTCTTCTTGTACTTAGGTCGGCATTGTGCCTTTTCCATTTAATTCCGATGATATTTCTGTGTTTCATCGTCAATAAGAAGGTCAGAGGGATACAGTAAACAAGAAGTGAAGCATCGGAATCTATAACTAGTGTCACAGGAATGGTTCAAAACTAAGTCAGTACGAAGAGTCAGTCTTCTTGTCCATAAGTCGGCGTTGTACCTTTTGTATTTAATTGCGATGCAATTTCTGTGTTTCATCGTCAATAAGAGGGTCCAAGGGATACAGTAATCCTGAAGTGACGCATCGGAATCTATAACTAGTGTCAGTGGAATGGTTCAAAACATAGACAGTAGGAAGAGTCAGTCTTCCTGTACTTAAGTCAGCATTTCTTTATTCTATTTAATTCCGATGCAATATATGTGTTTCATCGTTAATAAGAAGGTCCAAGCGATTCAGTAAACCTGAAGTGAAGCATCGGAATCTATAACTTGTGTCACAGGAATGGTTCAAAACATAGTCAGTAACAAGTGTAAGTCTTCTTGTACTTAAATCGGCATTGTGCATTTTCTATTTAATTCCGATGCAATTTCGGTGTTTCATCGTCAATTAGAAGGTCCAAAGGATACAGTAAATGTGGTGTGAAGCATCGGAATCTATAACTAGTGACACAGGAATGGTTCAAAACATTGACAGTAAGAAGAGTCAGTCTTATTGTACTTATGTCGGCATTGTGCCTTTGGTATTTAATTCCGATGCAATTCCTGTGTTTCATCGTCAATAAGAAGGTCCCAGGGATACAGTAAACCTGAAGTGAAGCATCGGAATCTATATCTAGTGTCTCATGAATGGTTCAAAGGATAGTCAGTGAGAAGAGTCAGTCTTCTTGTACTTAAGTCGGCATTGTGCCTTTTCTATTTAATTCGGATGCAATTTCTGTGTTTCATCGTCAATAAAAAGGTCCAAGGGATACAGTGAACCTGAAGTGAAGCATCGGAATCTATAACTAGTGTCACAGGAATGGTTCAAAGCATAGTCAGTAAGAAGTGTCAGTGTTCATGTACTTAAGTCGGCATTGTGCCTTTTGTATTTAATTCCCGTGCAATTTCTGGGATTCATCGTCAATAAGATGGTCCAAGGGATACAGTAAACCTGAAGTGAAGCATCGGAATCTTTAACTAGTGTCACAGGAATGGTTCAAAACATAGTCAGTACAAGAGTCAATCTTCTTGTACCTAAGTCGGCATTGTGCCTTTTCTATTTATTTCCGATGCAATTTCGGTGCTTCATCGTCAATAAGACGGTCCAAGGGATACAGTAAACCTGGTGTGAAGCATCGGAATCTATAACTAGTGTCACTGGAATGGTTCAAAAAATAGTCAGTAAGAAGAGGCAGTCTTCTTGTACCTAAGTCGGCATTGTGCCTTTTCTATTTATTTCCGATGCTATTTTGGTGCTTCATCGTCAATAAGAAGGTCCATGGGATACAGTAAACCTGGAGTGAAGCATCGGAATCTATAACTAGTTTCACAGGAATGGTTCAAAACATATTCAGTAAGAAGAGTCAGTCTTCTTGTGCTTAGGTCGGCATTGTGCCTTTTCCATTTAATACCGATGCAATTTCTGTGTTTCATCGTCAATAAGAAGGTCCAAGGGATACAGTAAACCTGAAGTGAAGCATCGGAATCTATAACTAGTGTCACAGGAATGGTTCAAAACATAATTAGTAAGAAGAGTCAGTCTTCTTGTACTTAAGTCGGTATTGTGCCTTTTGAATTTAATTCCGATGCAATTCCTGTGTTTCATCGTCAATAAGAAGGTCCAAGGGATATAGTAATCCCGAAGGAAGCATCGGGATCTACAACTAGTGTCACAGGAATGGTTCAAAACATAATTAGTAAGAAGAGTCAGTCTTCTTGTACTTAAGTCGACATTATGCCTTTGGTTTTTAATTCCGATACAATATCTGTGTTTCATCGTCAATAAGAAGGTCCAACGGATAAAGTAAACCTGAAGTGAAGCATCGGAATCTGTAGCTATTGTCACAGGAATGGTACAAAACAAAAACAGTAGGAAGAGATAGTCTTCTTGTACTTAAGTCGGCAATTTGCCTTTTCTATTTAATTCCGATGCAATTTCGGTGCTTCATCGTCAATAAGAAGGTCGTAGGGTTTCAGCAAACCTGAAGCGAAGCATCGGAATCTATAACTAGTGTCTCAAGAATGGTTCAACACATAGTCAGTAAGAAGAGTCAGTGTTCATGTACTAAAGTCGGCATTGTGCCTTTTGTATTTAATTCCGGTGCAATTTCTGGGATTCATCGTCAATAAGAAGGTCCAAGGGATACAGTAAACCTGAAGTGAAGCATCGGAATCTATAACTAGTGTCACAGGAATGGTTCAAAACATAGTCAGTACAAGAGACAGTCTTGTTGTACCTAAGTCGGCATTGTGCCTTTTCTATTTATTTCCAATGCAATTTCGGTGCTTCATCGTCAATAAGAAGGTCCAAGGGATACAGTAAACCTGGTGTGAAGCATCGGAATCTATAACTAGTGTCACAGGAATGGTTCAAAACATAGTCAGTAACAAGAGTTAGTCTTCTTGTCCAAAAGTCGGCATTGTGCCTTTTGTATTTAATTCCAATGCAATTTCTGTGTTTCATCGTCAATAAGAAGGTCCTAGGGTTTCAGCAAACCTGAAGCGAAGCATCGGAATCTATAACAAGTGTCACAGGAATGGTCCAAAACATAGTCAGTAACAAGAGTAAGTCTTCTTGTACTTGAGTCGGCATTGTGCCTTTTCTATGTAATTCCGATGCAATTTCTGTGTTTCATCGTCAATAAGAAGGTCCAAGGGATACAGTAAACCTGAAGTGAAGCATCGGAATCTATAACTAGTGTCACAGGAATGGTTCAAAACATAGTCAGAAACAAGAGTAAGTCTTCTTGTACTTAAGTCGGCATTGTGCCTTTTCTATTTCATTCCGATGCAATTTCGGTGTTTCATCGTCAATAAGAAGGTCCAAAGGATACAGTAAACCTGATGTGAAGCATCGGAATCTATAACTAGTGACACAGGAATGGTTCAAAACATGGACAGTAAGATCAGTCAGTCTTATTGTACTTATGTCGGCATTGTGCCTTTGGTATTTATTTCCGATGCAATTTCTGTGTTTCATCGTCAATAAGAAGGTCCCAGGAATACAGTAAACCTGAAGTGAAGCATCGGAATCTATAACTAGTGTCTCAAGAATGGTTCAACACATAGTCAGTAATAAGAGTCAGTGTTCATGTACTTAAGTCGGCATTGTGCCTTTTGTATTTAATTCCGGTGCAATTTCTGGGATTCATCGTCAATAAGAAGGTCCAAGGGATACAGTAAACCTGAAGTGAAGCATCGGAATCTATAACTAGTGTCACAGGAATGGTTCAAAACATAGTCAGTACAAGAGACAGTCTTCTTGTACCTAAGTCGGCATTGTGCCTTTTCTATTTATTTCCAATGCAATTTCGGTGCTTCATCGTCAATAAGAAGGTCCAAGGGATACAGTAAACCTGGTGTGAAGCATCGGAATCTATAACTAGTGTCACAGGAATGGTTCAAAACATAGTCAGTAAGAAGAGTTAGTCTTCTGGTCCATAAGTCGGCATTGTGCCTTTTGTATTTAATTCCGATGCAATTTCTGTGTTTCATCGTCAATAAGAAGATCCAAGGGATACAGTAAACCTGAAGTGAAGCATCGGAATCTATAACTAGTGTCACAGGAATGGTTCAAATCATAGTCAGTAAGAAGAATCAGTTTTCATGTACTTAAGTCGGCATTGTGCCTGTTGTATTTAATTCCGATGCAATTTCTGTGTTTCATCGTCAATAAGAAGGTCAGAGGGATACAGTAAACAAGAAGTGAAGCATCGGAATCTATAACTAGTGTCACAGGTATGGTTCAAAACATAGTCAGTAAGAAGAGTCAGTCTTCTTGTCCATAAGTCATCATTGTACCTTTTGTATTTAATTCCGATGCAATTTCTGTGTTTCATCGTCAATAAGAAGGTCCAAGGGATACAGTAAACCTGAAGTGAAGCATCGGAATCTATAACTAGTGTCAGTGGAATGGTTCAAAACATAGACAGTAGGAAGAGTCAGTCTTCTTGTACTTAAGTCGGCATTTCTTTGTTCTATTTAATTCCGATGCAATTTATGTGTTTCATCGTTAATAAGAAGGTCCAAGCGATTCAGTAAACCTGAAGTGAAGCATCGGAATCTATAACTAGTGTCACAGGAATGGTTCAAAACATAGTCAGAGAGAAGAGTCAGTCTTCTTGTACTTAAGTCGGCATTGCGCCTTTTCTATTTAATTCCGATGCAATTTCTGTGTTTCATCGTCAATACGAAGGTCCAAGGAATACAGTAAACCTGGAGTGAAGCATCGGAATCTATAACTAGTGTCACAGAATGGTTCAAAACATAGTCAGTAACAAGAGTCAGTCTTATTGTACTTAAGTCGGCGTTGTGCCTTTTGTATTTAATTCCGATGCAATATCTGTGTTTCATCGTCAATAAGAAGGTCCAACGGATAAAGTAAACCTGATGTGAAGCATCGGAATCTATAACTAGCGTCACAGGAATGGTTCAAAGCATAGACAGTAAGAAGAGTCCATCTTCCTGTCTTTAATTCGGCATTGTGTCTTTTGTATTTAATTCCGATGCAATTTCTGTGTTTCATCGTCAATAACAAGGTCCAAGGGTTTCAGCAAACCTGAAGCGAAGCATCGGAATATATAACTAGCGTCACAGGAATGGTCCAAAACATAGCCAGTAAGAAGAGTCAGTCTTCTTGTACTTAAGTCTGCATTGTGCCTTTTGTATTTAATTCCGATGGAATTTCAGTGTTTCATCGTCAATAAGACGGTCCAAGGGATACAGTAAGCCTGAGGTGAAGCATCGGAATCTATAACTAGTGACACAGGAATGGTTCAAAACATAGACAGTAGGAAGAGTCAGTCTTCTTATACTTAAGTCGGCATTGTGCCTTTTGTATTTAATTCCGATTCAATTTCTGTGTTTCATCGTCAATATGAAGGTCAGAGGGATACAGTAAACCTGAAGTGAAGCATCGGAATCTAAAATTAGTGTCACAGGAATAGTTCAAAACATAGAGAGTGGGAAGAGATAGTCTTCTTGTACTTAAGTCGGCATTGTGCCTTTTCTATTTAATTCCGACGCAATTTCTGTGTTTCATCGTCAATAAGAAGGCCCACGGGATACAGTAAACCTGAAGTGAAGCATCGGAATCTATAACTAGTGTCACAGGAATGGTTCAAAACATATTTATTAAGAAGAGTCAGTCTTCTTGTACTTAAGTCGACATTATGCCTTTTGTTTTTAATTCCGATGCAATATCTGTGTTTCATCGTCAATAAGAAGGTCCAACGGATAAAGTAAACCTGAAGTGAAGCATCGGAATCTATAACTATTGTCACAGGAATGGTACAAAACAAAGACAGTAGGAAGAGATAGTCTTCTTGTACTTAAGTCGGCATTGTGCCTTTTCTATTTAATTCCGGCGCTATTTCTGTGTTTCGTCGTCAATAAGAAGGTCCAAGTGATACAGTAAAACTGAAGTGAAGCATCGGAATCTATAACTAGCGTCACAGGAATGGTTCAAAACATAGACAGTAAGAAGAGTCCATCCTCTTGTCTTTAATTCGGCATTGTGCCTTTTGTATTTAATTCCATTGCAATTTCTGTGTTTCATCGTCAATAAGAAGGTCCAAGGGTTTCAGCAAACCTGAAGCGAAGCATCGGAATCTATAACTAGTGTCACAGGAATGGTCCAAACATAGTCAGTAACAAGAGTAAGTCTTCTTGTACTTAAGTCGGCATTGTGCCTTTTCTATGTAATTCCGATGCAATTTCTGTGTTTCATCGTCCATAAGAAGGTCCAAGGGATACAGTAAACCTGAAGTGAAGCATCGGAATCTATAACTAGTGTCACAGGAATGGTTCAAAACATAGTCAGAAACAAGAGTAAGTCTTCTTGTACTTAAGTCGGCATTGTGCCTTTTCCATTTAATTCGGATGCAATTTCGGTGTTTCATCGTCAATAAGAAGGTCCAAAGGATACAGTAAACCTGGTGTGAAGCATCGGAATCTATAACTAGTGACACAGGAATGGTTCAAAACATGGACAGTAAGAAGAGTCAGTCTTATTGTACTTATGTCGGCATTGTGCCTTTGGTATTTAATTCCGATGCAATTTCTGTGTTTCATCGTCAATAAGAAGGTCCCAGGGATACAGTAAACCTGAAGTGAAGCATCGGAATCTATAACTAGTGTCTCAAGAATAGTTCAACACATAGACAGTAAGAAGAGTCAGTGTTCATGTACTTAAGTCGGCATTGTGCCTTTTGTATTTAATTCCGGTGCAATTTCTGGGATTCATCGTCAATAAGAAGGTCCAAGGGATACAGTAAACCTGAAGTGAAGCATCGGAATCTATAACTAGTGACACAGGAATGGTTCAAAACATAGTCAGTACAAGAGACAGTCTTCTTGTACCTAAGTCGGCATTGTGCCTTTTCTATTTATTTCTGATGCAATTTCGGTGCTTCATCGTCAATAAGAAGGTCCAAGGGATACAGTAAACCTGGTGTGAAGCATCGGAATCTATAACTAGTGTCACAGGAATGGTTCAAATCATAGTCAGTAAGAAGAGTTAGTCTTATTGTCCATAAGTCGGCATTGTGCCTCTTGTATTTATTTCCGATGCAATTTCTGTGTTTCATCGTCAATAAGAAGAACCAAGGGATACAGTAAACCTGAAGTGAAGCATCGGAATCTATAACTAGTGTAACAGGAATGGTTCAAATCATAGTCAGTAAGAAGAAGCAGTTTTCATGTACTTAAGTCGGCATTGTGCCTGTTGTATTTAATTCCGATGCAATTTCTGTGTTTCATCGTCAATAAGAAGGTCCAAGGGATACAGTAAACCTGGAGTGAAGCATCGGAATCTATAACTAGTTTCACAGGAATGGTTCAAAACATAGACAATGAGAAGAGTCAGTCTTCTTGTACTTAGGTCGGCATTGTGCCTTATACATTTATTTCCGATGCAATTTCTGTGTTTCATCGTCAATATGAAGGTCAGAGGGATACAGTAAATAAGAAGTGAAGCATCGGAATCTATAACTAGTGTCACAGGAATGGTTCAAAACATAATCAGTAAGAAGAGTCAGTCTTCTTGTCCATAAGTCGGCATTGTACCTTTTGTATTTAATTCCGATGCAATTTCTGTGTTTCATCGTCAATAAGAAGGTCCAAGGGATACAGTAAACCTGAAGTGAAGCATCGGAATCTATAACTAGTGTTAGTGGAATGGTTCAAAACATAGACAGTAGAAAGAGTCAGTCTTCTTGTACTTAAGTCGGCATTTCTTTTTTCTATTTAATTCCGATGCAATTTATGTGTTTCATCGTTAATAAGAAGGTCCAAGGGATTCAGTAAACCTGAAGTGAAGCATCGGAATCTATAACTAGTGTCACAGGAATGGTTCAAAACATAGTCAGAGAGAAGAGTCAGTCTTCTTGTACTTAAGTCGGCATTGTGCCTTTTCTATTTAATTCCGATGCAATTTCTGTGTTTCATCGTCAATACGAAGGTCCAAGGCATACAGTAAACCTGGAGTGAAGCATCGGAATCTATAACTAGTGTCACAGAATGGTTGAAAACATAGTCAGTAACAAGAGTCAGTCTTATTGTACTTAAGTCGGCATTGTGCCTTTTGGATTTAATTCCGATGCAATATCTGTGTTTCATCGTCATTAAGAAGGTCCAACGAATAAAAAAACCTGATGTGAAGCATCGGAATCTATAACTAGCGTCACAGGAATGGTTCAAAACATAGACAGTAAGAAGAGTCCATCTTCTTGTCTTTAATTCGGCATTGTGTCTTTTGTATTTAATTCCGATGCAATTTCTGTGTTTCATCGTCAATAAGAAGGTCCAAGGGTTTCAGCAAACCTGAAGCGAAGCATCGGAATATATAACTAGGGTCACAGGAATGGTCCAAACATAGCCAGTAAGAAGAATCAGTCTTCTTGTACTTAGGTCTGCATTGTGCCTTTTGTATTTAATTCCGATGGAATTTCTGTGTTTCATCGTCAATAAGACGGTCCAAGGGATACAGTAAACCTGAAGTGATGCATCGGAATCTATAACTAGCGACACAGGAATGGTTCAAATCATAGACAGTAGGAAGAGTCAGTCTTCTTATACTTAAGTCGGCATTGTGCCTTTTGTATTTAATTCCGATTCAATTTCTGTGTTTCATCGTCAATATGAAGGTCAGAGGGATACAGTAAACCTGAAGTGAAGCATCGGAATCTAAAACTAGTGTCACAGGAATTGTTCAAAACATAGAGAGTAGGAAGAGATAGTCTCCTTTTACTTAAGTCGGCATTGTGCCTTTTCTATTTCATTCCGACGCAATTTCTGTGTTTCATCGTCAATATGAAGGCCCACGGGATACAGTAAACCTGAAGTGAAGCATCGGAATCTATAACTAGTGTCACAGGAATGGTTCAAATCATAGACAGTAAGAAGAGTCAGTCTTCCTGTACTTAAGTCGGCATTGTGCCTTTTGTATTTAATTCCGATGCAATTTCTGTGTTTCATCGTCAATAAGAAGGTCCAAGGGTTTCAGTAAAGCTGAAGTGAAGCATCTTAATCTATAACTAGTGTCACAAGAATGGTTCAAAACTAGTCAGTAAGAAGAGTCAGTCTTCTTGTACTTAAGTCGGCATTGTGCCTCTTGTATTTAATTCCGATGTAATTTCCGTGTTTCATCGTCAATAAGAAGGTCCAAGGGATACAGTAAACCTGAAGTGAAGCATCGGAATCTATAACTAGTGTCACAGGAATGGTTCAAAACATAGTCAGAGAGAAGAGTCAGTATTCTTGTACTTAAGTCGGCATTGTGCCTTTTCTATTTAATTCCGATGCAATTTATGTGTTTCATCGTCAATACGAAGGTCCAAGGGATACAGTGAACCTGGAGTGAAGCATCGGAATCTATAAATAGTTTCACAGGAATGGTTCAAACATAGACAGTAAGAAGAGTCAGTCTTCTTGTACTTAGGTCGGCATTGTGCCTTTTCTATTTAATTCCAATGCAATATCTGTGTTTCATCGTCAATAAGAAGGTCAGAGGGATACAGTAAACATGAAGTGAAGTATCGGAATCTATAACAAGTGTTACAGGAATGGTTCAAAACATAGTCAGTAAGAAGAGTTAGTCTTCTTGTCCATAAGTCGGCATTGTGCCTTTTGTATTTAATTCCGATGAAATTTCTGTGTTTCATCGTCAATAAGAAGGTCCAAGGGAAACAGTAAACCTGAAGTGAAGCATCGGAATCTATAACTAGTGTCACAGGAATGGTTCATAACATAGTCAGTAACAAGAGTAAGTCTTCCTGTACTTAAGTCGGCATTGTGCCTTTTCTATTTAATTCCGATGCAATTTCGGTGTTTCATCGTCAATAAGAAGGTCCAAAGGATACAGTAAACCTGGTGTGAAGCATCGGAATCTATAACTAGTGACACAGGAATGGTTCAAAACATGGACAGTAAGAAGAGTCAGTCTTATTGTACCTATGTCGGCATTGTGCCTTTGGTATTTATTTCCGATGCAATTTCTGTGTTTCATCGTCAATAAGAAGGTCCCAGGGATACAGTAAACCTGAAGTGAAGCATCGGAATCTATAACTAGTGTCTCAAGAATGGTTCAAAACATAGTAAGTGAGAAGAGTCAGTCTTCTTGTACTTAAGTCGGCATTGTGCCTTTTCTATATAATTCGGATGCAATTTCTGTGTTTCATCGTCAATAAAAAGGTCCAAGGTATACAGTAAACTTGAAGTGAAGCATCGGAATCTATAACTAGTGTCACAGGAATGGTTCAAAACATAGTCAGTAAGAAGAATCAGTGTTCAAGTACTTAAGTCGGCATTGTGCCTTTTGTATTTAATTCCGGTGCAATTTCTGGGTTTCATCGTCAATAAGAAGGTCCAAGGGATATAGTAAACCTGAAGTGAAGCATCGGAATCTATAACTAGTGTCACAGGAATGGTTCAAAACATAGTCAGTAACAAGAGTCAGTCTTCTTGTACCTAAGTCGGCATTGTGCCTTTTCTATTTATTTCCGATGCAATTTCGTTGCTTCATCGTCAATAAGAAGGTCCAAGGGATACAGTAAACCTGGTGTGAAGCATCGGAATCTATAACTAGTGTCACAGGAATGGTTCAAAACATAGTCAGTAAGAAGAGTCAGTCTTCTTGTCCATAAGTCGACGTTGTGCCTTTTGTATTTAATTCCGTTGCAATTTCTGTGTTTCATCGTCAATAAGAAGATCCAAGGGATACAGTAACCCTGAAGTGAAGCATCGGAATCTATAACTAGTGTCACAGGAATGGTTCAAATCATAGTCAGTAAGAAGAGTCAGTTTTCATGTACTTAAGTCGGCATTGTGCCTTTTGTATTTAATTCCGATGCAATTTCTGTGTTTCATCGTCAATAAGAAGGTCCAAGGGATACAGTAAACCTGGAGTGAAGCATCGGAATCTATAACTAGTTTCACAGGAATGGTTCAAAACATAGACAGTAAGAAGAGTCAGTCTTCTTGTACTTAGGTCGGCATTGTGCCTTTTCCATTTAATTCCGATGCAATTTCTGTGTTTCAACGTCAATAAGAAGGTCAGAGGGATACAGTAAACATGAAGTGAAGCATAGGAACCTATAACTAGTGTCACAGGAATGGTTCAAAACATAGTCAGTAAGAAGAGTCAGTCTTCTAGTCCATAAGTCAGCATTGTGCCTTTTCTATTTAATTCCGATGTAATTTCTGTGTTTCATCGCAATAAGAAGGTCCAAGGGATACAGTAAACCTGAAGTGAAGCATCGGAATCTATAACTAGTGTCACTGGAATGGTTCAAACATAGACAGTAGGAAGAGTCAGTCTTCTTGTACTTAAGTCGGCATTGTGCCTTTTGTATTTAATTCCGGTGCAATTAATGTGTTTCATCGTCAATAAGAAGGTCCAAGGGATTCAGTAAACCTGAAGTGAAGCATCAGAATCCATAACTAGTGTCACAGGAAAGGTTCAAAACATAGACAGTAGGAAGAGTCAGTCTTCTTGTACTTCAGTCGGCATTTTGCCTTTTGTATTTAATTCCGATGCAATTTCTGTGTTTAATCGTCAATGAGAAGGTCCAAGGGATACAGTAAACCTGAAGTGAAGCATCGGAATCTAAAACTAGTGTCACAGGAATTGTTCAAAACATAGAGAGTAGGAAGAGATAGTCTCCTCTTACTTAAGTCAGCATTGTGCCTTTTCTATTTAATTCCGACGCAATTTCTGTGTTTCATCGTCAATATGAAGGCCCACGGGATACAGTAAACCTGAAGTGAAGCATCGGAATCTATAACTAGTGTCACAGGAATGGTTCAAATCATAGACAGTAAGAAGAGTCAGGCTTCCTGTACTTAAGTCGGCATTGTGCCTTTTGTATTTAATTCCGATGCAATTTCTGTGTTTCATCGTCAATAAGAAGGTCCAAGGGTTTCAGTAAAGCTGAAGTGAAGCATCTTAATCTATAACTAGTGTCACAAGAATGGTTCAAAACTAGTCTGTAAGAAGAGTCAGTCTTCTTGTACTTAAGTCGGCATTGTGCCTCTTGTATTTAATTCCGATGTAATTTCTGTGTTTCATCGTCAATAAGAAGGTCCAAGGGATACAGTAAACCTGAAGTGAAGCATCGGAATCTATAACTAGTGTCACAGGAATGGTTCAAAACATAGTCAGAGAAAAGAGTCAGTATTCTTGTACTTAAGTCGGCATTGTGCCTTTTCTATTTAATTCCGATGCAATTTATGTGTTTCATCGTCAATACGAAGGTCCAAGGGATACAGTAAACCTGGAGTGAAGCATCGGAATCTATAACTAGTTTCACAGGAATGGTTCAAACATAGACAGTAAGAAGAGTCAGTCTTCTTGTACTTAGGTCGGCATTGTGCCTTTTCTATTTAATTCCGATGCAATATCTGTGTTTCATCGTCAATAAGAAGGTCAGAGGGATACAGTAAACATGAAGTGAAGTATCGGAATCTATAACAAGTGTTACAGGAATGGTTCAAAACATAGTCAGTAAGAAGAGTTAGTCTTCTTGTCCATAAGTCGGCATTGTGCCTTTTGTATTTAATTCCGATGAAATTTCTGTGTTTCATCGTCAATAAGAAGGTCCAAGGGAAACAGTAAACCTGAAGTGAAGCATCGGAATCTATAACTAGTGTCACAGGAATGGTTCAAAACATAGTCAGTAACAAGAGTAAGTCTTCCTGTACTTAAGTCGGCATTGTGCCTTTTCTATTTAATTCCGATGCAATTTCGGTGTTTCATCGTCAATAAGAAGGTCCAAAGGATACAGTAAACCTGGTGTGAAGCATCGGAATCTATAACTAGTGACACAGGAATGGTTCAAAACATGGACAGTAAGAAGAGTCAGTCTTATTGTACCTATGTCGGCATTGTGCCTTTGGTATTTATTTCCGATGCAATTTCTGTGTTTCATCGTCAATAAGAAGGTCCCAGGGATACAGTAAACCTGAAGTGAAGCATCGGAATCTATAACTAGTGTCTCAAGAATGGTTCAAAACATAGTAAGTGAGAAGAGTCAGTCTCCTTGTACTTAAGTCGGCATTGTGCCTTTTCTATATAATTCGGATGCAATTTCTGTGTTTCATCGTCAATAAAAAGGTCCAAGGTATACAGTAAACTTGAAGTGAAGCATCGGAATCTATAACTAGTGTCACAGGAATGGTTCAAAACATAGTCAGTAAGAAGAATCAGTGTTCAAGTACTTAAGTCGGCATTGTGCCTTTTGTATTTAATTCCGGTGCAATTTCTGGGTTTCATCGTCAATAAGAAGGTCCAAGGGATATAGTAAACCTGAAGTGAAGCATCGGAATCTATAACTAGTGTCACAGGAATGGTTCAAAACATAGTCAGTAACAAGAGTCAGTCTTCTTGTACCTAAGTCGGCATTGTGCCTTTTCTATTTATTTCCGATGCAATTTCGTTGCTTCATCGTCAATAAGAAGGTCCAAGGGATACAGTAAACCTGGTGTGAAGCATCGGAATCTATAACTAGTGTCACAGGAATGGTTCAAAATATAGTCAGTAAGAAGAGTCAGTCTTCTTGTCCATAAGTCGACGTTGTGCCTTTTGTATTTAATTCCGTTGCAATTTCTGTGTTTCATCGTCAATAAGAAGATCCAAGGGATACAGTAAACCTGAAGTGAAGCATCGGAATCTATAACTAGTGTCACAGGAATGGTTCAAATCATAGTCAGTAAGAAGAGTCAGTTTTCATGTACTTAAGTCGGCATTGTGCCTTTTGTATTTAATTCCGATGCAATTTCTGTGTTTCATCGTCAATAAGAAGGTCCAAGGGATACAGTAAACCTGGAGTGAAGCATCGGAATCTATAACTAGTTTCACAGGAATGGTTCAAAATATAGACAGTAAGAAGAGTCAGTCTTCTTGTACTTAGGTCGGCATTGTGCCTTTTCCATTTAATTCCGATGCAATTTCTGTGTTTCAACGTCAATAAGAAGGTCAGAGGGATACAGTAAACATGAAGTGAAGCATAGGAACCTATAACTAGTGTCACAGGAATGGTTCAAAACATAGTCAGTGAGAAGAGTCAGTCTTCTAGTCCATAAGTCAGCATTGTGCCTTTTCTATTTAATTCCGATGTAATTTCTGTGTTTCATCGCAATAAGAAGGTCCAAGGGATACAGTAAACCTGAAGTGAAGCATCGGAATCTATAACTAGTGTTACTGGAATGGTTCAAACATAGACAGTAGGAAGAGTCAGTCTTCTTGTACTTAAGTCGGCATTGTGCCTTTTGTATTTAATTCCGGTGCAATTTATGTGTTTCATCGTCAATAAGAAGGTCCAAGGGATTCAGTAAACCTGAAGTGAAGCATCGGAATCCATAACTAGTGTCACAGGAAAGGTTCAAAACATAGACAGTAGGAAGAGTCAGTCTTCTTGTACTTCAGTCGGCATTTTGCCTTTTGTATATAATTCCGATGCAATTTCTGTGTTTAATCGTCAATAAGAAGGTCCAAGGGATACAGTAAACCTGAAGTGAAGCATCGGAATCTGTAACTAGTGTCACAGGAATGGTTCGAAACATAGTCAGAGATAAGAGACAGTCTTCTTGTACTTAAGTCGGCATTGTGCCTTTTATATTTAATTCCGATGCAATTTCTGTGTTTCATCGTCAATACGAAGGTCCAAGGGATACAGCAAACCTGGAGTGAAGCATCGGAATCAATAACTAGTTTCACAGGAATGGTTCAAAACATAGACAGTAAGAAGAGTCAGTCTTCTTGTACTTATGTCGGCATTGTGCCCTTTCTATTTAATTCCGATGCAATTTCTGTGTTTCATCGTCAATAAGAAAGTCAGAGGGATACAGTAAACATGAAGTGAAGCATCGGAATCTGTAACTAGTGTCACAGGAATGGTTCAAAACATAGTCAGTAAGAAGAGTCGGTTTTCTTGTCCATAAGTCGGCATTGTGCCTTTTGTATTTAATTCCGATTCAATTTCTGTGTTTCATCGTTAATAAGAAGATCCAAGGGATACAGTAAACCTGAACTGAAGCATCGGAATCTATAACTAGTGTCACAGGAATGGTTAAATCATAGTAAGAAGAGTCAGTTTTCATGTACTTAAGTCAGCATTGCGCCTTTTGTATTTAATTCCAATGCAATTTCTGTGTTTCATCGTCAATTAGAAGGTCCAAGGGATACAGTAAACCTGAAGTGAAGCATCGGAATGTATAACTAGTGTCACAGGAATGATTCAAAACATAGTCAGTAAGAAGAGTCAGTCTTCATGTACTTAAGTCTGCATTGTGCCTTTTGAATTTAATTCCGGTGCAATTTCTGGGTTTCATCGTCAATAAGAAGGTCCAAGGGATACAGTAAACCTGAAGTGAAGCATCGGAATCTATAACTAGTGTCACAAGAATGGTTCAAAACTAGTCAGTAAGAAGAGTCGGTCTTCATGTACTTAAGTCGGCATTGTGCCTTTTCTATTTAATTCCGATGCAATTTATGTGTTTCATCGTCAATACGAAGGTCCAAGGGATACAGCAAACCTGGAGTGAAGCATCGGAATCTATAACTAGTTTCACAGGAATGGTTCAAAACATAGACAGTAAGAAGAGTCAGTCTTCTTGTACTTAAGTCGGCATTGTGCCTTTGGTATTTAATTCCGGTGCAATTTATGTGTTTCATCGTCAATAAGAAAGACAGAGGGATACAGTAAACATGAAGTGAAGCATCGGAATCTGTAACTAGTGTCACAGGAATGGTTCAAAACATAGTCAGTAAGAAGAGTCAGTTTTCTTGTCCATAAGTCGGCATTGTGCCTTTTGTATTTAATTCCGATTCAATTTCTGTGTTTCATCGTCAATAAGAAGATCCAAGGGATACAGTAAACCTGAACTGAAGCATCGGAATCTATAACTAGTGTCACAGGAATGGTTAAATCATAGTCAGTAAGAAGAGTCAGTTTTCATGTACTTAAGTCAGCATTGCGCCTTTTGTATTTAATTCCGATGCAATTTCCGTGTTTCATCGTCAATTAGAAGGTCCAAGGGATACAGTAAACCTGAAGTGAAGCATCGGAATGTATAACCAGTGTCACAGGAATGATTCAAAACATAGTCAGTAAGAAGAGTCAGTCTTCAAGTACTAAAGTCTGCATTGTGCCTTTTGAATTTAATTCCGGTGCAATTTCTGGATTTCATCGTCAATAAGAAGGTCCAAGGGATACAGTAAACCTGAAGTGAAGCATCGGAATCTATAACTAGTGTCACAGGAATGGTTCAAATCATAGACAGTAAGAAGAGTCAGTCTTCCTGTACTTAAGTCGGCATTGTGCCTTTTGTATTTAATTCCGATGCAATTTCTGTGTTTCATCGTCAATAAGAAGGTCCAAGGGTTTCAGTAAAGCTGAAGTGAAGCATCTTAATCTATAACTAGTGTCACAAGAATGGTTCAAAACTAGTCAGTAAGAAGAGTCAGTCTTCTAGTCCATAAGTCAGCATTGTGCCTTTTCTATTTAATTCCGATGTAATTTCTGTGTTTCATCGCAATAAGAAGGTCCAAGGGATACAGTAAACCTGAAGTGAAGCATCGGAATCTATAACTAGTGTTACTGGAATGGTTCAAACATAGACAGTAGGAAGAGTCAGTCTTCTTGTACTTAAGTCGGCATTGTGCCTTTTGTATTTAATTCCGGTGCAATTTATGTGTTTCATCGTCAATAAGAAGGTCCAAGGGATTCAGTAAACCTGAAGTGAAGCATCGGAATCCATAACTAGTGTCACAGGAAAGGTTCAAAACATAGACAGTAGGAAGAGTCAGTCTTCTTGTACTTCAGTCGGCATTTTGCCTTTTGTATATAATTCCGATGCAATTTCTGTGTTTAATCGTCAATAAGAAGGTCCAAGGGATACAGTAAACCTGAAGTGAAGCATCGGAATCTGTAACTAGTGTCACAGGAATGGTTCGAAACATAGTCAGAGATAAGAGACAGTCTTCTTGTACTTAAGTCGGCATTGTGCCTTTTATATTTAATTCCGATGCAATTTCTGTGTTTCATCGTCAATACGAAGGTCCAAGGGATACAGCAAACCTGGAGTGAAGCATCGGAATCAATAACTAGTTTCACAGGAATGGTTCAAAACATAGACAGTAAGAAGAGTCAGTCTTCTTGTACTTATGTCGGCATTGTGCCCTTTCTATTTAATTCCGATGCAATTTCTGTGTTTCATCGTCAATAAGAAAGTCAGAGGGATACAGTAAACATGAAGTGAAGCATCGGAATCTGTAACTAGTGTCACAGGAATGGTTCAAAACATAGTCAGTAAGAAGAGTCGGTTTTCTTGTCCATAAGTCGGCATTGTGCCTTTTGTATTTAATTCCGATTCAATTTCTGTGTTTCATCGTCAATAAGAAGATCCAAGGGATACAGTAAACCTGAACTGAAGCATCGGAATCTATAACTAGTGTCACAGGAATGGTTAAATCATAGTCAGTAAGAAGAGTCAGTTTTCATGTACTTAAGTCAGCATTGCGCCTTTTGTATTTAATTCCGATGCAATTTCTGTGTTTCATCGTCAATTAGAAGGTCCAAGGGATACAGTAAACCTGAAGTGAAGCATCGGAATGTATAACTAGTGTCACAGGAATGATTCAAAACATAGTCAGTAAGAAGAGTCAGTCTTCATGTACTTAAGTCTGCATTGTGCCTTTTGAATTTAATTCCGGTGCAATTTCTGGGTTTCATCGTCAATAAGAAGGTCCAAGGGATACAGTAAACCTGAAGTGAAGCATCGGAATCTATAACTAGTGTCACAAGAATGGTTCAAAACTAGTCAGTAAGAAGAGTCGGTCTTCATGTACTTAAGTCGGCATTGTGCCTTTTCTATTTAATTCCGATGCAATTTATGTGTTTCATCGTCAATACGAAGGTCCAAGGGATACAGCAAACCTGGAGTGAAGCATCGGAATCTATAACTAGTTTCACAGGAATGGTTCAAAACATAGACAGTAAGAAGAGTCAGTCTTCTTGTACTTAAGTCGGCATTGTGCCTTTGGTATTTAATTCCGGTGCAATTTATGTGTTTCATCGTCAATAAGAAAGACAGAGGGATACAGTAAACATGAATTGAAGCATCGGAATCTGTAACTAGTGTCACAGGAATGGTTCAAAACATAGTCAGTAAGAAGAGTCAGTTTTCTTGTCCATAAGTCGGCATTGTGCCTTTTGTATTTAATTCCGATTCAATTTCTGTGTTTCATCGTCAATAAGAAGATCCAAGGGATACAGTAAACCTGAACTGAAGCATCGGAATCTATAACTAGTGTCACAGGAATGGTTAAATCATAGTCAGTAAGAAGAGTCAGTTTTCATGTACTTAAGTCAGCATTGGGCCTTTTGTATTTAATTCCGATGCAATTTCCGTGTTTCATCGTCAATTAGAAGGTCCAAGGGATACAGTAAACCTGAAGTGAAGCATCGGAATGTATAACTAGTGTCACAGGAATGATTCAAAACATAGTCAGTAAGAAGAGTCAGTCTTCAAGTACTAAAGTCTGCATTGTGCCTTTTGAATTTAATTCCGGTGCAATTTCTGGATTTCATCGTCAATAAGAAGGTCCAAGGGATACAGTAAACCTGAAGTGAAGCATCGGAATCTATAACTAGTGTCACAGGAATGGTTCAAATCATAGACAGTAAGAAGAGTCAGTCTTCCTGTACTTAAGTCGGCATTGTGCCTTTTGTATTTAATTCCGATGCAATTTCTGTGTTTCATCGTCAATAAGAAGGTCCAAGGGTTTCAGTAAAGCTGAAGTGAAGCATCTTAATCTATAACTAGTGTCACAAGAATGGTTCAAAACTAGTCAGTAAGAAGAGTCAGTCTTCTTGTACTTAAGTCGGCATTGTGCCTTTTGTATTTAATTCCGATGTAATTTCTGTGTTTCATCGTCAATAAGAAGGTCCAAGGGATACAGTAAACCTGAAGTGAAGCATCGGAATCTATAACTAGTGTCACAGGAATGGTTCAAAACATAGTCAGAGAGAAGAGTCAGTATTCTTGTACTTAAGTCGGCATTGTGCCTTTTCTATTTAATTCCGATGCAATTTATGTGTTTCATCGTCAATACGAAGGTCCAAGGGATACAGTAAACCTGGAGTGAAGCATCGGAATCTATAACTAGTTTCTCAGGAATGGTTCAAACATAGACAGTAAGAAGAGTCAGTCTTCTAGTACTTAGGTCGGCATTGTGCCTTTTCTATTTAATTCCGATGCAAAATCTGTGTTTCCTCGTCAATAAGAAGGTCAGAGGGATACAGTAAACATGAAGTGAAGTATCGGAATCTATAACAAGTGTTACAGGAATGGTTCAAAACATAGTCATTAAGAAGAGTTAGTCTTCTTGTCCATAAGTCGGCATTGTGCCTTTTGTACTTAATTCCGATGAAATTTCTGTGTTTCATCGTCAATACGAAGATCCAAGGGATACAGTAAACCTGAAGTGAAGCATCGGAATCTATAACTAGTGTCACAGGAATGGTTCAAAACATAGTCAGTAACAAGAGTAAGTCTTCCTGTACTTAAGTCGGCATTCTGCCTTTTCTATTTAATTCCGATGCAATTTCGGTGTTTCATCGTCAATAAGAAGGTCCAAAGGATACAGTAAAGCTGGTGTGAAGCATCGGAATCTATAACTAGTGACACAGGAATGGTTCAAAACATGGACAGTAAGAAGAGTCAGTCTTATTGTACCTATGTCGGCATTGTGCCTTTGGTATTTATTTCCGATGCAATTTCGGTGTTTCATCGTCAATAAGAAGGTCCCAGGGATACAGTAAACCTGAAGTGAAGCATCGGAATCTATAACTAGTGTCTCAAGAATGGTTCAAAACATAGTAAGTGAGAAGAGTCAGTCTTCTTGTACTTAAGTCGGCATTGTGCCTTTTCTATATAATTCGGATTCAATTTCTGTGTTTCATCGTCAATAAAAAGGTCCAAGGTATACAGTAAACTTGAAGTGAAGCATCGGAATCTATAACTAGTGTCACAGGAATGGTTCAAAACATAGTCAGTAAGAAGAATCAGTGTTCATGTACTTAAGTCGGCATTGTGCCTTTTGTATTTAATTCCGGTGCACTTTCTGGGTTTCATCGTCAATAAGAAGGTCCAAGGGATATAGTAAACCTGAAGTGAAGCATCGGAATCTATAACTAGTGTCACAGGAATGGTTCAAAACATAGTCAGTAACAAGAATCAGTCTTCTTGTACCTAAGTCGGCATTGTGCCTTTTCTATTTATTTCCGATGCAATTTCGTTGCTTCATCGTCAATAAGAAGGTCCAAGGGATACAGTAAACCTGGTGTGAAGCATCGGAATCTATAACTAGTGTCACAGGAATGGTTCAAAACATAGTCAGAAAGAAGAGTCAGTCTTCTTGTCCATAAGTCGACGTTGTGCCTTTTGTATTTAATTCCGTTGCAATTTCTGTGTTTCATCGTCAATAAGAAGATCCAAGGGATACAGTAAACCTGAAGTGAAGCATCGGAATCTATAACTAGTGTCACAGGAATGGTTCAAATCATAGTCAGTAAGAAGAGTCAGTTTTCATGTACTTGAGTCGGCATTGTGCCTTTTGTATTTAATTCCGATACAATATCTGTGTTTCATCGTCAATAAGAAGGTCCAAGGGATACAGTAAACCTGGAGTGAAGCATCGGAATCTATAACTAGTTTCACAGGAATGGTTCAAAACATAGACAGTAAGAAGAGTCAGTCTTCTTGTACTTAGGTCGGCATTGTGCCTTTTCTATTTAATTCCGATGCAATATCTGTGTTTCATCGTCAATAAGAAGGTCAGAGGGATACAGTAAACATGAAGTGAAGTATCGGAATCTATAACAAGTGTTACAGAAATGGTTCAAAACATAGTCAGTAAGAAGAGTCAGTCTTATTGTACCTATGTCGGCATTGTGCCTTTTGTATTTAATTCCGATGCAATTTCTGTGTTTCATCGTCAATAAGAAGGTCCAAGGGTTTCAGTAAAGCTGAAGTGAAGCATCTTAATCTATAACTAGTGTCACAAGAATGGTTCAAAACTAGTCAGTAAGAAGAGTCAGTCTTCTTGTACTTAAGTCGGCATTGTGCCTTTTGTATTTAATTCCGATGTAATTTCTGTGTTTCATCGTCAATAAGAGGGTCCAAGGGATTCAGTAAACCTGAAGTGAAACATCGGAATCAATAACTAGTGTCACAGGAAAGGTTCAAAACATAGACAGTAGGAAGAGTCAGTCTTCTTGTACTTCAGTCGGCATTTTGCCTTTTGTATTTAATTCCGATGCAATTTCTGTGTTTAATCGTCAATAAGAAGGTCCAAGGGATACAGTAAACCTGAAGTGAAGCATCGGAATCTGTAACTAGTGTCACAGGAATGGTTCAAAACATAGTCAGAGATAAGAGACAGTCTTCTTGTACTTAAGTCGGCATTGTGCCTTTTATATTTAATTCCGATGCAATTTCTGTGTTTCATCGTCAATACGAAGGTCCAAGGGATACAGCAAACCTGGAGTGAAGCATCGGAATCTATAACTAGTTTCACAGGAATGGTTCAAAACATAGTCAGTAACAAGAGTCAGTCTTCTTGTACCTAAGTCGGCATTGTGCCTTTTCTATTTATTTCCGTTGCAATTTCGGTGATTCATCGTCAATAAGAAGGTCCAAATGATACAGTAATACTGGTGTGAAGCATCGGAATCTATAACTAGTGACACAGGAATGGTTCAAAACATGGACAGTAAGAAAAGTTAGACTAATTGTACTTATGTCGGCATTGTGCCTTTTGTATTTAATTCCGATGCAATTTCTGTGTTTCATGGTCAATAAGAAGGTCCCAGGGATAAAGTAAACCTGAAGTGAAGCATTGGAATCTATAACTAGAGTCTCAAGAATGGTTCAAAACATAGTCAGTGAGAAGAGTCAGTCTTCTTGTACTTAAGTCGGCATTGTGCCTTTTCTATTTAATTCGGATGCAATTTCTGTGTTTCATCGTCAATTAGAAGGTCCAAGGGATACAGTAAACCAGAAGTGAACCATCGGAATCTATAACTAGTGTCACAGGAATGATTCAAAACATAGTCAGTAAGAAGAGTCAGTCTTCTTGTCCATATGTCGGCATTGTGCCTTTTGTATTTAATTCCGAAGCAATTTCTGTGTTTCATCGTCAATAAGAAGGTCCAAGGGATTCAGTTAACCTGAAGTGAAGCATCGGAATCTATAACTAGTGTCACAGGAATGGTTCAAAACATAGACAGTAGGAAGAGTCAGTCTTCTTGTACTTATGTCAGCATTGTGCCTTTTGTATGTAATTCCGATTCAATTTCTGTGTTTCATCGTCAATAAGAAGGTCAGAGGGATACAGTAAACCTGAAGTGAAGCATCGGAATCTAAAACTAGTGTCACAGGAATGGTTCAAAACATAGACAGTAGGAAGAGTCATTCTCTTTGTACTTAAGTCGGCAGTGTGCCTTTTCTATTTAATTCCGATGCAATATCTGTGTTTCATCGTCAATAAGAAGGTCCAAGGGTTTCAGTAAAGCTGAAGTGAAGCATCTTAATCTATAACTAGTGTCACAAGAATGGTTCAAAACTAGTCAGTAAGAAGAGTCAGTCTTCTTGTACTTAAGTCGGCTTTGTGCCTTTTGTATTTAATTCCGATGTAATTTCTGTGTTCATCGTCAATAAGAAGGTCCAAGGGATACTGTAAACCTGAAGTGAAGCATCGGAATCTATAACTAGTGTCACAGGAATGGTTCAAAACATAGTCAGAGAGAAGAGTCAGTATTCTTGTACGTAAGTCGGCATTGTGCCTTTTCTATTTAATTCCGATGCAATTTATGTGTTTCATCGTCAATACGAAGGTCCAAGGGATACAGTAAACCTGGAGTGAAGCGTCGGAATCTATAACTAGTTTCACAGGAATGGTTCAAACATAGACAGTAAGAAGAGTCAGTCTTCTTGTACTTAGGTCGGCATTGTGTCTTTTCTATTTAATTCCGATGCAATATCTGTGTTTCATCGTCAATAAGAAGGTCAGAGGGATACAGTAAACATGAAGTGAAGTATCGGAATCTATAACAAGTGTTACAGGAATGGTTCAAAACATAGTCAGTAAGAAGAGTTAGTCTTCTTGTCCATAAGTCGGCATTTTGCCTTTTGTACTTAATTCCGATGAAATTTCTGTGTTTCATCGTCAATACGAAGATCCAAGGGATACAGTAAACCTGAAGTGAAGCATCGGAATCTATAACTAGTGTCACAGGAATGGTTCAAAACATAGTCAGTAAGAAGAGTCAGTTTTCATGTACTTAAGTCGGCATTGTGCCTTTTGTATTTAATTCAGATGAAATTTCTGTGTTACATCGTCAATAAGAAGGTCCAAGGGATACAGTAAACCTGAAGTGAAGCATCGGAATCTATAACTAGTGTCACAGGAATGGTTCAAAACATAGTCAGTAACAAGAGTAAGTCTTCCTGTACTTAAGTCGGCATTGTGCCTTTTCTATTTAATTCCGATGCAATTTCGGTGTTTCATCGTCAATAAGAAGGTCCCAGGGATACAGTAAACCTGAAGTGAAGCATCGGAATCAATAACTAGTGTCCTAAGAATGGTTCAAAACATAGTAAGTGAGAAGAGTCAGTCTTCTTGTACTTAAGTCGGCATTGTGCCTTTTGTATTTAATTACGATGCAATTTCGGTGTTTCATCGTCAATAAGAAGGTCCAAAGGATACAGTAAACCTGGTGTGAAGCATCGGAATCTATAACTAGTGACACAGGAATGGTTCAAAACATGTACAGTAAGAAGAGTCAGTCTTATTGTACCTATGTCGGCATTGTGCCTTTGGTATTTATTTCCGATGCAATTTCTGTGTTTCATCGTCAATAAGAAGGTCCCAGGGATACAGTAAACCTGAAGTGAAGCATCGGAATCTATAACTAGTGTCCTAAGAATGGTTCAAAACATAGTAAGTGAGAAGAGTCAGTCTTCTTGTACTTAGGTCGGCATTGTGCCTTTTCCATTTAATTCCGATGCAATTTCTGTGTTTCATCGTCAATAAGAAGGTCAGAGGGATACAGTAAACCTGAAGTGAAGCATCGGAATCTATAACTAGTGTCCTAAGAATGGTTCAAAACATAGTCAGTGAGAAGAGTCAGTATTCATGTCCATAAATCGGCGTTGTGCCATTTGTATTTAATTCCGATGCAGTTTCTGTGATTCATCGTCAATAAGAAGATCCAAGGGATACAGTAAACCTGAAGTGAAGCATCGGAATCTATAACTAGTGTCACAGGAATGGTTCAAATCGTAGTCAGTAAGAAGAGTCAGTTTTCATGTACTTAAGTCGGCATTGTGCCTTTTGTATTTAATTCCGATGCAATTTCTGTGTTTCATCGTCAATAAGAAGGTCCAAGGTATACAGTAAACCTGGAGTGGAGCATCGGAATCTATAACTAGTTTCACAGGAATGGTTCAAAGCATAGACAGTAAGAAGAGTCAGTCTTCTTGTACTTAGGTCGGCATTGTGCCTTTTCCATTTAATTCCGATGCAATTTCTGTGTTTCATCGTCAATAAGAAGGTCAGAGGGATACAGTAAACATGAAGTGAAGCATCGGAATCTATAACTAGTGTCACAGGAATGGTTCAAAACATAGTCAGTAAGAAGAGTCAGTCTTCTTGTCCATAAGACAGCTTTGTGCCTTTTGTATTTAATTCCGATGTAATTTCTGTGTTTCATCGCAATAAGAAGGTCCAAGGGATACAGTAAACCTGAAGTGAAGCTTCGGAATCTATAACTAGTGCCACTTGAATGGTTCAAAACATAGACAGTAGGAAGTGTCAGCCTTCTTGTACTTAAGTCGGCATTGTGCCATTTGTATTTAATTTCGAAGCAATTTATGTGTTTCATCGTCAATTAGAAGGTCCAAGGGATACAGTAAACCTGAAGTGAACCATCGGAATCTATAACTAGTGTCACAGGAATGATTCAAAACATAGTCAGTAAGAAGAGTCAGTCTTCATGTACTTAAGTCTGCATTGTGCCTTTTGAATTTAATTCCGGTGCAATTTCTGGGTTTCATCGTCAATAAGAAGGTCCTAGGGATACAGTAAACCTGAAGTGAAGCATCGGAATTTTTAACTAGTGTAACAGGAATGGTTCAAAACATAGTCAGTAACAAGAGTCAGTCTTCTTGTACCTAAGTCGGCATTGTGCCTTTTCTATTTATTTCCGTTGCAATGTCGGTGCTTCATCGTCAATAAGAAGGTCCAAATGATACAGTAAAACTGGTGTGAAGCATCGGAATCTATAACTAGTGACACAGGAATGGTTCAAAACATGGACAGTAAGAAGAGTTAGTCTTATTGTACTTAAGTCTGCATTGTGCCTTTTGAATTTAATTCCGGTGCAATTTCTGGGTTTCATCGTCAATAAGAAGGTCCAAGGGATACAGTAAACCTGAAGTGAAGCATCGGAATCTTTAACTAGTGTAACAGGAATGGTTCAAAACATAGTCAGTAACAAGAGTCAGTCTTCTTGTACCTAAGTCGGCATTGTGCCTTTTCTATTTATTTCCGTTGCAATTTCGGTGCTTCATCGTCAATAAGAAGGTCGAAGGGATACAGTAAACCTGGTGTGATGCATCGGAATCTATAACTAGTGTCACAGGAATGGTTCAAAACATAGTCAGTAAGAAGAGTCAGTCATCTTGTACTTAAGTCGGCATTGTGCCTTTTGTATTTAATTACGATGCAATTTCGGTGTTTCATCGTCAATAAGAAGGTCCAAGGGATTCAGTTAACCTGAAGTGAAGCATCGGAATCTATAACTAGTGTCACAGGAATGGTTCAAAACATAGACAGTAGGAAGAATCAGTCTTCTTGTACATATGTCAGCATTGTGCCTTTTGTATGTAATTCCGATGCAATTTCTGAGTTTCATCGTCAATAAGAAGGTCAGAGGGATACAGTAAACCTGAAGTGAAGCATCGGAATCCAAAATTAGTGTCACAGGAATGGTTCAAAACATAGACAGTAGGAAGAGTCAGTCTTCTTGTACTTAAGTCGGCATTGTGCCTTTTGTATTTAATTACGATGCAATTTCGGTGTTTCATCGTCAATAAGAAGGTCCAAAGGATACAGTAAACCTGGTGTGAAGCATCGGAATCTATAACTAGTGACACAGGAATGGTTCAAAACATGGACAGTAAGAAGAGTCAGTCTTATTGTACCTATGTCGGCATTGTGCCTTTGGTATTTATTTCCGATGCAATTTCTGTGTTTCATCGTCAATAAGAAGGTCCCAGGGATACAGTAAACCTGAAATGAAGCTTCGGAATCTATAACTAGTGTCCTAAGAATGGTTCAAAACATAGTAAGTGAGAAGAGTCAGTCTTCTTGTACTTAAGTCGGCATTGTGCCTTTTCTATTTAATTCGGATGTGATTTCTGTGTTTAATCGTCAATAAAAAGGTCCAAGGTATACAGTAAACCTGAAGTGAAGCATCGGAATCTATAACTAGTGTCACAGGAATGGTTCAACACATAGTCTGTAAGAATAGTGAGTGTTCATGTACTTAAATCGGCATTGTGCCTTTTGTATTTAATTCCGGTGCAATTTCTGGGTTTCATCGTCATTAAAAGGTCCAAGGGATACAGTAAACCTGGAGTGGAGCATCGGAATCTATAACTAGTTTCACAGGAATGGTTCAAAGCATAGACAGTAAGAAGAGTCAGTCTTCTTGTACTTAGGTCGGCATTGTGCCTTTTCCATTTAATTCCGATGCAATTTCTGTGTTTCATCGTCAATAAGAAGGTCAGAGGGATACAGTAAACCTGAAGGGAAGCATCGGAATTTATAACTAGTGTCCTAAGAATGGTTCAAAACATAGTCAGTGAGAAAAGTCAGTCTTCTTGTCCATAAGACAGCATTGTGCCTTTTGTATTTAATTCCGATGTAATTTCTGTGTTTCATCGCAATAAGAAGGTCCAAGGGATACAGTAAACCTGAAGTGAAGCATCGGAATCTATAACTAGTGCCACTGGAATGGTTCAAAAGATAGACAGTAGGAAGAGTCAGCCTTCTTGTACTTAAGTCGGCATTGTGCCTTTTGTATTTAATTTCGATGCAATTTATGTGTTTCATCGTCAATAAGAAGGTCCAAGGGATTGAGTAAACCTGAAGTGAAGCATCGGAATCCAAAATTAGTGTCACAGGAATGGTTCAAAACATAGACAGTAGGAAGAGTCAGTCTTCTTGTACTTAAGTCGGCATTGTGCCTTTTGTATTTAATTACGATGCAATTTCGGTGTTTCATCGTCAATAAGAAGGTCCAAGGTATACAGTAAACCTGGAGTGGAGCATCGGAATCTATAACTAGTTTCAAAGGAATGGTTCAAAGCATAGACAGTAAGAAGAGTCAGTCTTCTTGTACTTAGGTCGGCATTGTGCCTTTTCCATTTAATTCCGATGCAATTTCTGTGTTTCATCGTCAATAAGAAGGTCAGAGGGATACAGTAAACATGAAGTGAAGCATCGGAATCTATAACTAGAGTCACAGGAATGGTTCAAAACATAGTCAGTAAGAAGAGTCAGTCTTCTTGTCCATAAGACAGCATTGTGCCTTTTGTATTTAATTCCGATGTAATTTCTGTGTTTCATCGCAATAAGAAGGTCCAAGGGATACAGTAAACCTGAAGTGAAGCATCGGAATCTATAACTAGTGCCACTGGAATGGTTCAAAAGATAGACAGTAGGAAGAGTCAGCCTTCTTGTACTTAAGTCGGCATTGTGCCTTTTGTATTTAATTTCGATGCAATTTGTGTGTTTCATCGTCAATAAGAAGGTCCAAGGGATTCAGTAAACCTGAAGTGAAGCATCGGAATCCATAACTAGTGTCACAGGAACGGTTCAAAACATAGACAGTAGGAAGAGTCAGTCTTCTTGTACTTCTGTCGGCATTTTGCCTTTTGTATTTAATTCCGATGCAATTTCTGTGTTTCATCGTCAATAAGGGGGTCCAAGGGATACAGTAAACCTGAAGTGAAGCATCGGAATCTGTAACTAGTGTCACAGGAATGGTTCAAAACATAGTCAGAGATAAGAGTCAGTCATCTTGTACTTAAGTCGGCATTGTGCCTTTTGTATTTAATTCCGATGCAATTTCTGTGTTTCATCGTCAATACGAAGGTCCAAGGGATACAGTAAACCTGAACTGAAGCATCGGAATCTATAACTAGTGGCTCAGGAATGGTTCAAAACATAGTCAGTAGGAAGAGTCAGTTTTCTTGTACTAAAGTCGGCATTGTGCCTTTTGTATTCAATTCCGATGCAATTTCTATGTTTCATCGTCAATAAGAAGGTCCAAGGGATACAGTAAACCTGAAGTGAAGCATCGGAATCTATAACTACTGTCACAGGAATGGTTCAAAACATAGTCAATAACAAGAGTAAGTCATCTTGTACATAAGTCGGCATTGTGCCTTTTCTATTTAATTCCGATGCAATTTCGGTGTTTTATCGTCAATAAGAAGTTCCAAAGGATACAGTAAACCTGGTGTGAAGCATCTGAATCTATAACTAGTGACTCAGGAATGGTTCAAAACATGGACAGTAAGAAGAGTTAGTCTTATTGTACTTATGTCGGCATTGTGCCTTTTGTATTTAATTCCGATGCAATTTCTGTGTTTCATCGTCAATAAGAAGGTCCCAGGGATACAGTAAACCTGAAGTGAAGCATTGGAGTCTATAACTAGTGTCTCAAGAATGGTTCAAAACATAGTGAGAAGAGTCAGTCTTCTTGTACTTAAGTCGGAATTGTGCCTTTTCTATTTAATTCGGATGCAATTTCTGTGTTTCATCGCCAATAAGAAGGTCCAAGGGATTCAGTAAACCTGAAGTGAAGCATCGGAATCTATAACTAGTGTCACAGGAATGGTTCAAAACATAGACAGTAGGAAGAGTCAGTCTTCATGTACTTATGTCAGCATTGTGCCTTTTGTATGTAATTCGGATGCAATTTCTGTGTTTCATCGTCAATAAGAAGGTCCAAGGGATACAGTAAACCTGAAGTGAAGCATCGGAATCTAAAACTAGTGACACAGGAATGGTTCAAAACATAGACAGTAGGAAGAGGCAGTCTCTTTGTACTTAAGTCGGCATTGTGCCTTTTCTATTTAGTTCCGATGCAATTTCTGAGTTTCATCGTCAATAAGAAGGTCCTAGGGAAACAGTAAACCTGAAGGGAAGCATCGGAATCTATAACTAGTGTCTCAAGAATGGTTCAAAACATATTCAGTGAGAAGTGTCAGTCTTATTGTACTAAAGTCGGAATTTTGCCTTTTCTATTTCATTCGGATGCAATTTCTGTGTTTCATCGTCAATAAGAAGGTCCAAGGGATACAGTAAACCTGAAGTGAAGCATCGGAATCTATAACTAGTGTCACAGGAACGGTTCAAAACATAGTCAGTAAGAAAAGTCAGTCTTCATGTACTTAAGTCAGCATTGTGCCTTTTGTATTTAATTCCGGTGCAATTTCTGGGTTTCATCGTCAATTAGAAGGTCCAAGGGATACAGTAAACCGGGAGTGAAGCATCGGAACCTATAACTAGTTTCAAAGGAATGGTTCAAAACATAGACAGTAAGAAGAGTCAGTCTTCTTGTACTTAGGTCGGCACTGTGCCTTTTCCATTTAATTTCGATGCAATTTCTGTGTTTCATCGTCAATAAGAAGGTCAGAGGGATACAGTAAACCTGGAGTGAAGCATCGGAATCTATAACTAGTTTCACAGGAATGGTTCAAAACATAGACAGTAAGAAGAGTCAGTCTTCTTGTACTTATGTCGGCATTGTGCCTTTTCTATTTAATTCCGATGCAATTTCTGTGTTTCATCGTCAATAAGAAAGTCAGAGGGATACAGTAAACATGAAGTGAAGCATCGGAATCTATTACTAGTGTCACAGGAATGGTTCAAAACATAGTCAGTAAGAAGAGTCAGTTTTCTTGTCCATAAGACGGCATTGTGCCTTTTGTATTTAATTCCGATTCAATTTCTGTGTTTCATCGTCAATAAGGGGGTCCAAGGGATACAGTAAACCTGAAGTGAAGCATCGGAATCTGTAACTAGTGTCACAGGAATGGTTCAAAACATAGTCAGAGATAAGAGTCAGTCATCTTGTACTTAAGTCGGAATTGTGCCTTTTGTATTTAATTCCGATGCAATTTCTGTGTTTCATCGTCAATACGAAGGTCCAAGGGATACAGTAAACCTGAACTGAAGCATCGGAATCTATAACTAGTGGCTCAGGAATGGTTCAAAACATAGTCAGTAGGAAGAGTCAGTTTTCATGTACTAAAGTCGGCATTGTGCCTTTTGTATTCAATTCCGATGCAATTTCTATGTTTCATCGTCAATAAGAAGGTCCAAGGGATACAGTAAACCTGAAGTGAAGCATCGGAATCTATAACTACTGTCACAGGAATGGTTCAAAACATAGTCAATAACAAGAGTAAGTCATCTTGTACATAAGTCGGCATTGTGCCTTTTCTATTTAATTCCGATGCAATTTCGGTGTTTTATCGTCAATAAGAAGTTCCAAAGGATACAGTAAACCTGGTGTGAAGCATCTGAATCTATAACTAGTGACTCAGGAATGGTTCAAAACATGGACAGTAAGAAGAGTTAGTCTTATTGTACTTATGTCGGCATTGTGCCTTTTGTATTTAATTCCGATGCAATTTCTGTGTTTCATCGTCAATAAGAAGGTCCCAGGGATACAGTAAACCTGAAGTGAAGCATTGGAGTCTATAACTAGTGTCTCAAGAATGGTTCAAAACATAGTGAGAAGAGTCAGTCTTCTTGTACTTAAGTCGGAATTGTGCCTTTTCTATTTAATTCGGATGCAATTTCTGTGTTTCATCGCCAATAAGAAGGTCCAAGGGATTCAGTAAACCTGAAGTGAAGCATCGGAATCCATAACTAGTGTCACAGGAATGGTTCAAAACATAGACAGTAGGAAGAGTCAGTCTTCCTGTACTTATGTCAGCATTGTGCCTTTTGTATGTAATTCGGATGCAATTTCTGTGTTTCATCGTCAATAAGAAGGTCCAAGGGATACAGTAAACCTGAAGTGAAGCATCGGAATCTAAAACTAGTGACACAGGAATGGTTCAAAACATAGACAGTAGGAAGAGTCAGTCTCTTTGTACTTAAGTCGGCATTGTGCCTTTCTATTTAGTTCCGATGCAATTTCTGAGTTTCATCGTCAATAAGAAGGTCCTAGGGAAACAGTAAACCTGAAGTGAAGCATCGGAATCTATAACTAGTGTCTCAAGAATGGTTCAAAACATATTCAGTGAGAAGTGTCAGTCTTATTGTACTAAAGTCGGAATTTTGCCTTTTCTATTTCATTCGGATGCAATTTCTGTGTTTCATCGTCAATAAGAAGGTCCAAGGGATACAGTAAACCTGAAGTGAAGCATCGGAATCTATAACTAGTGTCACAGGAACGGTTCAAAACATAGTCAGTAAGAAAAGTCAGTCTTCATGTACTTAAGTCAGCATTGTGCCTTTTGTATTTAATTCCGGTGCAATTTCTGGGTTTCATCGTCAATTAGAAGGTCCAAGGGATACAGTAAACCTGCAGTGAAGCATCGGAACCTATAACTAGTTTCACAGGAATGGTTCAAAACATAGACAGTAAGAAGAGTCAGTCTTCATGTACTTAAGTCAGCATTGTGCCTTTTGTATTTAATTCCGGTGCAATTTCTGGGTTTCATCGTCAATTAGAAGGTCCAAGGGATACAGTAAACCTGGAGTGAAGCATCGGAACCTATAACTAGTTTCACAGGAATGGTTCAAAACATAGACAGTAAGAAGAGTTAGTCTTATTGTACTTATGTCGGCATTGTGCCTTTTTTATTTAATTCCGATGGAATTTCTTTGTTTCATCGTCAATAAGAAGGTCCCAGGGATACAGTAAACCTGAAGTGAAGCATTGGAATCTATAACTAGTGTCTCAAGAATGGTTCAAAACATAGTCAGTGAGATGAGTCAGTCTTCTTGTACTTAAGTCGGCATTGTGCCTTTTCTATTTAATTCGGATGCAATTTCTGTGTTTCATCGTCAATTAGAAGGTCCAAGGGATACAGTAAACCTGAAGTGAACCATCGGAATCTATAACTAGTGTCACAGGAGTGGTTCAAAACATAGTCAGTAAGAAGAGTCAGTCTTCATGTACTTAAGTCTGCATTGTGCCTTTTGAATTTAATTCCGGTGCAATTTCAGGGTTTCATCGTCAATAAGAAGGTCCAAGGGATACAGTAAACCTGAAGTGAAGCATCGGAATCTTTAACTAGTGTAACAGGAATGGGTCAAAACATAGTCAGTAACAAGAGTCAGTCTTCTTGTACCTAAGTCGGCATTGTGCCTTTTCTATTTATTTCCGTTGCAATTTCGGTGCTTCATCGTCAATAAGAAGGTCCCAGGGATACAGTAAACCTGAAGTGAAGCATCGGAATCTATAACTAGTGTCACAGGAATGGTTCAAAACATAGTCAGTAAGAAGGGTCAGTCTTCTTGTCCATATGTCGGCATTGTGACTTTTGTATTTACTTCCGATGCAATTTCTGTGTTTCATCGTCAATAAGAAGGTCCTTGGGATACAGGAAACCTGAAGTGAAGCATCGGAATCTATAACTAGTGTCACAGGAATGGTTCAAAACATAGTCAGTAACAAGAGTCAGTCTTCATGTACTTAAGTCGGCATTGTGCCTTTTCTATTTAACTCCGATGCAATTTCGGTGTTTCATCGTCAATAAGAAGGTCCAAAGGATACAGTAAACCTGGTATGAAGCATCGGAATCTATAACTAGTGACACAGGAACGGTTCAAAACGTGGACAGTAAGAAAAGTCAGTCACATTGTACTTAAGTCGGCATTGTGCCTTTTGTATTTAATTCCGAAGCAATTTCTGTGTTTCATCGTCAGTAAGAAGGTCCAAGGGATTCAGTTAACCCGAAGTGAAGCATCGGAATCTATAACTAGTGTCACAGGAATGGTTCAAAATATAGACAGTAAGAAGAGTCAGTCTTATTGTACCTATGTCGGCATTGTGCCTTTGGTATTTATTTCCGATGCAATTTCTGTGTTTCATCGTCAATAAAAAGGTCCCAGGGATATAGTAAACCTGAAGTGAAGCATCGGAATCTATAACCAGTGTCCTAAGAATGGTTCAAAACACAGTAAGTGAGAAGAGTCAGTCTTCTTGTACTTAAGTCGGCATTGTGCCTTTTCTATTTAATTCGGATGCGATTTCTGTGTTTAATCGTCAATAAAAAGGTCCAAGGTATACAGTAAACCTGAAGTCAAGCATCGGAATCTATAACTAGTGTCACAGGAATGGTTCAAAACATAGTCTGTAAGAAGAGTGAGTGTTCATGTACTTAAGTCGGCATTGTGCCTTTTGTATTTAATTGCGGTGCAATATCTGGATTTCATCGTCAATAAGAAGGTCCAAGGGATACAGTAAACCTGAAGTGAAGCATCGGAATCTATAACTAGTGTCACAGGAATGGTTCAAATCATAGTCAGTAAGAAGAGTCAGTTTTCATGTACTTAAGTCGGCATTGTGCCTTTTGTATTTAATTCCGATGCAATTTCTGTGTTTCATCGTCAATAAGAAGGTACAAGGGATACAGTAAACCTGGAGTGAAGTATCGGAATCTATAACTAGTTTCACAGGAATGGTTCAAAGCATAGACAGTAAGAGGAGTCAGTCTTCTTGTACTTAGGTCGGCATTGTGCCTTTTCCATTTAATTCCGATGCAATTTCTGTGTTTCATCGTCAATAAGAAGGTCAGAGGGATACAGTAAACATGAAGTGAAGCATCGGAATCTATAACTAGTGTCACAGGAATGGTTCAAAACATAGTAAGAAGAGTCAGTCTTCTTGTCCATAAGTCAGCATTGTGCCTTTTGTATTTAATTCCGATGTAATTTCTGTGTTTCATCGCAATAAGAAGGTCCAAGGGATACAGTAAACCTGAAGTGAAGCATCGGAATCTATAACTAGTGTCACTGGAATGGTTCAAAACATAGACAGTAGGAAGAGTCAGTCTTCTTGTACTTAAGTCGGCATTGTGCCTTTTGTATTTAATTTCGATGCAATTTATGTGTTTCATCGTCGATAAGAAGGTCCAAGGGATTCAGTAACCCTGAAGTGAAGCATCGGAATCCATAACTAGTGTCACAGGATAGGTTCAAAACATAGACAGTAGGAAGAGTCAGTCTTCTTGTACTTAAGTCGGCATTTTGCCTTTTGTATTTAATTCCGATGCAATTTCTGTGTTTCATCGTCAATAAGAAGGTCCAAGTGATACAGTAAACCTGAAGTGAAGCATCGGAATCTGTAACTAGTGTCACAGGAATGGTTCAAAACATAGTCAGAGATAAGAGTCAGTCATCTTGTACTTAAGTCGGCATTGTGCCTTTTGTATTTAATTCCGATGCAATTTCTGTGTTTCATCGTCAATACGAAGGTCCAAGGGATACAGTAAACCTGGAGTGAAGCATCGGAATATATAACTAGTTTCACAGGAATGGTACAAAACATAGACAGTAAGAAGAGTCAGTCTTCTTGTACTTATGTCGGCATTGTGCCTTTCCTATTTAATTCCGATGCAATTTCTGTGTTTCATCGTCAATATGAAAGTCAGAGGGATACAGTAAACATGAAGTGAAGCATCGGAATCTATAACTAGTGTCACAGGAATGGTTCAAAACATAGTCAGTAAGAAGAGTCAGTTTTCTTGTCCATAAGTCGGCATTGTGCCTTTTGTATTTAATTCCGATGCAATTTCTGTGTTTCATCGTCAAAAAGAAGATCCAAGGGATACAGTAAACCTGAACTGAAGCATCGGAATCTATAACTAGTGGCACAGGAATGGTTCAAAACATAGTCAGTAAGAAGAGTCAGTTTTCATGTACTTAAGTCGGCATTGTGCATTTTGTATTTAATTCCGATGCAATTTCTATGTTTCATCGTCAATAAGAAGGTCCAAGGGATACAGTAAACCTGAAGTGAAGCATCGGAATCTATAACTACTGTCACAGGAATGGTTCAAACATAGTCAGTAACAAGAGTAAGTCATCTTGTACTTAAGTCGGCATTGTGCCTTTTCTATTTAATTCCGATGCAATTTCGGTGTTTTATCGTCAATAAGAAGGTCCAAAGGATACAGTAAACCTGGTGTGAAGCATCTGAATCTATAACTAGTGACTCAGGAATGGTTCAAAACATGGACAGTAAGAAGAGTTAGTCTTATTGTACTTATGTCGGCATTGTGCCTTTTGTATTTAATTCCGATGCAATTTCTGTGTTTCATCGTCAATAAGAAGGTCCCAGGGATACAGTAAACCTGAAGTAAAGCATTGGAATCTATAACTAGTGTCTCAAGAAAGGTTCAAATCATAGTCAGTGAGAAGAGTCAGTCTTCTTGTACTTAAGTCGGCATTGTGCCTTTTCTATTTAATTCGGATGCAATTTCTGTGTTTCATCGTCAATAAGAAGGTCCGAGGGATTCAGTAAACCTGAAGTGAAGCATCGGAATCTATAACTAGTGTCACAGGAATGGTTCAAAACATAGACAGTAGGAAGAGTCAGTCTTCTTGTACTTATGTCAGCATTGTGCCTTTTGTATGTAATTCCGATGCAATTTCTGTGTTTCATCGTCAATAAGAAGGTCAGAGGGATACAGTAAACCTGAAGTGAAGCATCGGAATCTAAAACTAGAGACACAGGAATGGTTCAAAACATAGACAGTAGGAAGAGACAGTCTCTCTGTACTTATTCGGCATTGTGCCTTTTCTATTTAGTTCCGATGCAATTTCTGTGTTTCATCGTCAATAAGAAGGTCCCAGGGAAACAGTAAACATGAAGTGAAGCATCTGAATCTATAACTAGTGTCTCAAGAATGGTTCAAAACATATTCAGTGAGAAGAGTCAGTCTTATTGTACTAAAGTCGGAATTTTGCCTTTTCTATTTAATTCGGATGCAATTACTGTGTTTCATCGTCAATAAGAAGGTCCAAGGGATACAGTAAACCTGAAGTGCAGCATCGGAATCTATAACTAGTGTCACAGGAAGGGTTCAAAACATAGTCAGTAAGAAGAGTCAGTCTTCATGTACTTAAGTCAGCATTGTGCCTTTTGTATTTAATTCCGGTGCAATTTCTGCGTTTCATCGTCAATAAGAAGGTTCAAGGGATACAGTAAACCTGAAGTGAAGCATCGGAATCTATGACTAGTGTCACAGGAATGGTTCAAAACATAGTCAGTAACAAGAGTCAGTCTTCTTGTTCCTAAGTCGGCATTGTGCATTTTCTATTAATTTCCGATGCAATTTCGGTGCTTCATCGTAAATAAGAAGGTCCAAGGGATACAGTAAACCTGGTGTGAAGCATCGGAATCTATAACTAGTGTCACAGGAATGGTTCGAAACTTAGACAGTAAGAATAGTCAGTCTTCTTGCAATTAAATCGGCATTGTGCCTATTCTATTTAATTCCGATGCAATATCTGTGTTTCATCGTCAATAAGAAGGTCATAGGGATACAGTAAACCTGAAGTGAAGCATCGGAATCCAAAATTAGTGACACAGGAATGGTTCAAAACATAGACAGTAGGAAGAGTCAGTCTTCTTGTACTTAACTCGGCATTGTGCCTTTTGTATTTAATTACGATGCAATTTCGGTGTTTCATCGTCAATAAGAAGGTCTAAAGGATACAGTAAACCTGATGTGAAGCATTGGAATCTATAACTAGTGACACAGGAATGGTTCAAAACATGGACAGTAAGAAGAGTAAGTCTTATTGTACTTATGTCGGCATTGTGCCTTTTGTATTTAATTCCGATGCATTTTCTGTGTTTCATCGTCAATAAGAAGGTCCCAGGGATACAGTAAACCTGAAGTGAAACATCGGAATCTATGACTAGTGTCTCAAGAATGGTTCAAAACATAGTCAGTGAAAAGAGTCAGTCTTCTTGTACTTAAGCCGGCATTGTGCCTTTTCTATTTAATTCGGATGCAATTTCTGTGTTTCATCGTCAATAAGAAGGTCCAAGAGATACAGTAAACCTGAAGTGAAGCATCGGAATCTATAACTAGTGTCACAGGAATGGTTCAAACATAGTCAGCAAGAAGAGTCAATCTTCATGTACTTATGTCGGCATTGTGCCTTTTGTATTTAATTCCGGTGCAATTTCTGGGTTTCATCGTCAATAAGAAGGTCCAAGGGATACAGTAAACCTGAAGTGAAGCATCGGAATCTATAACTAGTGTCACAGGAATGGTTCAAAACATAGACAGTAGGAAGAGTCAGTCTTCTTGTACTTAAGTTGGCATTGTGCCTTTTCTATTTAGTTCCGATGCAATTTCTGTGTTTCATCGTCAATAAGAAGGTCCCAGGGAAACAGTAATCCTGAAGTGAAAAATCGGAATCTATAACTAGTGTCTCCAGAATGGTCAAAACATATTCAGTGAGAAGAGTCAGTCATCTTGTACTTAAGTCGGCATTTTGCCTTTTCTATTTAATTCGGATGCAATTTCTGTGTTTCATCGTCAATAAGAAGGTCCAAGGGATACAGTAAACCTGAAGTGAAGCATCGGAATCTATAACTAGTGTCACAAGAATGGTTCAAAACATAGTCAGTAAGAAGAGTCAGTCTTCATGTACTTAAGACGGCATTGCGCCTTTTGTATTTAATTCCGGTGCAATTTCTGGGTTTCATCGTCAATAAGAAGTCCAAGGGATACAGTAAACCTGGTGTGAAGCATCGGAAACTATAACTAGTGTCACAGGAATGGTTCGAATCATAGACAGTAAGAAGAGTCAGTCTTCTTGCAATTAAATCGGCATTGTGCCTTTTCTATTTAATTCCGATGCAATATCTGTGTTTCATCGACAATAAGAAGGTCAGAGGGATACAGTAAACCTAAAGTGAAGCATCGGAATCCAAAATTAAGGTCACGGGAATGGTTCAAAACATAGACAGTAGGAAGAGTCAGTCTTCTTGTACTTAAGTCGGCATTGTGCCTTTTGTATTTAATTCCAATGCAATTTCTGTGTTTCATCGTCAATAAGGTCAGAGGGATACAGTAAACCTGAAGTGAAGCATCGGAATCTATAACTAGTGTCACAGGATTGGTTCAAAACATAGACAGTAGGAAGTGTCAGTCTTCTTGTACTTAAGTCGGCATTGTGCCTTTTGTATTTAATTCCCATGCAATTTCTGTGTTTCAATGTTAATACGAAGGTCAGAGGGATACAGTAAACCTGAAGTGAAGCATCGGAATCCAAAATTAGTGTCACAGGAATGGTTCAAAACATAGACAGTAGGAAGAGTCAGTCTTCTTGTACTTAAGTCACCATTGTGCCTTTTGTATTTAATTCCGATGCAACTTCGGTGTTTCATCGTCTATAAGAAGGTCCAAGGGATACAGTAAACCCGAAGTGAAGCATCGGAATCAATAACTAGTGTCACAGGAATGGTTCAAAACATAGTCAGTAAGAAGAGTCAGACTTCTTGTACTTAAGTCGGCATTGTGCCATTTCTATTTAATTCCGTTGCAATTTCTGTGTTTCATCGTCAATGAGAAGGTCCAAGGGGTACAGTAAACCTGGAGTGTAGCATCGGAATCTATAACTAGTGTCACAGGAATGGTTCAAAACATAGACATTAAGAAGAGTCAGTCTTCATGTACCTAATTCGACATTGTGCGTTTTGTATTTAATTCCGATGCAATTTCTGTGTTTCATCGTCAATGAGAAGGTCCAAGGGATACAGTAAACCTGAAGTGAAGCATCGGAATCTATAACTAGTGTCACATGAATGGTTCAAATCATAGTCAGTAAGAAGAGTCAGTCTTCATGTACTTAAGTCGGCATTGTGCCTTTTGTATTTAATTCCGATGCAATATCTGTGTTTCATCGTCAATAAGATGGTCCAAGGGATACAGTAAACCTGAAGTGAAGCATCGGAATCTATAACTATTGTCACAGGAATGGTTCAAAATCATAGTCAGTAAGATGAGTCAGTCTTCTTGTCCTTAAGGCGGCATTGTGCCTTTTGTGTTTAATTCCGATGCAATTTCTGTGTTTCATCGTCAATAAGAAGGTCCAAGGGATACAGTAAACCTGGAGTGAAGCATCGGAATCTATAACTAGTGTCACGGGAAAGGTTTATAACATAGACAGTAAGAAGATACAGTCTTCTTGTACTTAAGTCGGCATTGTGCCTTTTGTATTTAATTCCGATGCAATTTCTGTGTTTCATCGTCAATAAGAAGGTCCAAGGGATACAGTAAACCTGAAGTGAAGCAACGGAATCCATAACTAGTGTCACAGGAATGGTTCAAAACATAGTCAGCAAGAAGAGTCAGTCTTCTTGTCCTTAAGTCGGCATTGTGCCTTTTGTATTTAATTCCGATGCAATTTCTTTGTTTCATCGTCAATAAGAAGGTCCAAGGGATACAGTAAACCTGGAGTGTGGCATCGGAATCTGTAAGTAGTCTCACAGGATTGGTTCAAAACATAGACAGTAAGAAGAGTCAGTCTTCATGTACCTAAGTCGACATTGTGCCTTTTGTATTTAATTCCGATGCAATTTCTGTGTTTCATCGTCAATAAGAAGGTCCAAGGGATACAGAAAACCTGAAGTGAAGCATCGAAATCTATAACTAGTGTCACAGGAATGGTTCAAAGCATACTCAGTAAGAAGAGTCAGTATTCTTGTCCTCAAGGCGGCATTGTGCCTTTTGTATTTAATTCCGATGCAATTTCTGTGTTTCATCGTCAATAAGAAGGTCCAAGGGATACAGTAAACCTGGAGTGAAGCATCGGAATCTGTAACTAGTGTCACAGGAACGGTTCAAAACATAGACAGTAAGAAGATACAATCTTCTTGTACTTAAGTCGGCATTGTGCCTTTTGTATTTAATTCCGATGCAATTTCTGTGTTTCATCGTCAATAAGAAGGTCCAAGGGATACAGTAAACCTGAAGTGAAGCATCGGAATCCAATATTAGTGTCACAGGAATGGTTCAAATCATAGTCACTAAGAAGAGTCGGTCTTCATGTACTTAAGTCGGCATTGTGCCTTTTGTATTTAATCCCGGTGCAATTTCTGTGTTTCATCGTCAATAAGAAGGTCAGAGGGATACAGTAAACCTGAAGTGAAGCATCGGAATCTATAACTAGTGTCACAGGAATGGTTCAAAACATAGTCAGTAAGAAGAGTCAGACTTCTTGTGCTTAAGTGGGCATTGTGCCTTTTGTATATAATTCCGATGAAATTTCTGTGTTTCATCGTGAATAAGAACTTCAGAGGGATACAGTAACCCTGAAGTGAAGCATCGGATTCTATAACTAGTGTCACATGAATGGTTCAAATCATAGTCAGTAAGAAGAGTCAGTCTTCATGTACTTAAGTCGGCATTGTGCCTTTTGTATTTAATTCCAATGCAATTTCTGTGTTTCATCGTCAATAAGAAGGTCCAAGGGATACAGTAAACCAGAAGTGAAGCATCGGAATCTATAACTAGTGTCACAGGAATGGTTCAGAACATAGTCAGTAAGAAGAGTCAGTCTTCTTGTCCTTAAGGCGGCATTGTGCATTTTGTATTTAATTCCGATGCAATTTCTGTGATTCATCGTCAATAACAAGGTCCAAAGGATACAGTAAACCTGGAGTGAAGCATCGGAATATATAACTAGTGTCACGGGAAAGGTTAAAACATAGACAGTAAGAAGATACAGTCTTCTTGTACTTATGTCGGCATTGTCCCTTTTGTATTTAATTACGATGCAATTTCTGTGTTTATTCGTTAATACGAAGGTCAGAGGGATACAGTAAACCTGAAGTGAAGCATCGGAATCCAAAATTAGTGTCACAGGAATGGTTCAAAACATAGACAGTAGGAAGAGTCAGACTTCTTGTACTTAAGTCACCATTGTGCCTTTTGTATTTAATTCCGATGCAACTTCGGTGTTTCATCGTGAATAACAAGGTCAGAGGGATACAGTAACCCTGAAGTGAAGCATCGGAATCTATAACTAGTGTCACAGGAATGGTTCAAAACATAGACAGTAGGAAGTGTCAGTCTTCTTGTACTTAAGTCGGCATTGTGCCTTTTGTATTTAATTCCCATGCAATTTCTGTGTTTCATCGTTAATACGAAGGTCAGAGGGATACAGTAAACCTCAAGTGAAGCATCGGAATCCAAAATTAGTGTCACAGGAATGGTTCAAAACATAGACAGTAGGAAGAGTCAGTCTTCTTGTACTTAAGTCACCATTGTGCCTTTTGTATTTAATTCCGATGCAACTTCGGTGTTTCATCGTCTATAAGAAGGTCCGAGGGATACAGTAAACCTGAAGTGAAGCATCGGAATCAATAACTAGTGTCACAGGAATTGTTCAAAACATAGTCAGTAAGAAGAGTCAGTCTTCTTGTACTTAAGTCGGCATTGTGCCATTTCTATTTAATTCCGATGCAATATCTGTGTTTCATCGTCAATGAGAAGGTCCAAGGGGTACAGTAAACCTGGAGTGTAGCATCGGGATCTTTAACTAGTGACACAGGAATGGTTCAAAACATAGACATTAAGAAGAGTCAGTCTTCATGTACCTAATTCGACATTGTGCGTTTTGTATTTAATTCCGATGCAATTTCTGTGTTTCATCGTCAATGAGAAGGTCCAAGGGATACAGTAAACCTGAAGTGAAGCATCGGAATCTATAACTAGTGTCACATGAATGGTTCAAATCATAGTCAGTAAGAAGAGTCAGTCATCATGTACTTAAGTCGGCATTGTGCCTTTTGTATTTAATTCCGATGCAATTTCTGTGTTTCATCGTCAATAAGAAGGTCCAAGGGATACAGTAAACCTGAAGTGAAGCATCGGAATCTATAACTATTGTCACAGGAATGGTTCAAAATCATAGACAGTAGGAAGTGTCAGTCTTCTTGTACTTAAGTCGGCATTGTGCCTTTTGTATTTAATTCCCATGCAATTTCTGTGTTTCAATGTTAATACGAAGGTCAGAGGGATACAGTAAACCTGAAGTGAAGCATCGGAATCTATAACTAGTGTCACAGGATTGGTTCAAACCATAGACAGTAGGAAGTGTCAGTCTTCTTGTACTTAAGTCGGCATTGTGCCTTTTGTACTTAATTCCCATGCAATTTCTGTGTTTCATCGTCAATAAGAAGGTCCAAGGGATACAGTAAACCTGAAGTGAAGCATCGGAATCTATAACTAATGTCACAGGAATGGTTCAAAACATAGTCACTAAGAAGAGTCGGTCTTCATGTACTTAAGTCGGCATTGTGCCGTTTGTATTTAATCCCGGTGCAATTTCTGTGTTTCATCGTCAATAAGAAGGTCGGAGGGATACAGTAAACCTGAAATGAAGCATCGGAATCTATAACTAGTGTCACAGGAATGGTTCAAAACATAGTCAGTACGATGAGTCAGTCTTCTTGTCCTTAAGTCGGTATTGTGCCTTTTGTACTTAATTCCGATGCAATTTCTGTGTTTCATCGTCAATAAGGTCAGAGGGATACAGTAAACCTGAAGTGAAGCATCGGAATCTATAACTAGTGTCACAGGATTGGTTCAAAACATAGACAGTAGGTAGAGTCAGTCTTCTTGTACTTAAGTCGGCATTGTGCCTTTTGTATTTAATTCCGATGCAATTTCTGTGTTTCATCGTCAATACGAAGGTCAGAGGGATACAGTAAACCTGAAGTGAAGCATCGGAATCCAATATTAGTGTCACAGGAATGGTTCAGAACATAGACAGTAGGAAGAGTCAGTCTTCTTGTAGTTAAGTCGCCATTGTGCCTTTTGTATTTGATTCCGATGCAACTTCGGTGTTTCATCGTCTATAAGAAGGTCCAAGGGATACAGTAAACCTGAAGTGAAGCAACGGAATCTATAACTAGTGTAACAGGAATGGTTCAAAACATAGTCAGTAAGAAGAGTCAGTCTTCTTGTCCTTAAGTCGGCATTGTGCCTTTTGTATTTAATTCCGATGCAATTTCTGTGTTTCATCGTCAATAAGAAGGTCCAAGGGATACAGTAAACCTGGAGTGTAGCATCGGAATCAATAACTAGTGTCACAGGATTGGTTCAAAACATAGACAGTAAGAAGAGTCAGTCTTCATGTACCTAAGTCGACATTGTGAATTTTGTATTTAATTCCGATGCAATTTCCGTGTTTCATCGTCAATAAGAAAGTCCAAGAGATACAGAAAACCTGAAGTGAAGCATCGGAATCTATAACTATTGTCACAGGAATGGTTCAAAGCTTAGTCAGTAAGAAGAGTCAGTATTCTTGTCCTCAAGGCGGCATTGTGCCTTTTGTATTTAATTCCGATACAATTTCTGTGTTTCATCGTCAATAAGAAGGTCCAAGGGATACAGTAAACCTGGAGTGAAGCATCGGAATCTGTAACTTGTGTCACAGGAACAGTTCAAAACATAGTCAGTAAGAAGATACAATCTTCTTGTACTTAAGTCGGCATTGTGCCTTTTGAATTTAATTCCGATGCAATTTCTGTGTTTCATAGTCAATAAGAAGGTCCAAGGGATACAGTAAACCTCAAGTGAACCATCGGAATCTATAACTAGTGTCACAGGAATGGTTCAAATCATAGTCACTAAGAAGAGTCGGTCTTCATGTACTTAAGTCGGCATTGAGCCTTTTGTATTTAATCCCGGTGCAATTTCTGTGTTTCATCGTCAATAAGAAGGTCAGAGGGATACAGTAAACCTGAAGTGAAGCATCGGAATCTATAACTAGTGTCACAGGAATGGTTCAAAACATAGTCAGTAAGAAGAGTCAGACTTCTTGTGCTTAAGTGGGCATTGTGCCTTTTGTATATAATTCCGATGAAATTTCTGTGTTTCATCGTGAATAAGAACTTCAGAGGGATACAGTAACCCTGAAGTGAAGCATCGGAATCTATAACTAGTGTCACATGAATGGTTCAAATCATAGTCAATAAGAAGAGTCAGTCATCATGTACTTAAGTCGGCATTGTGCCTTTTGTATTTAATTCCAATGCAATTTCTGTGTTTCATCGTCAATAAGAATGTCCCAGGGATACAGTAAACCTGAAGTGAAGCATCGGAATCTATAACTAGTGTCACAGGAATGGTTCAGAACATAGTCAGTAAGAAGAGTCAGTCTTCTTGTCCTTAAGGCGGCATTGTGCATTTTGTATTTAATTCCGATGCAATTTCTGTGTTTCATCGTCAATAACAAGGTCCAAAGGATACAGTAAACCTGGAGTGAAGCATCGGAATATATAACTAGTGTCACGGGAAAGGTTCAAAACATAGGCAGTAAGAAGATACAGTCTTCTTGTACTTAAGTCGGCATTGTCCCTTTTGTATTTAATTACGATCCAATTTCTGTGTTTCATCGTCAATAAGAAGGTCCAAGGGATACAGTAAACCTGAAGTGAAGCATCAGAATCTATAACTAGTGTCACAGGAATGGTTCAAATCATAGTCACTATGAAGAGTCGGTCTTCATGTAGTTAAGACGGCATTGTGCCTTTTGCATTTAATCCCGGTGCAATTTCGGTATTTCATCGTCAATAAGAAGGTCCAAGGGATACAGAAAACCCGAAGTGAAGCATCTGTATCTATAACTAGTGTCACAGGAAAGGTTCAAAAGATAGTCAGTAAGAAGAGTCAGTATTCTTGTCCTTAAGGCGGCATTGTGCCTTTTGTATTTAATTCCGATGCAATTTCTTTCTTTCATCGTCAATAAGAAGGTCCAAGGGATACAGTAAACCTGGAGTGTAGCATCGGAATCTATAACTAGTGTCACAGGAATGGTTCAAAACATAGACAGTAAGAAGAGTCAGTCTTCATGTACCTAAGTTGACATTGTGCCTTTTGTATTTAATTCCTATGCAATTTCTGTGTTTCACCGTCAATAAGAAGGTCCAAGGGATACAGAAAACCTGAAGTGAAGCATCTGTATCTATAACTAGTGTCACAGGAAAGGTTCAAAACATAGTCAGTAAGAAGAGTCAGTATTCTTGTCCTTAAGGCGGCATTGTGCATTTTGTATTTAATTCCGATGCAATTTCTGTGTTTCATCGTCAATAAGAAGGTCCAAGGTATACAGTAAACCTGGAGTGGAGCATCGGAATCTATAACTAGTGTCACAGGAACGGTTCCAAACATAGACAGTAAGAAGATACAGTCTTCTTCTACTTAAGTCGGCATTGTGCCTTTTGTATTTAATTCCGATTCAATTTCTGTGTTTCATCGTCAATAAGAAGGTCCAAGGGATACAGTAAACCTGAAATGAAGCATCGGAATCTATAACTAGTGTCACAGGAATGGTTCAAAACATAGTCACTAAGAAGAGTCGGTCTTCATGTACTTAAGTCGGCATTGTGCCTTTTGTATTTAATCCCGGTGCAATTTCTGTGTTTCATCGTGAATAAGAAGGTCAGAGGGATACAGTAAACTTGAAGTGAAGCATCGGAAACTATAACTAGTGTCACTGGAATGGTTCAAAACATAGTCAGTAAGAAGAGTCAGTCTTCTTGTGCTTAAGTGGGCATGGTGCCTTTTGTATATAATTCCGATGCAATTTCTGTGTTTCATCGTGAATAACAAGGTTAGAGGGATACAGTAACCCTGAAGTGAAGCATCGGAATCTATAACTAGTGTCACAGGAATGGTTCAAAACATAGACAGTAAAAGAGTCAGTCTTCTTGTACTTATGTCGGTATTGTGCCTTTTGTATTTAATTCCAATGCAATTTCTGTGTTTCATCGTCAGTAAGGTAGAGGGATACAGTAAACCTGAAGTGAAGCATCGGAATCTATAACTAGTGTCACAGGATTGGGTCAAAACATAGACAGTAGGAAGTGTCAGTCTTCTTGTACATAAGTCACAATTGTGCCTTTTGTATTTAATTCCGATGCAACTTCGGTGTTTCATCGTTAATACGAAGGTCAAAGGGATACAGTAAACCTGAAGTGAAGCACCGGAATCCAAAATTAGTGTCACAGGAATGGTTCAAAACATAGACAGTAGGGAGAGTCAGTCTTCTTGTACATAAGTCACAATTGTGCCTTTTGTATTTAATTCCGATGCAACTTCGGTGTTTCATCGTCTATAAGAAGGTCCAAGGGATACAGTAAACCTGAAGTGAAGCATCGGAATCTATAACTAGTGTCACAGGAATGGTTCAAAACATAGTCGGTAAGAAGAGTCAGTCTTCTTGTACTTAAGTCGGCATTGTGCCATTTCTATTTAATTCCGTTGCAATTTCTGTGTTTCATCGTCAAAGAGAAGGTCCAAGGGGTACAGTAAACCTGGAGTGTAGCATCGGAATCTATAACTAGTGTCACAGGAATGGTTCAAACATAGACGGTAAGAAGAGTCAGTCTTGCTGTACCTAATTCGACATTGTGCGTTTTGTATTTAATTCCGATGCAATTTCTGTGTTTCATCGTCAATGAGAAGGTCCAAGGGATACAGTAAACCTGAGTGAAGCATCGGAATCTATAACTAGTGTCACATGAATGGTTCAAATCATAGTCAGTAAGAAGAGTCAGTCTTCAAGTACTTAAGTCGGCATTGTGCCTTTTGTATTCAATTCCGATGCAATTTCTGTGTTTCATCGTCAATAAGAAGGTCCAAGGGATACAGTAAACCTGAAGTGAAGCATCGGAATCTATAACTATTGTCACAGGAATGGTTCAAAATCATAGTCAGTAAGATGAGTCAGTCTTCTTGTCCTTAAGGCGGCATTGTGCCTTTTGTGTTTAATTCCGATGCAATTTCTGTGTGTCTTCGTCAATAAGAAGGTCCAAGGGATACAGTAAACCTGGAGTGAAGCATCGGAATCTATAACTAGTGTCACGGGAAAGGTTCATAACATAGACAGTAAGAAGATACAGTCTTCTTGTACTTAAGTCAGCATTGTGCCTTTTGTATTTAATTCCGATGCAATTTCTGTGTTTCATCGTCAATACGAAGGTCCAAGGGATACAGTAAACCTGAAGTGAAGCATCGGAATCTATAACTAGTGTCACAGGAATGGTTCAAAACATAGTCAGTAAGAAGAGTCGGTCTTCATGTACTTAAGTCGGCATTGTGCCTTTTGTATTTAATCCCGGTGCAATTTCTGTGTTTCATCGTCAATAAGAAGGTCAGAGGGATACAGTAAACCTGAAATGAAGCATCGGAATCTATAACTAGTGTCACAGGAATGGTTCAAAACATAGTCAGTACGAAGAGTCAGTCTTCTTGTCCTTAATTCGGCATTGTGCCTTTTGTATTTCATTCCGATGCAATTTCTGTGTTTCATCGTGAATAAGAAGGTCAGAGGGATACAGTAACCCTGATGTGAAGCATAGGAATCTATTACTAGTGTCACAGAAATGGTTCAAAACATAGTCAGTAAGAAGAGTCAGTCTTCTTGTGCTTAAGTGGGCATGGTGCCTTTTGTATATAATTCCGATGCAATTTCTGTGTTTCATCGTGAATAACAAGGTTAGAGGGATACAGTAACCCTGAAGTGAAGCATCGGAATCTATAACTAGTGTCACAGGAATGGTTCAAAACATAGACAGTAAAAGAGTCAGTCTTCTTGTACTTATGTCGGTATTGTGCCTTTTGTATTTAATTCCAATGCAATTTCTGTGTTTCATCGTCAGTAAGGTAGAGGGATACAGTAAACCTGAAGTGAAGCATCGGAATCTATAACTAGTGTCACAGGATTGGGTCAAAACATAGACAGTAGGAAGTGTCAGTCTTCTTGTACATAAGTCACAATTGTGCCTTTTGTATTTAATTCCGATGCAACTTCGGTGTTTCATCGTTAATACGAAGGTCAAAGGGATACAGTAAACCTGAAGTGAAGCACCGGAATCCAAAATTAGTGTCACAGGAATGGTTCAAAACATAGACAGTAGGGAGAGTCAGTCTTCTTGTACATAAGTCACAATTGTGCCTTTTGTATTTAATTCCGATGCAACTTCGGTGTTTCATCGTCTATAAGAAGGTCCAAGGGATACAGTAAACCTGAAGTGAAGCATCGGAATCTATAACTAGTGTCACAGGAATGGTTCAAAACATAGTCGGTAAGAAGAGTCAGTCTTCTTGTACTTAAGTCGGCATTGTGCCATTTCTATTTAATTCCGTTGCAATTTCTGTGTTTCATCGTCAAAGAGAAGGTCCAAGGGGTACAGTAAACCTGGAGTGTAGCATCGGAATCTATAACTAGTGTCACAGGAATGGTTCAAACATAGACGGTAAGAAGAGTCAGTCTTGCTGTACCTAATTCGACATTGTGCGTTTTGTATTTAATTCCGATGCAATTTCTGTGTTTCATCGTCAATGAGAAGGTCCAAGGGATACAGTAAACCTGAGTGAAGCATCGGAATCTATAACTAGTGTCACATGAATGGTTCAAATCATAGTCAGTAAGAAGAGTCAGTCTTCAAGTACTTAAGTCGGCATTGTGCCTTTTGTATTCAATTCCGATGCAATTTCTGTGTTTCATCGTCAATAAGAAGGTCCAAGGGATACAGTAAACCTGAAGTGAAGCATCGGAATCTATAACTATTGTCACAGGAATGGTTCAAAATCATAGTCAGTAAGATGAGTCAGTCTTCTTGTCCTTAAGGCGGCATTGTGCCTTTTGTGTTTAATTCCGATGCAATTTCTGTGTGTCTTCGTCAATAAGAAGGTCCAAGGGATACAGTAAACCTGGAGTGAAGCATCGGAATCTATAACTAGTGTCACGGGAAAGGTTCATAACATAGACAGTAAGAAGATACAGTCTTATTGTACTTAAGTCAGCATTGTGCCTTTTGTATTTAATTCCGATGCAATTTCTGTGTTTCATCGTCAATACGAAGGTCCAAGGGATACAGTAAACCTGAAGTGAAGCATCGGAATCTATAACTAGTGTCACAGGAATGGTTCAAAACATAGTCAGTAAGAAGAGTCGGTCTTCATGTACTTAAGTCGGCATTGTGCCTTTTGTATTTAATCCCGGTGCAATTTCTGTGTTTCATCGTCAATAAGAAGGTCAGAGGGATACAGTAAACCTGAAATGAAGCATCGGAATCTATAACTAGTGTCACAGGAATGGTTCAAAACATAGTCAGTACGAAGAGTCAGTCTTCTTGTCCTTAATTCGGCATTGTGCCTTTTGTATTTCATTCCGATGCAATTTCTGTGTTTCATCGTGAATAAGAAGGTCAGAGGGATACAGTAACCCTGATGTGAAGCATAGGAATCTATTACTAGTGTCACAGAAATGGTTCAAAACATAGTCAGTAAGAAGAGTCAGTCTTCTTGTACATAAGACGGCATTGTGCCATTTGTATTTAATTCCGATGCATTTTTTGTGTTTCATCGTCATTAAGAAGGTCAGAGGTATACAGTAAACCTGAAGTGAAGCATCGGAATCCAAAATTAGTGTCACAGGAATGGTTCAAACATAGACAGTAAGAAGAGTCAGTCTTCTTGTACTTAAGTCGGCATTGTGCCTTTTGTATTAGTTCCGATGTAATTTCGGTATTTCATCGTCAATAAGAAGGTCCGAGGGATACAGTAAACCTGAAGTGAAGCATCGGAATCTTTAACTAGTGTCACAGGAATGGTTCAAATCATAGTCAGTAAGAAGAGCCAGTCTTCTTGTACTTCAGTCGGCATTGTGCCATTTCTATTTAATTCCGATGCAATTTCTGTGTTTCATCGTCAATAAGTAGGTCCAAGGGGTACACTAAACCTGGAGTGAAGCATCGGAATCAATAATTAGTGTCACAGGAATGGTTCAAAACATAGTCAGTAAGAAGAGTCAGTCTTCATGTACTTAAATCTGCATTGTGCCTTTTGTATTTTATTCCGATGCAATTTCTGTGTTTAATCGTCAATAAGAAGGTCCAAGGGATACAGTAAACCAGAAGTGAAGCATCGGAATCTATAACTATTGTCACAGGAATGGTTCAAATTCATAGTCAGTTAGAAGAGTCAGTCTTCTTGTCCTTAAGGCGGCATTGTGCCTTTTGTGTTTATTTCCGATGCAATTTCTGTGTTTCATCGTCAATAAGAAGGTCCAAGGGATACAGTAAACCTGGAGTGAAGCATCGGAATCTATCACTAGTGTCACGGGAAAGGTTCATAACATAGACAGTAAGAAGATACAGTCTTCTTGTACTTAAGTCGGCATTGTGCCTTTTGTATTTAATTCCGATGCAATTTCTGTGTTTCATCGTCAATAAGAAGGTCCATAGGATACAGTAAACCTGAAGTGAAGCATCGGAATCTATAACTAGTGTCACAGGAATGGTTCAAAACATAGTCACTAAGAAGAGTCGGTCTTCATGTACTTAAGTCGGCATTGTGCCTTTTGTATTTAATCCCGATGCAATTTCTGTGTTTCATCGTCAATAAGAAGGTCAGAGGGATACAGTAAACCTGAAATGAAGCATCGGAATCTATAACTAGTGTCACAGGAATGGTTCAAAACATAGTCAGTAGGAAGAGTCAGTCTTCTTGTCCTTAAGTCGGCATTGTGCCTTTTGTATTTCATTCCGATGCAATTTCTGTGTTTCATCGTGGATAAGAAGGTCAGAGGGATACAGTAAACCTGAAGTGAAGCATCGGAATCCAAATTTAGTGTCACAGGAATGGTTCAAACATAGACAGTAAGAAAAGTCAGTCTTCTTGTACTTAAGTCGGCATTGTGCCTTTTGTATTAGTTCCGGTGTAATTTCGGTGTTTCATCGTCAATAAGAAGGTCCGAGGGATACAGTAAACCTGAAGTGAAGCATCGGCATCTTTAACTAGTGTCACAGGAATGGTTCAAAACATAGTCAGTAAGAAGAGCCAGTCTTCATGTACTTAAGTCGGCATTGTGCCATTTGTATTTAATTCCGATGCCATTTCTGTGTTTCATCGTCAATAAGAAGGTCCAAGGGGTACACTAAACCTGGAGTGAAGCATCGGAATCAATAAATAGTGTCACAGGAATGGTTCAAAACATAGTCAGTAAGAAGAGTCAGTCTTCATGTACTTAAATCTGCATTGTGCCTTTTGTATTTAATTCCGATGCAATTTATGTGTTTCATCGTCAATAAGAAGGTCCTAGGGATACAGTGAACCTGAAGTGAAGCATCGGAATCTATAACTAGTGTCACAGGAATGGTTCACATCATAGTCAGTAAGAAGAGTCAGTATTCTTGTCCTTAAGGCGGCATTGTGCCTTTTGTATTTAATTACGATGCAATTTCTGTGTTTCATCGTCAATAAGAAGGTCCAAGGGATACAGTAAACCTGGAGTGAAGCATCGGAATCTATAACTAGTGTCACAGGAACGGGTCAAAACATAGACAGGAAGAAGATACAGTCTTCTTGTACTTAAGACGGCACTGTGCCTTTTGTATTTAATTCCGATGCAATTTCTGTGTTTCATCATCAATAAGAAGGTCCAAGGGATACAGTAATCCTGAAGTGAAGCATCGGAATCTATAACTAGTGTTACAGGAATGGTTCAAAACATAGTCACTAAGAAGAGTCGGTCTTCATGTACTTAAGTCGGCATTGTTCCTTTTGTATTTAATCCCGGTGCAATTTCTGTGTTTCATCGTCAATAAGAAGGTCAGAGGGATACAGTAAACCTGAAGTGAAGCATCGGAATCTATAACTAGTGTCACAGGAATGGTTAAAATCATTGTCAGTAAGAAGAGTCCGTCTTCTTGTCCTTAAGTCGGCATTGTGAATTTTGTATATAATTCCGATGCAATTTCTGTGTTTCATCGTGAATAAGAAGGTCAGAGGGATACAGTAACCCTAAAGTGAAGCATCGGAATCTATAACTAGTGTCACAGGAATGGTTCAAAACATAGACAGTAAGAAGAGTCAGTCTTCTTGTACTTAAGTCGGTATTGTGCCATTTGTATTTAATTCCGATGATATGTCTATGTTTCATAGTCAATAAGGTCAGAGGGATACAGTAAACCTGAAGTTATGCATCGGAATCCAAAATTAGGGCCACAGGATTGGTTCAAAACATAGACAGTAGGAAGAGTCTGTCTTCTTGTACTTAAGTCGGCATTGTGCCTTTTGTATTTAATTCAGATGCAATTTCGGTGTTTCATCGTCAATAAGAAGGTCCAAGGGATTCAGTAAACCTGAAGTGAAGCATCGGAATCCAAAATTAGTGTCACAGGAATGGTTCAAACATAGACAGTAAGAAGAGTCAGTCTTCTTGTACTTAAGTCGGCTTTGTGCCTTTTTTATTAGTTCCGATGTAATTTCGGTGTTTCATCATCAATAAGAAGGTCCGAGGGATACAGTAAACCTGAAGTGAAGCATCGGAATCTTTAACTAGTGTCACAGGAATGGTTCAAAACATAGTCAGTAAGAAGAGCCAGTCTTCTTGTTCTTAAGTCGGCATTGTGCCATTTCTATTTAATTCCGATGCAATTTCTGTGTTTCATCGTCAATAAGAAGGGCCAAGGGGTACACTAAACCTGGAGTGAAGCATCGGAATCAATAAATAGTGTCACAGGAATGGTTCAAAACATAGTCAGTAAGAAGAGTCAGTCTTCATGTACTTAAATCTGCATTGTGCCTTTTGTATTTAATTCCGATGCAATTTCTGTGTTTCATCGTCAATAAGAAGGTCCAAGGGATACAGTAAACCTGAAGTGAAGCATCGGAATCTATAACTAGTGTCACAGGAATGGTTCAAATCATAGTCAGTAAGAAGAGTCAGAATTCTTGTCCTTAAGGCGGCATTGTGCCATTTATATTTAATTACGATGCAATTTCTGTGTTTCATCGTCAATAAGAAGGTCCAAGGGATACAGTAAACCTGGAGTGAAGCATCGGAATCTATAACTAGTGTCACAGGAACGGGTCAAAACATAGACAAGAAGAAGATACAGTCTTCTTGTACTTAAGACGGCACTGTGCCTTTTGTATTTAATTCCGATGCAATTTCTGTGTTTCATCATCAATAAGAAGGTCCAAGGGATACAGTAATCCTGAAGTGAAGCATCGGAATCTATAACTAGTGTTACAGGAATGGTTCAAAACATAGTCACTAAGAAGAGTCGGTCTTCATGTACTTAAGTCGGCATTGTGCCTTTTGTATTTAATCCCGGTGCAATTTCTGTGTTTCATCGTCAATAAGAAGGTCAGAGGGATACAGTAAACCTGAAGTGAAGCATCGTAATCTATAACTAGTGTCACAGGAATGGTTAAAATCATTGTCAGTAAGAAGAGTCCGTCTTCTTGTCCATAAGTCGGCATTGTGAATTTTGTATATAATTCCGATGCCATTTCTGTGTTTCATCGTGAATAAGAAGGTCAGAGGGATACAGTAAACCTGAAGTGAAGCATCGGAATCTATAACTAGAGTCACAGGAATGCTTCAAACATAGTCAGTAAGAAGAGTCAGACTTCTTGTCCTTAAGTCGGCACTGTGCCTTTTGTATTTAATTCCGATGCAATTTCTGTGTTTCATCGAGAATAAGAAGGTCAGAGGGATACAGTAACCCTGATGTGAAGCATAGGAATCTATTACAGTGTCACAGAAATGGTTCAAAACATAGTCAGTAAGAAGAGTCAGTCTTCTTGTACTTAAGTCGGCATTGTGCCTTTTGTATTTAATTCCGATGCAATTTTTGTGTTTCATCGTCAATAAGAAGGTCCAAGGGATACAGTAAACCTGAAGTGAAGCATCGGAATCCAAAATTAGTGTCACAGGAATTGTTCAAACATAGACAGTAAGAAGAGTCAGTCTTCTTGTACTTTAGTCGGCTTTGTGCCTTTTTTATTAGTTCCGATGTAATTTCGGTGTTTCATCGTCAATAAGAAGGTCCGAGGGATACAGTAAACCTGAAGTGAAGCATCGGATTCTTTAACTAGTGTCACAGGAATGGTTCAAAACATAGTCAGTAAGAAGAGCCAGTCTTCTTGTTCTTAAGTCGGCATTGTGGCATTTCTATTTAATTCCGATGCAATTTCTGTGTTTCATCGTCAATAAGAAGGGCCAAGGGGTACACTAAACCTGGAGTGAAGCATCGGAATCAATAAATAGTGTCACAGGAATGGTTCAAAACATAGTCAGTAAGAAGAGTCAGTCTTCATGTACTTAAATCTGCATTGTGCCTTTTGTATTTAATTCCGATGCAATTTCTGTGTTTCATCGTCAATAAGAAGGTCCAAGGGATACAGTAAACCTGAAGTGAAGCATCGGAATCTATAACTAGTGTCACAGGAATGGTTCAAATCATAGTCAGTAAGAAGAGTCAGAACTCTTGTCCTTAAGGCGGCATTGTACCTTTTGTATTTAATTACGATGCAATATCTGTGTTTCATCGTCAATAAGAAGGTCCAAGGGATACAGTAAACCTGGAGTGAAGCATCGGAATCTATAACTAGTGTCACAGGAACGGGTCAAAACATAGACAGGAAGAAGATACAGTCTTCTTGTACTTAAGACGGCACTGTGCCTTTTGTATTTAATTCCGATGCAATTTCTGTGTTTCATCATCAATAAGAAGGTCCAAGGGATACAGTAATCCTGAAGTGAAGCATCGGAATCTATAACTAGTGTTACAGGAATGGTTCAAAACATAGTCACTAAGAAGAGTCGGTCTTCATGTACTTAAGTCGGCATTGTGCCTTTTGTATTTAATCCCGGTGCAATTTCTGTGTTTCATCGTCAATAAGAAGGTCAGAGGGATACAGTAAACCTGAAGTGAAGCATCGGAATCTATAACTAGTGTCACAGGAATGGTTAAAATCATTGTCAGTAAGAAGAGTCCGTCTTCTTGTCCTTAAGTCGGCATTGTGAATTGTATATAATTCCGATGCAATTTCTGTGTTTCATCGTGAATAAGAAGGTCAGAGGGATACAGTAACCCTAAAGTGAAGCATCGGAATCTATAACTAGTGTCACAGGAATGGTTAAAATCATAGTCAGTAAGAAGAGTGAGTCTTCTTGTCCTTAAGTCGGCATTGTGCCTTTTGTATTTAATTCTGATGCAATTTCTGTGTTTCATGGTCAATAAGAACGTCTAAGGGATACAGTAAACCTGGAGTGTAGCATCGGAATCTATAACTAGTGCCACAGGAATGGTTCAAAACATAGACAGTAAGAAGAGTCAGTCTCCATGTACCTAAGTCGACATTGTGCCTTTTGTATTTAATTACGATGCAATTTCTGTGTTTCATCGTCAATAAGAAGGTCCAAGGGATACAGTAAACCTGAAGTGAAGCATCGGAATCTATAACTAGTGTCACAGGAATGGTTCAAAGCATAGTCAGTAAGAAGAGTCAGTCTTCATGTACTTAAGTCGGCATTGTGCCTTTTGTATTTAATTCGGATGCAATTTCTGTGTTTCATCGTCAATAACAAGGTCCAAGGGATACAGTAAACCTGAAGTGAAGCATCGGAATCTATAACTAGTGTCACAGGAATGGTTCGAAACATAGTCAGTAAGAAGAGTCAGTCTTCTTGTCCATAAGGCCGCATTGTGACGTTTGTATTTAACTCCGACTTAATTTCAGTGTTTCATCGTCAATAAGAAGGTCCAAGTGATACAGTAAACCTGAAGTGAAGCATCGTAATCTATATCTAGTGTCACAGGAATGGTTCAAATCATAGTCACTAAGAAGAGTCCGTCTTCATGTACTTAAGTCGGCATTGTGCCTTGTGTATTTAATCCCGGCGCAATATCTGTGTTTCATCGTCAATAAGAAGGTCAGAGGGATACAGTAAACCTGAAGTGAAGCATCGGTATCTATAACTACTGTCACAGGAATGCTTCAAAACATAGTCAGTAAGAAGAGTCAGTCATCTTGTCCTTAAGTCGGCACTGTGCCTTTTGTATTTAATTCCGATGCAATTTCTGTGTTTCATCGAGAATAAGAAGGTCAGAGGGATACACTAACCCTGAAGTGGAGCATCGGAATCTATAACTAGGGTCACAGAAATGGTTCAAAACATAGTCAGTAAGAAGAGTCAGTCTTCTTGTACTTAAGTCGGCATTGTGAATTTGTATTTAATTCCGATGCAATTTCTGTGTTTCATCGTCAATAAGAAGGTCAGAGGGATACAGTAAACCTGAAGTGAAGCATCGGAATCTATAACTAGATTCACAGGAATGTTTCAAAACGTAGTCAGTAACAAGAGTCAGTCTTTTTGTTCTTGAGTCGGCATTGTGCCTTTGTATTTAATTCCGATGGAATTTCTGTGTTTCATCGTCAATAGGAAGGTCCAAATGATACAGTCAACCTGAAGTGAAGCATCGGAATCTATAACTAGTGTCACAGGAATGGTTCAAAATATTGTCAGTAACAAGAGTCAGTCTTTTTGTACTTAAGTCGCCATTGTGCCTTTTGTATTTAATTCCGATGTAATTTCTGTGATTCATCGTCTATAAGTAGGTGCAAATGATACAGTAAACCTGAAGTGAAGCATCGGAATCTATAACTAGTCTCACAGGAATGGTTCTAAGCATAGTCAGTAAGAGGAGTCAGTCTTCTTGTCCTTAAGTCGGCATTGTGCCTTTTGTATTTAATTCCGATTCAATTTCTGTGTTTCATCGTCCGTAAGAAGGTCCAAGGGATACAGTAAACCTGGAGTGTAGCATCGGAATCTATAACTAGTGTCACAGGAATGGTTCAAAACATAGACAGTAAGAAGAGTCAGTCTTCATGTACCTAAGTGGACATTGTGCCTTTTGTATTTAATTACGATGCAATTTCTGTTTTTCATCGTCAATAGGAAGGTCCAAGGGAGACAGTAAACCTGAAGTGAAGCATCGGAATCTATAACTAGTGTCACAGGAATGGTTCATAACATAGTCAGTAAGAAGAGTCAGTCTTCATGTACTTAAGTCAGCATTGTGCCTTTTGTATTTAATTCCGATGCAATTTCTGTGTTTCATCGTCAATAACAAGGTCCAAGGGATACATTAAACCTGAAGTGAAGCATCGGAATCTATAACTAGTGTCACAGGAATGGTTCGAAACATAGTCAGAAAGAAGAGTCAGTCTTCTTGTCCTTAAGGCCGCATTGTGCCGTTTGTATTTAACTCCGATGCAATTTCTGTGTTTCATCGTCAATAAGAAGGTCCAAGTGATACAGTAAACCTGAAGTGAAGCATCGTAATCTATATCTAGTGTCACAGGAATGGTTCAAAACATAGTCAGTTAGAAGAGTCAGTCTTCTTGTCCTTAAGTCGGCACTGTGCCTTTTGTATTTAATTCCGATGCAATTTCTGTGTTTCATCGAGAATAAGAAGGTCAGAGGGATACAGTAACCCTGAAGTGAAGCATCGGAATCTATAACTAGGGTCACAGAAATGGTTCAAAACATAGTCAGTAAGAAGAGTCAGTCTTCTTGTACTTAAGTCGGCATTGTGAATTTGTATTTAAATCCGATGCAATTTCTGTGTTTCATCGTCAATAAGAAGGTCAGAGGGATACAGTAAACCTGAAGTGAAGCATCGGAATCTATAACTAGATTCACAGGAATGTTTCAAAACGTAGTCAGTAACAAGAGTCAGTCTTTTTGTACTTGAGTCGGCATTGTGCCTTTGTATTTAATTCCGATGGAATTTCTGTGTTTCATCGTCAATAAGGAGGTCCAAATGATACAGTCAACCTGAAGTGAAGCATCGGAATCTATAACTAGTGTCACAGGAATGGTTCAAAACATTGTCAGTAACAAGAGTCAGTCTTTTTGTACTTAAGTCGCCATTGTGCCTTTTGTATTTAATTCCGATGTAATTTCTGTGATTCATCGTCTATAAGTAGGTGCAAATGATACAGTAAACCTGAAGTGAAGCATCGGAATCTATAACTAGTCTCACAGGAATGGTTCTAAGCATAGTCAGTAAGAGGAGTCAGTCTTCTTGTCCTTAAGTCGGCATTGTGCCTTTTGTATTTAATTCCGATTCAATTTCTGTGTTTCATCGTCCGTAAGAAGGTCCAAGGGATACAGTAAACCTGGAGTGTAGCATCGGAATCTATAACTAGTGTCACAGGAATGGTTCAAAACATAGACAGTAAGAAGAGTAAGTCTTCATGTACCTAAGTGGACATTGTGCCTTTTGTATTTAATTACGATGCAATTTCTGTTTTTCATCGTCAATAAGAAGGTCCAAGGGATACAGTAAACCTGAAGTGAAGCATCGGAATCCAAAATTAGTGTCACAGGAATGGTTCAAACATAGACAGTAAGAAGAGTCAGTCTTCTTGTACTTAAGTCGGCTTTGTGCCTTTTATATTAGTTCCGATGTAATTTCGGTGTTTCATCGTCAATAAGAAGGTCCGAGGGATACAGTAAACCTGAAGTGAAGCATCGGATTCTTTAACTAGTGTCACAGGAATGGTTCAAAACATAGTCAGTAAGAAGAGCCAGTCTTCTTGTTCTTAAGTCGGCATTGTGCCATTTCTATTTAATTCCGATGCAATTTCTGTGTTTCATCGTCAATAAGAAGGGCCAAGGGGTACACTAAACCTGGAGTGAAGCATCGGAATCAATAAATAGTGTCACAGGAATGGTTCAAAACATAGTCAGTAAGAAGAGTCAGTCTTCATGTACTTAAATCTGCATTGTGCCTTTTGTAATTAATTCCGATGCAATTTCTGTGTTTCATCGTCAATAAGAAGGTCCAAGGGATACAGTAAACCTGAAGTGAAGCATCGGAATCTATAAATAGTGTCACAGGAATGGTTCAAATCATAGTCAGTAAGAAGAGTCAGAATTCTTGTCCTTATGGCGGCATTGTGCCTTTTGTATTTAATTCCGATGCAATTTCTGTGTTTCATCGTCAATAAGAAGGTCCAAGGGATACAGTAAACCTGGAGTGAAGCATCGGAATCTATAACTAGTGTCACAGGAACGGGTCAAAACATAGACAGGAAGAAGATACAGTCTTCTTGTACTTAAGACGGCACTGTGCCTTTTGTATTTAATTCCGATGCAATTTCTGTGTTTCATCATCAATAAGAAGGTCCAAGGGATACAGTAATCCTGAAGTGAAGCATCGGAATCTATAACTAGTGTTACAGGAATGGTTCAAAACATAGTCACTAAGAAGAGTCGGTCTTCATGTACTTAAGTCGGCATTGTGCCTTTTGTATTTAATCCCGGTGCAATTTCTGTGTTTCATCGTCAATAAGAAGGTCAGAGGGATACAGTAAACCTGAAGTGAAGCATCGGATCTATAACTAGTGTCACAGGAATGGTTCAAAGCATAGTCAGTAAGAAGAGTCAGTCTTCATGTACTTAAGTCGGCATTGTGCCTTTTGTATTTAATTCGGATGCAATTTCTGTGTTTCATCGTCAATAACAAGGTCCAAGGGATACAGTAAACCTGAAGTGAAGCATCGGAATCTATAACTAGTGTCACAGGAATGGTTCGAAACATAGTCAGTAAGAAGAGTCAGTCTTCTTGTCCATAAGGCCGCATTGTGACGTTTGTATTTAACTCCGATGTAATTTCAGTGTTTCATCGTCAGTAAGAAGGTCCAAGTGATACAGTAAACCTGAAGTGAAGCATCGTAATCTATATCTAGTGTCACAGGAATGGTTCAAATCATAGTCACTAAGAAGAGTCCGTCTTCATGTACTTAAGTCGGCATTGTGCCTTGTGTATTTAATCCCGGGGCAATATCTGTGTTTCATCGTCAATAAGAAGGTCAGAGGGATACAGTAAACCTGAAGTGAAGCATCGGTATCTATAACTAGTGTCACAGGAATGCTTCAAAACATAGTCAGTAAGAAGAGTCAGTCATCTTGTCCTTAAGTCGGCACTGTGCCTTTTGTATTTAATTCCGATGCAATTTCTGTGTTTCATCGAGAATAAGAAGGTCAGAGGGATACAGTAACCCTGAAGTGAAGCATCGGAATCTATAACTAGGGTCACAGAAATGGTTCAAAGCATAGTCAGTAAGAAGAGTCAGTCTTCTTGTACTTAAGTCGGCATTGTGAATTTGTATTTAATTCCGATGCAATTTCTGTGTTTCATCGTCAATAAGAAGGTCAGAGGGATACAGTAAACCTGAAGTGAAGCATCGGAATCTATAACTAGATTCACAGGAATGTTTCAAAACGTAGTCAGTAACAAGAGTCAGTCTTTTTGTACTTGAGTCGGCATTGTGCCTTTGTATTTAATTCCGATGGAATTTCTGTGTTTCATCGTCAATAAGAAGGTCCAAATGATACAGTCAACCTGAAGTGAAGCATCGGAATCTATAACTAGTGTCACAGGAATGGTTCAAAACATTGTCAGTAACAAGAGTCAGTCTTTTTGTACTTAAGTCGCCATTGTGCCTTTTGTATTTAATTCCGATGTAATTTCTGTGATTCATCGTCTATAAGTAGGTGCAAATGATACAGTAAACCTGAAGTGAAGCATCGGAATCTATAACTAGTCTCACAGGAATGGTTCTAAGCATAGTCAGTAAGAGGAGTCAGTCTTCTTGTCCTTAAGTCGGCATTGTGCCTTTTGTATTTAATTCCGATTCAATTTCTGTGTTTCATCGTCCGTAAGAAGGTCCAAGGGATACAGTAAACCTGGAGAGTAGCATCGGAATCTATAACTAGTGTCACAGGAATGGTTCAAAACATAGACAGTAAGAAGAGTCAGTCTTCATGTACCTAAGTGGACATTGTGCCTTTTGTATTTAATTACGATGCAATTTCTGTTTTTCATCGTCAATAGGAAGGTCCAAGGGAGACAGTAAACCTGAAGTGAAGCATCGGAATCTATAACTAGTGTCACAGGAATGGTTCATTACATAGTCAGTAAGAAGAGTCAGTCTTCATGTACTTAAGTCAGCATTGTGCCTTTTGTATTTAATTCCGATGCAATTTCTGTGTTTCATCATCAATAAGAAGGTCCAAGGGATACAGTAATCCTGAAGTGAAGCATCGGAATCTATAACTAGTGTTACAGGAATGGTTCAAAACATAGTCACTAAGAAGAGTCGGTCTTCATGTACTTAAGTCGGCATTGTGCCTTTTGTATTTAATCCCGGTGCAATTTCTGTGTTTCATCGTCAATAAGAAGGTCAGAGGGATACAGTAAACCTGAAGTGAAGCATCGGAATCTATAACTAGTGTCACAGGAATGGTTAAAATCATTGTCAGTAAGAAGAGTCCGTCTTCTTGTCCTTAAGTCGGCATTGTGAATTGTATATAATTCCGATGCAATTTCTGTGTTTCATCGTGAATAAGAAGGTCAGAGGGATACAGTAACCCTAAAGTGAAGCATCGGAATCTATAACTAGTGTCACAGGAATTGTTCAAAACATAGACAGTAAGAAGAGTCAGTCTTTTTGTACTTAAGTCGGTATTGTTCCATTTGTATTTAATTCCGATGATATGTCTGTGTTTCATCGTCAATAAGGTCTGAGGGATACAGTAAACCTGAAGTGAAGCATCGGAATCTATAACTAGTGTCACAGGAATGGTTAAAATCATAGTCAGTAAGAAGAGTGAGTCTTCTTGTCCTTAAGTCGGCATTGTGCCTTTTGTATTTAATTCTGATGCAATTTCTGTGTTTCATGGTCAATAAGAACGTCCAAGGGATACAGTAAACCTGGAGTGTAGTATCGGAATCTATAACTAGTGTCACAGGAATGGTTCAAAACATAGACAGTAAGAAGAGTCAGTCTCCATGTACCTAAGTCGACATTGTGCCTTTTGTATTTAATTATGATGCAATTTCTGTGTTTCATCGTCAATAAGAAGGGCCAAGGGATACAGTAAACCTGAAGTGAAGCATCGGAATCTATAACTAGTGTCACAGGAATGGTTCAAAGCATAGTCAGTAAGAAGAGTCAGTCTTCATGTACTTAAGTCGGCATTGTGCCTTTTGTATTTAATTCGGATGCAATTTCTGTGTTTCATCGTCAATAACAAGGTCCAAGGGATACAGTAAACCTGAAGTGAAGCATCGGAATCTATAACTAGTGTCACAGGAATGGTTAGAAACATAGTCAGTAAGAAGAGTCAGTCTTCTTGTCCATAAGGCCGCATTGTGACGTTTGTATTTAACTCCGATGTAATTTCAGTGTTTCATCGTCAATAAGAAGGTCCAAGTGATACAGTAAACCTGAAGTGAAGCATCGTAATCTATATCTAGTGTCACAGGAATGGTTCAAATCATAGTCACTAAGAAGAGTCCGTCTTCATGTACTTAAGTCGGCATTGTGCCTTGTGTATTTAATCCCGGGGCAATATCTGTGTTTCATCGTCAATAAGAAGGTCAGAGGGATACAGTAAACCTGAAGTGAAGCATCGGTATCTATAACTAGTGTCACAGGAATGCTTCAAAACATAGTCAGTAAGAAGAGTCAGTCATCTTGTCCTTAAGTCGGCACTGTGCCTTTTGTATTTAATTCCGATGCAATTTCTGTGTTTCATCGAGAATAAGAAGGTCAGAGGGATACAGTAACCCTGAAGTGAAGCATCGGAATCTATAACTAGGGTCACAGAAATGGTTCAAAACATAGTCAGTAAGAAGAGTCAGTCTTCTTGTACTTAAGTCGGCATTGTGAATTTGTATTTAATTCCGATACAATTTCTGTGTTTCATCGTCAATAAGAAGGTCAGAGGGATACAGTAAACCTGAAGTGAAGCATCGGAATCTATAACTAGATTCACAGGAATGTTTCAAAACGTAGTCAGTAACAAGAGTCAGTCTTTTTGTACTTGAGTCGGCATTGTGCCTTTGTATTTAATTCCGATGGAATTTCTGTGTTTCATCGTCAATAAGAAGGTCCAAATGATACAGTCAACCTGAAGTGAAGCATCGGAATCTATAACTAGTGTCACAGGAATGGTTCAAAACATGTCAGTAACAAGAGTCAGTCTTTTTGTACTTAAGTCGCCATTGTGCCTTTTGTATTTAATTCCGATGTAATTTCTGTGATTCATCGTCTATAAGTAGGTGCAAATGATACAGTAAACCTGAAGTGAAGCATCGGAATCTATAACTAGTCTCACAGGAATGGTTCTAAGCATAGTCAGTAAGAGGAGTCAGTCTTCTTGTCCTTAAGTCGGCATTGTGCCTTTTGTATTTAATTCCGATTCAATTTCTGTGTTTCATCGTCCGTAAGAAGGTCCAAGGGATACAGTAAACCTGGAGTGTAGCATCGGAATCTATAACTAGTGTCACAGGAATGGTTCAAAACATAGACAGTAAGAAGAGTCAGTCTTCATGTACCTAAGTGGACATTGTGCCTATTGTATTTAATTACGATGCAATTTCTGTTTTTCATCGTCAATAGGAAGGTCCAAGGGAGACAGTAAACCTGAAGTGAAGCATCGGTATCTATAACTAGTGTCACAGGAATGGTTCATTACATAGTCAGTAAGAAGAGTCAGTCGTCATGCACTTAAGTCAGCATTGTGCCTTTTGTATTTAATTCCGATGCAATTTCTGTGTTTCATCGTCAATAACAAGGTCCAAGGGATACATTAAACCTGAAGTGAAGCATCGGAATCTATAACTAGTGTCACAGGAATGGTTCGAAACATAGGCAGAAAGAAGAGTCAGTCTTCTTGTCCTTAAGGCCGCAGTTGTGCCGTTTGTATTTAACTCCGATGCAATTTCTGTGTTTCATCGTCAATAAGAAGGTCCAAGTGATACAGTAAACCTGAAGTGAAGCATCGTAATCCATATCTAGTGTCACAGGAATGGTTCAAATCATAGTCACTAAGAAGAGTCGGTCTTCATGTACTTAAGTCGGCATTGTGCCTTTTGTATTTAATCCCGGTGCAATTTCTGTGTTTCATCGTCAATAAGAAGGTCAGAGGGATACAGTAGACCTGAAGTGAAGCATCGGAATCTATAACTAGTGTCACAGGAATGCTTCAAAACATAGTCAGTAAGAAGAGTCAGTCTTCTTGTCCTTAAGTCGGCACTGTGCCTTTTGTATTTAATTCCGATGCAATTTCTGTGTTTCATCGAGAATAAGAAGGTCAGAGGGATACAGTAACCCTGAAGTGAAGCATCGGAATCTATAACTAGGGTCACAGAAATGGTTCAAAACATAGTCAGTAAGAAGAGTCAGTCTTCTTGTACTTAAGTCGGCATTGTGAAATTGTATTTAATTCCGATGCAATTTCTGTGTTTCATCGTCAATAAGAAGGTCAGAGGGATACAGTAAACCTGAAGTGAAGCATCGGAATCTATAACTAGATTCACAGGAATGTTTCAAAACGTAGTCAGTAACAAGAGTCAGTCTTTTTGTACTTGAGTCGGCATTGTGCCTTTGTATTTAATTCCGATGGAATTTCTGTGTTTCATCGTCAATAAGGAGGTCCAAATGATACAGTCAACCTGAAGTGATGCATCGGAATCTATAACTAGTGTCACAGGAATGGTTCAAAACATTGTCAGTAACAAGAGTCAGTCTTTTTGTACTTAAGTCGCCATTGTGCCTTTTGTATTTAATTCCGATGTAATTTCTGTGATTCATCGTCTATAAGTAGGTGCAAATGATACAGTAAACCTGAAGTGAAGCATCGGAATCTATAACTAGTCTCACAGGAATGGTTCTAAGCATAGTCAGTAAGAGGAGTCAGTCTTCTTGTCCTTAAGTCGGCATTGTGCCTTTTGTATTTAATTCCGATTCAATTTCTGTGTTTCATCGTCCGTAAGAAGGTCCAAGGGATACAGTAAACCTGTAGTGTAGCATCGGAATCTATAACTAGTGTCACAGGAATGGTTCAAAACATAGACAGTAAGAAGAGTCAGTCTTCATGTACCAAAGTGGACATTGTGCCTTTTGTATTTAATTACGATGCAATTTCTGTTTTTCATCGTCAATAAGAAGGTCCAAGGGAGACAGTAAACCTGAAGTGAAGCATCGGAATCTATAACTAGTGTCACAGGAATGGTTCATAACATAGTCAGTAAGAAGAGTCAGACTTCATGTACTTTAGTCGGCATTGTGCCTTTGTATTTAATTCCGATGCAATTTCTGTGTTTCATCGTCAATAAGAAGGTCCAAATGATACAGTAAACCTGATGTGAAGCATCGGAATCTATAACTAGTGTCACAGGAATGGTACAAAACATAGTCAGTACGAAGAGTCAGTCTTCATGTACTTAAGACGGAATTGTGCATTTTGTATTTAATTCCGATGCAATTTCTGTGTTTCAGCGTCAATACGAATGTCCAATGGATACAGTAAACACGAAGTGAAGCATCGGAATCTTTAACTAGTGTCACAGGAATGGTTCAAAACATTGTCAGTAAGAAGAGTGAGTCTTCTTGTACTTAAGTCGGCATTGTGACTTTTCTATTTAATTCCGATGCAATTTCAGTGTTTCATCGTCAATAAGAATGTCCAAGGGATACAGTAACCTGAAGTGAAGTATCGGAATCTATAAATAGTGTCAATGGAATGGTTCAAAGCATAGACAGTAAGAAGAGTCAGTCTTCTTGTACTTAAGTCGGCATTGTGCCTTTTGTATTTAATTCCGGTGCAATTTCTGTGTTTCATCGTCAATAAGAAGGTCAGAGGGATACAATAAACCTGAAGTGAAGCATCGGAATCGCTAACTAGTGTCACAGGAATGGTTCAAAGCATAGTCAGTAAGAAGAGTCAGTCTTCTTGTCCTTATGTAGGCCTTGTGGCTTTTGTATTTAATTCCGATGCTATACCTGTGTTTCATCGTCAATAAGAAGGTCCAAGGGATACAGTTAACCTGAAGAAAAGCATCGGAATCTATAACAAGTGTCACAGGAATGGTTGAAAACATAGATCGTACTTAAGTCGGCATTGTGCCTTTTGTATTTAATTCCGATGCAATATCTGTGTTTCATCGTCAATAAGAAGGTCCAAGGGAAAAAGTAATTCTGAAGTGAAGCATCGGAATCTATAACTAGTGTCACAGGAATGGTTCAAAACATAGTGAGTAAGAAGAGTCGGTCTTCATGTACTTAAGTCGGCATTGTCCTTTTGTATTTAATTCCGATGCAATTTCTGTGTTTCATCGTCATTAAGAAGGTCCAAGGGATACAGTAAACCTGAAGTGAAGCATCGGAATATATAACTAGTGTCACAGGAATGGTTCAAATCATAGTCAGTAACAAGAGTCAGTCTTCATGTACTTAAGTCGGCATTGTGCCCTTTGTATTTAATTCCTATGCAATTTCTGTGTTTCATCGTCAATAAGAAGGTCCAAGGAATACAGTAAACCTGAAGTGAAGCATCGGAATCTATAACTAGTGTCACAGGATTGGTTGAAAACATAGTCAGTAAGAAGAGTCAGTCTTCTTGTACTTAAGTCGGCATATTTGCCTAATCTATTTAATTCCGATGCAATTTCAGTGTTTCATCGTCAATAAGCAGGTCCAAGGGATACAGTAAACCTGGAGTGAAGCATCGGAATCTATAAGTAGTGTCAATGGAATGTTTCAAAACATAGACAGTAAGACGAGTCAGTCTTCTTGTACTTAAGTCGGCATAGTGCCTTTTGGGTCTAATTCCGGTGCAATTTCTGTGTTTCCTCGTCAATAAGAAGGTCGGAGGGACACAGTAAACCTGAAGTAAAGCATCGGAATCTATAACTAGTGTCACAGGAATGGTTCAAAACATAGTCAGTAAGAAGAGACAGTCTTCTTGTCCTTATGTCGGCATTATGCCTTTGGTATTTAATTCCGATGCAATTTCTGTGTTTCATCGTCAATAAGAAGGTCCAAGGGATACAGTAAACCTGGAGTGAAGCATCGGAATCCATAACTAGTGTCACAGGAATGGTTCAAAACATAGACAGTAAGAAGATACAGTCTTCTTGTACTTAAGTCGGCATTGTGTCTTTTGTATTTAATTCCGATGCAATTTCTGTGTTTCATCGTCAATAAGAAGGTCCAAGGGATACAATAAAACTGAAGTGAAGCTTCGGAATCTATAACTAGTGTCACAGGAATGGTTCAAAGCATAGTCAGTAAGAAGAGTCGGTTTTCATGTACTTAAGTCGGCATTGTGCTTTTGTATTTAATTCCGGTGCAATTTCTGTGTTTCATCGTCAATAAGAAGGTCAGAGGGATACAGTAAACCTTAAGTGAAGCATCGGAATCTATAACTAGTGTCACTGGATTGGTTCAAAACATAGTCAGTAAGAAGAGTCAGTCTTCTTGTCCTTAAGTTGGCATTGTACCATTTGTATTTAATCCGATGCAATTTCTGTGTTTCATCGCCAATAAGAAGGTGCAAGGGATACGGTAAACTAGGAGTGAATCATCGGAAACTATAACTAGTGTCACTGGAATGGTTCAAAACATAGACAGTAAGAAGATACAGTCTTGTTGTACTTAAGTCAGCATTGTGCCTTTTGTATTTAATTCCGATGCAATTTCTGTGTTTCATCGTCAATAAGAAGGTCAGAGGGATACAGTTAACCTGAAGTGAAGCATCCGAATCAATAACTAGTGTCACAAGAATGGTTCAAAACATAGTCAGTAAGAAGAGTCAGTCTTCATGTCCATAAGTTGGCATTGTGCCGTTTGTATTTAATTCCGATGCAATTTCTGTGTTTCATCGTGAATAAGAAGGTCAGAGGGATACAGTAACCCTGAAGTGAAGCATCGGAATCTATAACTAGTGTCACAGAAATGGATCAAAACATAGTGGGTAAGAAGAGTTAGTCTTCTTGTACTTATGTCGGCAATGTGCCTTTTGTAATTAATTCCGATGCAATTTCTGTGTTTCATCGTCAATGAGAAGGTCAAAGGGATACAGTAAACCTGAAGTGAAGCATCGGAATCTATAACTAGTGTCACAGGAATGGTTCAAAACGTAGACAGGAAGAAGAGTCAGTCTTCTTGTACTTGAGTCGGCATTGTGCCTTTTGTATTAAATTCCGATGCAATTTCTGTGTTTCATCGTAAATAAGAAGTTCCTAGGGGTACAGTAAACCTGAAGTCAAGCATCGGAATCTATAACTAGTGTCACAGGAATGGTTCAAAACATAGACAGTAAGAAGAGTCAGTCTTCTTATACTTAAGTCGGCATTGTGCCTTTACTATTGGTTTCCGATGCAATTTCTGTGTTGCATCGTCAATAAGAAGGTCAGAGGGATACAGTAAACCTGAAGTGAAGCATCGGAATCTATAACTAGTGTCACAGGAATGGTTCAAACATAGTCAGTAACAAGAGTCAGTCTTTTTGTACTTAAGTCGGCATTGTGCCTTTGTATTTAATTCCGATGTAATTTCTGTGTTTCATCGTCAATAACAAGGTCCAAATGATACAGTAAACCTGATGTGAAGCATCGGAATCTATAACTAGTGTCACAGGATTGGTACAAAACATAGTCAGTACGAAGAGTCAGTCTTCATGTACTTAAGACGGCATTGTGCCTTTTGTATTTAATTCCGATGCAATTTCTGTGTTTCATCGTCAATAAGAATGTCCAAAGGATACAGTAAACACGAAGTGAAGCATCGGAATCTTTAACTAGTGTCACAGGAATGGTTCAAAACATTGTCAGTAAGAAGAGTGAGTCTTCTTGTACTTAAGTAGCCATTGTGCCTTTTCTATTTAATTCCGATGCAATTTCAGTGTTTCATCGTCAATAAGAATGTCCAAGGGATACAGTAAACCTGGAGTGAAGTATCGAAATCTGTAAATAGTGTCAATGGAATGGTTCAAAGCATAGACAGTAAGAAGAGTCAGTCTTCTTGTACTTAAGTCGGCATTGTGCCTTTTGTATTTAATTCCAGTGCAAATTCTGTGTTTCATCGTCAATAAGAAGGTCAGAGGGATACAATAAACCTGAAGAGAAGCATCGGAATCTATAACAAGTGTCACAGGAATGGTTGAAACATAGACCGTACTTAAGTCGGCATTGTGCGTTTTGTATTTAATTCCGATGCAATTTCTGTGTTTCATCGTCAATAAGAAGGTCCCAGGGTTACAGTAAACCTGAAGTGAAGCATCGGAATCTATAACTAGTGTCACAGGAATGGTTGAAAACATAGTCAGTAAGAAGAGTCAGTCTTCTTGAACTTAAGTCGGCATATTTGCCTAATCTATTTAATTCCGATGCAATTTCAGTGTTTCATCGTCAATAAGAAGGTCCAAGGGATACAGTAAACCTGGAGTGAAGCATCGGAATCTATAAGTAGTGTCAATGGAATGTTTCAAAACATAGACAGTAAGACGAGTGAGTCTTCTTGTACTTAAGTCGGCATAGTGCCTTTTGGGTTTAATTCCGTTGCACTTTCTGTGTTTCATCGTCAATAAGGAGATCAGAGGGATACAGTAAACCTGAAGTAAAGCATCGGAATCTATAACTAGTGTCACAGAAATGGTTCAAAACATAGTCAGTAACAAGACTCAGTCTTCTTGTCCTTAAGTCGGCATTATGACTTTTGTATTTAATTCCGATGCAATTTCTGTGTTTCATCGTCAATAAGAAGGTCCAAGGGATACAGTAAACCTGGAGTGAAGCATCGGAATCCATAACTAGTGTCACAGGAATGGTTCAAAACATAGACAGTAAGAAGATACAGTCTTCTTGTACTAAAGTCGGCATTGTGTCTTTTGTATTTAATTCCGATGCAATTTCTGTGTTTCATCGTCAATAAGAAGGTCCACTGGATACAATAAAACTGAAGTGAAGCATCGGAATCTATAACTAGTGTCACAGGAAAGGTTCAAAGCATAGTCAGTAAGAAGAGTCGGTCTTCTTGTACTTATGTCGGCATTGTGCTTTTGTATTTAATTCCGGTGCAATTTCTGTGTTTCATCGTCAATAAGAAGGTCAGAGGGATACAGTAAACCTGAAGTGAAGCATCGGAATCTATAACTAGTGTCACAGGAATGGTTCAAAACATAGTCAGTAAGAAGAGTCAGTCTTCTTGTCCTTAAGTCGGCATTGTACCTTTTGTATTTAATCTGATGCAATTTCTGTGTTTCATCGTCAATAAAAAGGTCCAAGGGATACAGTAAACTAGGAGTGAAGCATCGGAAACTATAACTAGTGTCACAGGAATGGTTCAAAACATAGACAGTAAGAAGATACAGTCTTGTTGTACTTAAGTCAGCATTGTGCCTCTTGTATTTAATTCCGATGCAATTTCTGTGTTTCATCGTCAATAAGAAGGTCCAAGGGATACAGTAAACCTGAAGTGAAGCATCGGAATCTATAACTAGTGTCACAGGAATGGTTCAAAACATAGACAGTAAGAAGAGTCAGTCTTCTTGTACTTAAGTCGGCATTGTGCCTTTTGTATTTGATTCCGATGCAATTTCTGTGTTTCATCGTCAATAAGATGATCAGATGGATAGAGTAACCCTGAAGTGAAGCATCGGAATCTATAACTAGTGTCACAGAAATGGTTCAAAACATAGTCAGTAAGAAAAGTCAGTCTTCTTGTACTTAAATCGGCATTGTGCCTATTTGTATTTAATTCCGATGCCATTTATGTGTTTCATCTTCAATAAGGAGGTCAGAGGGATCCATTAAACCTGAAGTGAAGCATCGGAATCTATAACTAGTGTCCCAGGAATGGTTCGAAGGATAGACAGTAAGAAGAGTCAGTCTTCTTGTCCTTGAGTCGGCATTGTGCTTTTTGTATTAATTTGCGATGCAATTTCTGTGGTTCATCGTCAATAAGAAGGTCCAAGGGATACAGTAAACCTGAAGTCAAGCATCGGAATCTATAACTAGTGTCACAGGAATGGTTCAAAACATAGACAGTAAGAAGAGTCAGTATTCTTGTACTTAAGTCGGCATTGTGATTTTTCTATTTAATTCCGATGCAATTTCTGTGTGTCATCGTCAATAAGAAGGTCAGAGGGATACAGTAAACCTGAAGTGAAGCATCGGAATCTATAACTAGTGTCACAGGAATGGTTCAAAACATAGTCAGTAAGAAGAGTTAGTCTTTTTGTACTTAAGTCGGCATTGTTTCTTTTGTATTAATTCCGATGCAATTTCAGTGCTTCATCGTCAATAAGATGGTCCAAGGGAAACAGTAAACCTGAAGTGAAGCATCGGAATCTATAACTAGTGTCACAGGAATGGTTCAAATCATAGTCAGTAAGAAGATTCAGTCTTCATGTCCTTAAGTCGGCATTGTACCTTTTGTATTTAATTCCGATGCAATTTCTGTGTTTCATCGTCAATAAGAAGGTCCAAGGGATTCAGTAAACCTGGAGTGAAGCATCCGAATATATAACTAGTGTCACAGGTATGGTTCAAATCATAGACAGTAAGAAGATAAAGTCTTCTCTTACTTAAGTCAGAATTGTGCCTTTTGTATTTGATTCCGATGAAATTTCTGTGTTTCATCGTCAATAAGAAGGTCCAAGGGATATAGTAAACCTGAAGTGAAGCATCATAATCTATAACTAGTGTCACAGAAATGGTTCAAAACATAGTCAGTAAGAAGAGTCAGTCTTCTTTCACTTATGTCGGCATTGTGCCTTTTGTATTTAATTCCGATGCCATTTCTGTGTTTCATCGTCAATAAGGAGGTCAGAGGGATATAGTAAACCTGAACTGAAGCATCCGAATCTATAACTAGTGTCCCAGGAATGGTTCAAAGGATAGACAGTAAGAAGAGTCGGTCTACATGTACTTAAGTTGGCATTGTGCCTTTTGTAGCTAATCCCGGGCAATTTCTGTGTTTCATCGTCAATAAGAAGGTCAGAGGGATACAGTTAACCTGAAGTGAAGCATCCGAATCTATAACTAGTGTCACAGTAATGGTTCAAAACATAGTCAGTAAGAAGAGTCAGTCTTCTTGTCCTTAAGTTGGCATTGTGTCTTTTGTATTTAATTCCGATGCAATTTCTGTTTTTCATCGTGAATAAGAAGGTCAGAGGGATACAGTAACCCTGAAGTGAAGCATCGGAATCTATAACTAGTGTCACAGAATTGGATCAAAACATAGTCAGGAAGAAGAGTCAGTCTTCTTGTACTTAAGTCGGCATTGTGCCTTTTGTATTTAATCCGATGCAATTTCTGTGTTTCATCGTCAATAAGAAGGTCCAAGGGATACAGTAAACTAGGAGTGAAGCATCGGAAACAATAACTAGTGTCACAGGAATGGTTCAAAAACATAGACAGTAAGAAGATACAGTCTTGTTGTACTTATGTCAGCATTGTGCCTTTTGTATTTAATTTCGATGCAATTTCTGTGTATCATCGTCAATAAGAAGGTCCAAGGGATACAGTAAACCTGAGGTGAAGCATCGGAATCTATAACTAGTGTCACAGGAATGGTTCAAAACATGGACAGTAAGAAGAGTCAGTCTTCTTGTACTTAAGTCGGCATTGTGCCTTTTGTATTTGAATCCGATGCAATTTCTGTGTTTCATCGTCAATAAGATGATCAGAGGGATAGAGTAACCCTGAAGTGAAGCATCGGAATCTATAACAAGTGTCACAGAAATGGTTCAAAACATAGTCAGTAAGAAAAGTCAGTCTTCTTGTACTTAAGTCGGCATTGTGCCTTTTGTATTTAATTCCGATGCCATTTATGTGTTTCATCGTCAATAAGGAGCTCAGAGGGATACAGTAAACCTGAAGTGAAGCATCGGAATCTCTAACTAGTGTCCCAGGAATGGTTCAAAGGATAGACAGTAAGAAGAGTCAGTCTTCTTGTACTTGAGTCGGCATTGTGCTTTTTGTATTAAATTCCGATGCAATTTCTGTGGTTCATCGTCAATAAGAAGGTCCAAGGGATACAGTAAACCTGAAGTCAAGCGTCGGAATCTATAACTAGTGTCACAGGAATGGTTCAAAACATAGACAGTAAGAAGAGTCAGTATTCTTGTACTTAAGTCGGCATTGTGATTTTTCTATTTAATTCCGATGCAATTTCTGTGTTTCATCGTCAATAAGCAGGTCAAAGGGATACAGTAAACCTGAAGTGAAGCATCGGATTCTATAACTAGTGTCACAGGAATGGTTCAAAACATAGTCAGTAAGAAGAGTTATTCTTTTTGTTCTTAAGTCAGCATTGTGCCTTTTGTATTTAATTCCGATGCAATTTCTGTGTTTCATCGTCAATAAGAAGCTCCAAGGGAAACAGTAAACCTGAAGTGAAGCATCGGAATCTATAACTAGTGTCACAGGAATGGTTCAAAACATCGACAGTAAGAAGAGTCAGTCTTCTTGTACTTAAGTCGGCATTGTGCCTTTTGTATTTAAATCCGATGCAATTTCCGTGTTTCATCGTCAATAAGATGATCAAAGGGATACAGTAACCCGGAAGTGAAGCATCAGAATCTATAACTTGTGTCACAGAAATGGTTCAAAACATAGTCAGTAAGAAGAGTCAGTCTTCTTGTACTTAAGTCGGCATTGTGCCTTTTGTATTTAATTCCGATGCAATTTCTGTGTTTCATCGTCAATACGAAGGTCCTAGGGGTACAGTAAACCTGAAGTGAAGCATCATAATCTATAACTAGTGTCACAGGAATGGTTCAAAACATCGACAGTAAGAAGAGTCAGTCTTCTTGTACTTAAGTCGGCATTGTGCCTTTTGTATTTAAATCCGATGCAATTTCCGTGTTTCATCGTCAATAAGATGATCAAAGGGATACAGTAACCCGGAAGTGAAGCATCGGAATCTATAACTAGTGTCACAGAAATGGTTCAAAACATAGTCAGTAAGAAGAGTCAGTCTTCTTGTACTTAAGTCGGCATTGTGCCTTTTGTATTTAATTCCGATGCAATTTCTGTGTTTCATCGTCAATAAGATGATCAGAGGGATACAGTAACCCTGAAGTGAAGCATCAGAATCTGTAACTAGTGTCACAGAAATGGGTCAAAACATAGTCAGTAAGAAGAGTCAGTCTTCTAGTACTTAAGTCGGCATTGTGCCTTTTGTATTTAATTCCGATGCCATTTCTGTGATTCATCGTCAATAAGGAGGTCAGAGGGATACAGTAAACCTGAAGTGAAGCATCCGAATCTATAACTAGTGTCCCAGGAATGGTTCAAAGGATAGACAGTAAGAAGAGTCGGTCTACATATACTTAAGTTATCATTGTGCCTTTTGTAGCTAATCCCTGGCAATTTCTATGTTTCATCGTCAATAAGAAGGTCAGAGGGATACAGTTAACCTGAAGTGAAGCATCCGAATCTATAACTAGTGTCACAGGAATGGTTCAAAACATAGTCAGTAAGAAGAGTCAGTCTTCTTGTCCTTAAGTTGGCATTGTGCCGTTTGTATTTAATTCTGATGCAATTTCTGTGTTTCATCGTGAATAAGAAGGTCAGAGGGATACAGTAACCCTGAAGTGAAGCATCGGAATCCTTAACTAGTGTCACAGAATTGGTTCAAAACATAGTCAGTAAGAAGAGTCAGTCTTCTTGTACTTAAGTCGGCATTGTGCCTTTTGTATTTAATTCCGATGCCATTTCTGTGTTTCATCGTCAATAAGAAGGTCATAGGGATACAGTAAACCAGAAGTGAAGCATCGGAACCTATAACTAGTGTCACAGGAATGGTTCAAAACATAGACAGGAAGAAGAGTCAGTCATCTTGTACTTCAGTCGGCATTGTGCCTTTTGTATTAAATTCCGATGCAATTTCTGTGTTTCATCGTCAATACGAAGGTCCTAGGGGTACAGTAAACCTGAAGTCAAGCATCGCAATCTATAACTAGTATCACAGGAATGGTTCAAAACATAGACAGTAAGAAGAGTCAGTCTTCTGGTACTTAAGTCGGCAGTGTGCGTTCTCTATTTGATTCCGATGCAATTTCTGTGTTTCATCGTCAATAAGAAGGTCAGAGGGATACAGTAAACCTGAAGTGAAGCATCGGAATCTATAACTAGTGTCACAGGAATGGTTCAAAACATAGTCAGTAACAAGAGTCAGTCTTTTTGTACTTAAGTCGGCATTGTGCCTTTGTATTTAATTCCGATGTAATTTCTGTGTTTCATCGTCAATAAGAAGGTCCAAATGATACAGTAAACCTGAAGTGAAGCATCGGAATCTATAACTAGTGTCACAGGAATGGTACAAACATAGTCAGTACGAAGAGTCAGTCTTCATGTACTTAAGTCGGCATATTTGCCTTTTGTATTTAATTCCGATGCAATTTCTGTGTTTCATCGTCAATAAGAAGGTCAAAGGGATACAGTAAACCTGACGTGAAGCATCGGAATCTATAACTAGTGTCACAGGAATGGTTCAAAACATAGACAGGAAGAAGAGTCAGTCTTCTTGTACTTGAGTCGGCATTGTGCCTTTTGTATTAAATTCCGATGCAATTTCTGTGTTTCATCGTCAATACGAAGCGTCTAGGGGTACAGTAAACCTGAAGTGAACCATCGTAATTTATAACTAGTGTCACAGGAATGGTTCAAAACATAGTCAGTAAGAAGAGTGAGTCTTCTTGTACTTAAGTCGGCATTGTGACTTTTCTATTAAATTCCGATGCAATTTCAGTGTTTCATCGTCAGTAAGAATGTCCAAGGGATACAGAAAACCTGGAGTGAAGTATCGGAATCTATAAATAGTGTCAATGGAATGGTTCAAAGCATAGACAGTGAGAAGAGTCAGTCTTTTTGTACTTAAGTCGGCATTGTGCCTTTTGTATTTCATTCCGGTGAAATTTCTGTGTTTCATCGTCAATAAGAAGGTCAGAGGGATACAATAAACCTGAAGTGAAGCATCGGAATCGCTAACTAGTGTTACAGGAATGGTTAAAAACATAGTCAGTAAGAAGAGTCAGTCTTCTTGCCCTTATGTCGGCCTTGTGGCTTTTGTATTTAATTCCGATGCTATACCTGTTTTTCATCGTCAATAAGAAGGTCCAAGGGATACAGTTAACCTGAAGTGACGCATCGGAATCTATAACTAGTGTCACAGGAATGGTTGAAAACATAGACCGTACTTAAGTCGGCATTGTGCCTTTTGTATTTAGTTCCGATGCAATTTCTGTGTTTCATCGTCAATAAGAAGGTCCAAGGGAAACAGTAAACCTGAAGTTAAGCATCGGAATCTATAACTAGTGTCACAGGAATGGTTCAAAACATAGTCAGTAAGAAGAGTCGGTCTTCATGTACTTAAGTCGGCATTGTCCTTTTGTATTTAATTCCGATGGAATTTCTGTGTTTCATCGTCATTAAGAAGGTCCAAGGGATACAGTAAACCTGAAGTGAAGCATCGGAATCTATAACTAGTGTCACAGGAATGGTTCAAAACATAGTCAGTAAGAAGAGTCAGTCTTCATGTACTTAAGTCGGCATTGTGCCTTTTGTATTAAATTCCGATGCAATTTCTGTCTTTCATCGTCAATAAGAAGGTCCAAGGGATACAGTAAACCTCAAGTGAAGCATCGGCATCTATAACTAGTGTCACAGGAATGATTGAAAACATAGTCAGTAAGAAGAGTCAGTCTTCTTGCACTTAAGTCGGCATATTTGCCTAATCTATTTAATTCCGATGCAATTTCAGTGTTTCATCGTCAATAAGAAGGTCCAAGGGATACAGTAAACCTGAAGTGAAGCATCGGCATCTATAACTAGTGTCACAGGAATGGTTCAAAACATAGTCAGTAAGAAGAGTCAGTCTTCTTGTCCTTAAGTCGGCATTATGCCTTTTGTATTTAATTCCGATGCAATTTCTGTGTTTCATCGTCAATAAGAAGGTCCAAGGGCTACAGTAAACCTGAAGTGAAGCATCGGAATCTATAACTAGTGTCACAGGAATGTTTCAAAACATAGTCAGTAAGAGGAGTTATTCTTTTTGTACTTAAGTCGGCATTGTGCCTTTTGTATTTAATTCCGATGCAATTTCTGTGTTTCATCGTCAATAAGAAGGTCCAAGGGAAACAGTAAACCTGAAGTGAAGCATCGGAATCTATAACTAGTGTCACAGGAATGTTTCAAAACATAGTCAGTAAGAGGAGTTATTCTTTTTGTACTTAAGTCGGCATTGTGCCTTTTGTATTTAATTCCAATGCAATTTCTGTCTTTCATCGTCAATAAGAAGGTCCAAGGGATACAGTAAACCTGAAGTGAAGCATCGGCATCTATAACTAGTGTCACAGGAATGATTGAAAACATAGTCAGTAAGAAGAGTCAGTCTTCTTGCACTTAAGTCGGCATATTTGCCTAATCTATTTAATTCCGATGCAATTTCAGTGTTTCATCGTCAATAAGAAGGTCCAAGGGATACAGTAAACCTGAAGTGAAGCATCGGCATCTATAACTAGTGTCACAGGAATGGTTCAAAACATAGTCAGTAAGAAGAGTCGGTCTTCATGTACTTAAGTCGGCATTGTCCTTTTGTATTTAATTCCGATGGAATTTCTGTGTTTCATCGTCATTAAGAAGGTCCAAGGGATACAGTAAACCTGAAGTGAAGCATCGGAATCTATAACTAGTGTCACAGGAATGGTTCAAAACATAGTCAGTAAGAAGAGTCAGTCTTCATGTACTTAAGTCGGCATTGTGCCTTTTGTATTAAATTCCGATGCAATTTCTGTCTTTCATCGTCAATAAGAAGGTCCAAGGGATACAGTAAACCTCAAGTGAAGCATCGGCATCTATAACTAGTGTCACAGGAATGATTGAAAACATAGTCAGTAAGAAGAGTCAGTCTTCTTGCACTTAAGTCGGCATATTTGCCTAATCTATTTAATTCCGATGCAATTTCAGTGTTTCATCGTCAATAAGAAGGTCCAAGGGATACAGTAAACCTGAAGTGAAGCATCGGCATCTATAACTAGTGTCACAGGAATGGTTCAAAACATAGTCAGTAAGAAGATTCAGTCTTCATGTCCTTAAGTCGGCATTGTACCTTTTGTATTTAATTCCGATGCAATTTCTGTGTTTCATCGTCAATAAGAAGGTCCGAGGGATTCAGTAAACCTGGAGTGAAGCATCGGAATCTATAACTAGTGGCACAGGAATGGTTCAAATCATAGACAGTAAGAAGATACAGTCTTCTTGTACTTAAGTCAGAATTGTGCCTTTTGTATTTGATTCCGATGCAATTTCTGTGTTTCATCGTCAATAAGAAGGTCCAAGGGATATAGTAAACCTGAAGTGAAGCATCATAATCTATAACTAGTGTCACAGGAATGGTTCAAAACATCGACAGTAAGAAGAGTCAGTCTTCTTGTACTTAAGTCGGCATTGTGCCTTTTGTATTTAAACCCGATGCAATTTCCGTGTTTCATCGTCAATAAGATGATCAAAGGGATACAGTAACCCGGAAGTGAAGCATCGGAATCTATAACTAGTGTCACAGAAATGGTTCAAAACATAGTCAGTAAGAAGAGTCAGTCTTCTTGTACTTAAGTCGGCATTGTGCCTTTTGTATTTAATTCCGATGCAATTTCTGTGTTTCATCGTCAATAAAATGATCAGAGGGATACAGTAACCCTGAAGTGAAGCATCAGAATCTATAACTAGTGTCACAGAAATGGGTCCAAACATAGACAGTAAGAAGAGTCAGTCTTCTAGTACTTAAGTCGGCATTGTGCCTTTTGTATTTAATTCCGATGCCATTTCTGTGTTTCATCGTCAATAAGGAGGTCAGAGGGATACAGAAAACCTGAAGTGAAGCATCCGAATCTATAACTAGTGTCCCAGGAATGGTTCAAAGGATAGACAGTAAGAAGAGTCGGTCTACATGTACTTAAGTTGGCATTGTGCCTTTTGTAGCTAATCCCTGGCAATTTCTGTGTATCATAGTCAATAAGAAGGTCAGAGGGATACAGTTAACCTGAAGTGAAGCATCCGAATCTATAACTAGTGTCACAGGAATGGTTCAAAACATAGTCAGTAAGAAGAGTTAGTCTTCTTGTCCTTAAGTTGGCATTGTGCCGTTTGAATTTAATTCCGATGCAATTTCTGTGTTTCATCGTGAATAAAAGGTCAGAGGGATACAGTAACCCTGAAGTGAAGCATCGGAATCTATAACTAGTGTCACAGAATTGGTTCAAAACATAGTCAGTAAGAAGAGTCAGTGTTCTTGTACTTAAGTCGGCATTGTGCTTTTGTATTTAATTCCGATGCAATTTCTGTGTTTCATCGTCAATAAGAAGGTCAAAGGGATACAGTAAACCTGAAATGAAGCATCGGAATCTATAACTAGTGTCACAGGAATGGTTCAAAACATAGACAGGAAGAAGAGTCAGTCATCTTGTACTTGAGTCGGCATTGTGCCTTTTGTATTAAATTCCGATGCAATTTCTGTGTTTCATCGTCAATACGAAGGTCCTAGGGGTACAGTAAACCTGAAGTAAAGCATCGGAATCTATAACTAGTGTCACAGGAATGGTTCAAACATAGACAGTAAGAAGAGTCAGTCTTCTGGTACCTAAGTCGGCAGTGTGCGTTTTCTATTTGATTCCGATGCAATTTCTGTGTTTCATCGTCAATAAGAAGGTCAGAGGGATACAGTAAACCTGAAGTGAAGCATCGGAATCTATAACTAGTGTCACAGGAATGGTTCAAAACATAGTCAGTAACAAGAGTCAGTCTTTTTGTACTTAAGTCGGCATTGTGCCTTTGTATTTAATTCCGATGTTATTTCTGTGTTTCATCGTCAATAAGAAGGTCCAAGGGATGCAGTAACCCTGAAGTGAAGCATCGGAATCTATAACTAGTGTCACAGGAATGTTTCAAAACATAGTCAGAAAGAAGAGTTATTCTTTTTGTACTTAAGTCGGCATTGTGCCTTTTGTATTTAATTCCGATGCAATTTCTGTGTTTCATCGTCAATAATAAGGTCCAAGGGAAACAGTAAACATGAAGTGAAACATCGGAATCTATAACTAGTGTCACAGGAATGGTTTAAATCATAGACAGTAAGAAGATACAGTCTTCTTGTACTTAAGTCAGAATTGTGTCTTTTGTATTTGATTCCGATGCAATTTCTGTGTTTCATCGTCAATAAGAAGGTCCAAGGGATATAGTAAACCTGAAGTGAAGCATCATAATCTATAACTAGTGTCACAGGAATGGTTCAAAACATCGACAGTAAGAAGAGTCAGTCTTCTTGTACTTAAGTCGGCATTGTGCCTTTTGTATTTAAATCCGATGCAATTTCCGTGTTTCATCGTCAATAAGATGATCAAAGGGATACAGTAACCTGGAAGTGAAGCATCGGAATCTATAACTAGTGTCACAGAAATGGTTCAAAACATAGTCAGTAAGAAGAGTCAGTCTTCTTGTACTTAAGTCGGCATTGTGCCTTTTGTATTTAATTCCGATGCAATTTCTGTGTTTCATCGTCAATAAAATGATCAGAGGTATACAGTAACCCTGAAGTGAAGCATCAGAATCTATAACTAGTGTCACAGAAATGGGTCAAAACATAGTCAGAAAGAAGAGTCAGTCCTCTAGTACTTAAGTCGGCATTGTGCCTTTTGTATTTAATTCCGATGCCATTTCTGTGTTTCATCGTCAATAAGGAGGTCAGAGGGATACAGTAAACCTGAAGTGAAGCATCCGAATCTATAACTAGTGTCCCAGGAATGGTTCAAAGGATAGACAGTAAGAAGAGTCGGTCTACATGTACTTAAGTTGGCATTGTGCCTTTTGTAGCTAATCCCTGGCAAATTTCTGCGTTTCATCGTCAATAAGAAGGTCAGAGGGATACAGTTAACCTGAAGTGAAGCATCCGAATCTATAACTAGTGTCACAGGAATGGTTCAAAACTTAGTCAGTAAGAAGAGTCAGTCTTATTGTCCTTAAGTTGGCATTGTGCCGTTTGTATTTAATTCCGATGCAATTTCTGTGTTTCATCGTGAATAAGAAGGTCAGAGGGATACAGTAACCCTGAAGTGAAGCATCGGAATCTATAACTAGTGTCACAGAATTGGTTCAAAACATAGTCAGTAAGAAGAGTCAGTCTTCTTGTACTTAAGTCGGCATTGTGCCTTTTGTATTTAATTCCGATGCAATTTCTGTGTTTCATCGTCAATAAGAAGGTCAAAGGGATAGAGTAAACCTGAAATGAAGCATCGGAATCTATAACTAGTGTCACAGGAATGGTTCAAAACATAGACAGGAAGACGAGTCAGTCATCTTGTACTTGAGTCGGCATTGTGCCTTTTGTATTAAATTCCGATGCAATTTCTGTGTTTCATCGTCAATACGAAGGTCCTAGGGGTACAGTAAACCTGAAGTCAAGCATCGGAATCTATAACTAGTGTCACAGGAATGGTTCAAAACATAGACAGTAAGAAGAGTCAGTCTTCTGGTACTTAAGTCGGCAGTGTGCGTTTTCGATTTGATTCCGATGCAATTTCTGTGTTTCATCGTCAATAAGAAGGTCAGAGGGATACAGTAAACCTGAAGTGAAGCATCGGAATCTATAACTAGTGTAACAGGAATGGTTCAAAACATAGTCAGTTACAAGAGTCAGTCTTTATCTACTTAAGTCGGCATTGTGCCTTTGTATTTAATTCCGATGTAATTTCTGTGTTTCATCGTCAATAAGAAGGTCCAAATGATACAGTAAACCTGAAGTGAAGCATCGGAATCTATAACTAGTGTCACAGGAATGGTACAAAACATAGTCAGTACGAAGAGTCAGTCTTCATGTACTTAAGTCGGCATTGTGCCTTTTGTATTTAATTCCGATGCAATTTCTGTGTTTCATCGTCAATAAGAAGGTCAAAGGGATACAGTGAACCTGAAGTGAAGCATCGGAATCTATAACTAGTGTCACAGGAATGGTTCAAAACATAGACAGGAAGAAGAATCAGTCTTCTTGTACTTGCCTCGGCATTGTGCCTTTTGTATTAAATTCCGATGCAATTTCTGTGTTTCATCGTCAATACGAAGGTCCTAGGGGTACAGTAAACCTGAAGTGTAGCATCGGAATCTATAACTAGTGTCACAGGAATGGTTCAAAACATAGTCAGTAAGAAGAGTGAGTCTTCTTGTACTTAAGTCGGCATTGTGACTTTTCTATTAAATTCCGATGCAATTTCAGTGTTTCATCGTCAATAAGAATGTCCAAGGGATACAGTAAACCTGGAGTGAAGTATCGGAATCTATAAATAGTGTCAATGGAATGGTTCAAAGCATAGACAGTAAGAGGAGTCAGTCTTTTTGTACTTAAGTCGGCATTGTGCCTTTTGTATTTAATTCCGGTGCAATTTCTGTGTTTCATCGTCAATAAGAAGGTTAGAGGGATACAATAAACCTGAAGTGAAGCATCGGAATCGCTAACTAGTGTTACAGGAATGGTTCAAAACATAGTCAGTAAGAAGAGTCAGTCTTCTTGTCCTTATGTCGGCCTTGTGGCTTTTGTATTTAATTCCGATGCTATACCTGTGTTTCATCGTCAATAATAAGGTCCAAGGGACACAGTTAACCTGAAGTGACGCATCGGAATCTATAACTAGTGTCACAGGAATGGTTGAAAACATAGTCAGTAAGAAGAGTCGGTCTTCATGTACTTAAGTCGGCATTGTCCTTTTGTATTTAATTCCGATGCAATTTCTGTGTTTCATCGTCATTAAGAAGGTCCAAGGGATACAGTAAACCTGAAGTGAAGCATCGGAATCTATAACTAGTGTCACAGGAATGGTTCAAAACATAGTCAGTAAGAAGAGTCAGTCTTCATGTACTTAAGTCGGCATTGTGCCTTTTGTATTTAATTCCAATGCAATTTCTGTGTTTCATCGTCAATAAGAAGGTCCAAGGGATACAGTAAACCTGAAGTGAAGCATCGGCATCTATAACTAGTGTCACAGGAATGGTTGAAAACATAGTCAGTAAGAAGAGTCATTCTTCTTGCACTTAAGTCGGCATATTTGCCTAATCTATTTAATTCCGATGCAATTTCTGTGTTTCATCGTCAATAAGAAGGCCAGAGGGATACAGTAAACTTGAAGTAAAGCATCGGAATCTATAACTAGTGTCACAGGAATGGTTCAAAACATAGACAGGAAGAAGAGTCAGTCGTCTTGTACTTGAGTCGGCATTGTGCCTTTTGTATTTAAATCCGATGCAATTTCTGTGTTTCTTCGTCAATAAGATGATCAGAGGGATACAGTAACCCTGAAGTGAAGCATCAGAATCTATAACTAGTGTCACAGAAATGGGTCAAAACATAGTCAGTAAGAAGAGTCAGTCTTCTAGTACTTAAGTCGGCATTGTGCCATTTGTATTTAATTCCGATGCCATTTCTGTGTTTCATCGTCAATAAGGAGGTCAGAGGGATACAGTAAACCTGAAGTGAAGCATCCGAATCTATAACTAGTGTCCCAGGAATGGTTCAAAGGATAGACAGTAAGAAGAGTCGGTTTTCATGTACTTAAGTTGGCATTGTGCCTTTTGTATTTAATTCCGATGCAATTTCTGTGTTTCATCGTCAATAAGATGATCAGAGGGATACAGTAACCCTGAAGTGAAGCATCAGAATCTATAACTAGTGTCACAGAAATGGGTCAAAACATAGTCAGTAAGAAGAGTCAGTCTTCTAGTACTTAAGTCGGCATTGTGCATTTTGTATTTAATTCCGATGCCATTTCTGTGTTTCATCGTCAATAAGGGGGTCAGAGGGATACAGTAAACCTGAAGTGAAGCATCCGAATCTATAACTAGTGTCCCAGGAATGGTGCAAACCTTAGACAGTAAGAAGAGTCGTTCTTCATGTACTTAAGTTGGCATTGTGCCTTTTGTAGCTAATCCCGGGCAATTACTGTGTTTCATCCTCAATAAGAAGGACAGAGGGATACAGTTAACCTGAAGTGAAGCATCCGAATCTATAACTAGTTGTCAAAGGAATGGTTCAATACATAGTCAGTAAAAAGAGTCAGTCTTCTTGTCATTAAGTTGGCATTGTGCCGTTTGTATTTAATTCCGATGCAATTTCTGTGTTTCATCGTGAATAAGAAGGTCAGAGGGATACAGTAACCCTGAAGTGAAGCATCGGAATCTATAACTAGTGTCACAGAAATGGGTCAAAACATAGTCAGTAAGAAGAGTCAGTCTTCTTGTACTTAAGTCGGCATTGTGCCTTTTGTATTTAATTCCGATGCAATTTCTGTGTTTCATCGTCAATAAGAAGGTCAAAGGGATACAGTAAACCTGAAGTGAAGCATCGGAATCTATAACTAGTGTCACAGGAATGGTTCAAAACATAGACAGGAAGAAGAGTCAGTCTTCTTGTACTTGAGTCGGCATTGTGCCTTTTGTATTAAATTAAGATGCAATTTCTGCGTTTCATCGTCAATACGACGGTCCTAGGGGTACAGTAAACCTGAAGTCAAGCATCGGAATCTATAACTAGTGTCACAGGAATGGTTCAAAACATAGACAGTAAGATGAGTCAGTCTTCTGGTACCTAAGTCGGCATTGTGCGTTTTCTATTTGTTTCCGATGCAATTTCTGTGTTTCATCGTCAATAAGAAGGTCAGAGGGATACAGTAAACCTGAAGTGAAGCATCGGAATCTATAACTAGTGTCACAGGAATGGTTCAAAACATAGTCAGTAACAAGAGTCAGTCTTTTTGTACTTAAGTCGGCATTGTGCCTTTGTATTTAATTGCGATGTAATTTCTGTGTTTCATCGTCAATAAGAAGGTCCAAATGATACAGTAAACCTGAAGTGAAGCATCGGAATCTATATCTAGTGTCACAGGAATGGTACAAAACATAGTCAGTAGGAAGAGTGAGTCTTCTTGTACTTAAGTCGGCATTGTGCCTTTGTATTAAATTCCGATGCAATTTCTGTGTTTCATCGTCAATACGAAGGTCCTAGGGGTACAGTAAACCTGAAGTGAAGCATCGGAACCTATAACTAGTGTCACAGGAATGGTTCAAAACATAGTCAGTAAGAAGAGTGAGTCTTCTTGTACTTAAGTCGGCATTGTGACTGTTCTATTTAATTCCGATGCAATTTCAGTGTTTCATCGTCAAAAAGAATGTCCAAGGGGTACAGTAAACCTGGAGTGAAGTATCGGAATCTATAAATAGTGTCAATGGAATGGTTCAAAGCATAGACAGTAAGAAGAGTCAGTCTTTTTGTACTTAAATCGGCATTGTGCCTTTTGTATTTAATTCCGGTGCAATTTCTGTGTTTCATCGTCTATAAGAAGGTCCAAGGGATACAGTTAACCGGAAGTGACGCATCGGAATCTATAACTAGTGTCACAGGAATGGTTGAAAACATAGACCGTACTTAAGTCGGCATTGTGCCTTTTGTATTTAGTTCCGATCCAATTTCTGTGTTTCATCGTCAAAAAGATGGTCCAAGGGAAACAGTAAACCTGAAGTGAAGCATCGGAATCTATAACTAGTGTCACAGGAATGGTTCAAAACATCGTCAGTAAGAAGAGTCAGTGTTCATGTACTTAAGTCGGCATTGTGCCTTTTGTATTTAATTCCAATGCAATTTCTGTGTTTCATCGTCAATAAGAAGGTCCAAGGGATACAGTAAACCTGAAGTGAAGCATCGGCATCTATAACTAGTGTCACAGGAATGGTTGAAAACATAGTCAGTAAGAGGAGTCAGTCTTCTTGCACTTAAGTCGGCATATTTGCCTAATTTATTTAATTCCGATGCAATTTCAGTGTTTCATCGTCAATAAGAAGGTCCAAGGGATACAGTAAACCTGGAGTGAAGCATCGGAATCTATAACTAGTGTCAATGGAATGGTTCAAAACATAGACAGTTAGACGAGTCAGTCTTCTTGTACCTAAGTCGGCATTGTGCCTTTTGGGTTTAATTCCGGTGCAATTTCTGTGTTTCATCGTCAATAAGAAGGTCAGAGGGATACAGTAAACCTGAAGTAAAGCATCGGAATCTATAACTAGTGTCACAGGAATGGTTCAAAACATAGTCAGTAAGAAGAGTCAGTCTTCTTGTCCTTAAGTCGGCATTATGCCTTCTGTATTTAATTCCGATGCAATTTCTGTGTTTCATCGTCAATAAGAAGGTCGCAGGGATACAGTAAACCTGGAGTGAAGCATCGGAATCCATAACTAGTGTCACTGGAATGGTTCAAAACATAGACAGTAAGAAGATACAGTCTTCTTGTATTTAAGTCGGCATTGTGTCTTTTGTATTTAATTCCGATGCAATTTCTGGGTTTCATCGACAATAAGAAAGTCCAAGGGATACAGTAAAACTGAAGTGAAGCATCGGAATCTATAACTAGTGTCACAGGAATGGTTCAAAGCATAGTCAGTAAGAAGAGTCGGTCTTCATGTACTTTGGTCGGCATTGTGCTTTTGTATTTATTTCCGGTGCAATTTCTGTTTTTCATCGTCAATAAGAAGGTCAGAGGGATACAGTAAACCTGAAGTGAAGCATCGGAATCTATAACTAGTGTCACAGGAATGGTTCAAAACATAGTCAGTAAGAAGAGTCAGTCTTCTTGTCCTTAAGTCGGCATTGTACCTTTTGTATTTAATCCGATGCAATTTCTGTGTTTCATCGTCAATAAGAAGGTCCAAGGGATACAGTAAACTAGGAGTGAAGCATCGGAAACTATAACTAGTGTCACAGGAATGGTTCAAAACATAGACATTAAGAAGATACAGTCTTGTTGTACTTAAGTCGGCATTGTGCCTTTTGTATTTGATTCCGATGCAATTTCTGTGTTTCATCGTCAATAAGATGATCAGAAGGATAGAGTAACCCTGAAGTGAAACATCGGAATCTATAACTAGTGTCACAGAAATGGTTCAGAACATAGTCAGTAAGAAGAGTCAGTCTTCTTGTACTTAAGTCGGCATTGTGCCTTTTGTATTTCATTCCGATGCCATTTATGTGTTTCATCGTCAATAAGGAGGTCAGAGGGATACAGTAAACCTGAAGTGAAGCATCGCAATCTATAACTAGTGCCCCAGAAATGGTTCAAAGGATAGACAGTAAGAAGAGTCAGTCTTCTTGTACTTGAGTCGGCATTATGCTTTTTGTATTAAATTCCGATGCAATTTCTGTGGTTCATCGTCAATAAGAAGGTCCAAGGGATACAGAAAACGTGAAGTCAAGCATCGGAATCTATAACTAGTGTCACAGGAATGGTTCAAAACATAGACAGGAAGAAGAGTCAGTTTTCTTGTACTTAAGTCGGCATTGTGATTTTTCTATTTAATTCCGATGCAATTTCTGTGTTTCATCGTCAATAAGAAGGTCAGAGGGATACAGTAAACCTGAAGTGAAGCATCGGAATCTATAACTAGTGTCACAGGAATGGTTCAAAACATAGTCAGTAAGAAGAGTGAGTCTTCTTGTTCTTAAGTCGGCATTGTGACTGTTCTATTTAATTCCGATGCAATTTCAGTGTTTCATCGTCAAAAAGAATGTCCAAGGGATACAGTAAACCTGGAGTGAAGCATCGGAATCTATAACTAGTGTCACAGGAATGGTTCAAAACATAGACAGGAAGATGAGTCAGTCTTCTTGTACTTGAGTCGGCATTGTGCCTTTTGTATTAAATTCCGATGCAATTTCTGTGTTTCATCGTCAATACGAAGGTCCTAGGGGTACAGTAAACCTGAAGTGAAGCATCGGAATCTATAACTAGTGTCACAGGAATGGTTCAAAACATAGTCAGTAAGAAGAGTGAGTCTTCTTGTACTTAAGTCGGCATTGTGACTGTTCTATTTAATTCCGATGCAATTTCAGTGTTTCATCGTCAAAAAGAATGTCCAAGGGATACAGTAAACCTGGAGTGAAGTATCGGAATCTATAAATAGTGTCAATGGAATGGTTCAAAGCATAGACAGTAAGAAGAGTCAGTCTTTTTGTACTTAAGTCGGCATTGTGCCTTTTGTATTTAATTCCGGTGCAATTTCTGTGTTTCATCGTCAATAAGAAGGTCCAAGGGATACAGTTAACCGGAAGTGACGCATCGGAATCTATAACTAGTGTCACAGGAATGGTTGAAAACATAGACCGTACTTAAGTCGGCATTGTGCCTTTTGTATTTAGTTCCGATCCAATTTCTGTGTTTCATCGTCAAAAAGATGGTCCAAGGGAAACAGTAAACCTGAAGTGAAGCATCGGAATCTATAACTAGTGTCACAGGAATGGTTCAAAACATAGTCAGGAAGAAGAGTCGGTCTTCATGTGCTTAAGTCGGCATTGTCCTTTTGTATTTAATTCCGATGCAATTTCTGTGTTTCATCGTCATTAAGAAGGTCCAAGGGATACAGTAAACCTGAAGTGAAGCATCGGAATCTATAACTAGTGTCACAGGAATGGTTCAAAACATCGTCAGTAAGAAGAGTCAGTGTTCATGTACTTAAGTCGGCATTGTGCCTTTTGTATTTAATTCAAATGCAATTTCTGTGTTTCATCGTCAATAAGAAGGTCCAAGGGATACAGTAAACCTGAAGTGAAGCATCGGCATCTATAACTAGTGTCACAGGAATGGTTGAAAACATAGTCAGTAAGAGGAGTCAGTCTTCTTGCACTTAAGTCGGCATATTTGCCTAATTTATTTAATTCCGATGCAATTTCAGTGTTTCATCGTCAATAAGAAGGTCCAAGGGATACAGTAAACCTGGAGTGAAGCATCGGAATCTATAACTAGTGTCAATGGAATGGTTCAAAACATAGACAGTAAGACGAGTCAGTCTTCTTGTACTTAAGTCGGCATTGTGCCTTTTGGGTTTAATTCCGGTGCAATTTCTGTGTTTCATCGTCAATAAGAAGGTCAGAGGGATACAGTAAACCTGAAGTAAAGCATCGGAATCTATAACTAGTGTCACAGGAATGGTTCAAAACATAGTCAGTAAGAAGAGTCAGTCATCTTGTCCTTAAGTCGGCATTGTACCTTTTGTATTTAATCCGATGCAATTTCAGTGTTTCATCGTCAATAAGAAGGTCCAAGGGATACAGTAAACTAGGAGTGAAGCATCGGAAACTATAACTAGTGTCACAGGAATGGTTCAAAACATAGACATTAAGAAGATACAGTCTTATTGTACTTAAGTCGGCATTGTGCCTTTTGTATTTGATTCCGATGCAATTTCTGTGTTTCATCGTCAATAAGATGATCAGAAGGATAGAGTAACCCTGAAGTGAAACATCGGAATCTATAACTAGTGTCACAGAAATGGTTCAGAACATAGTCAGTAAGAAGAGTCAGTCTTCTTGTACTTAAGTCGGCATTGTGCCTTTTGTATTTCATTCCGATGCCATTTATGTGTTTCATCGTCAATAAGGAGGTCAGAGGGATACAGTAAACCTGAAGTGAAGCATCGCAATCTATAACTAGTGCCCCAGGAATGTTTCAAAGGATAGACAGTAAGAAGAGTCAGTCTTCTTGTACTTGAGTCGGCATTGTGCTTTTTGTATTAAATTCCGATGCAATTTCTGTGGTTCATCGTCAATAAGAAGGTCCAAGGGATACAGAAAACGTGAAGTCAAGCATCGGAATCTATAACTAGTGTCACAGGAATGCTTCAAAACATAGACAGGAAGAAGAGTCAGTTTTCTTGTACTTAAGTCGGCATTGTGATTTTTCTATTTAATTCCGATGCAATTTCTGTGTTTCATCGTCAATAAGTAGGTCAGAGGGATACAGTAAACCTGAAGTGAAGCATCGGAATCTATAACTAGTGTCACAGGAATGGTTCAAAACATAGTCAGTAAGAAGAGTTAGTCTTTTTGTGCTTAAGTCGGCATTGTGCCTTTTGTATATAATTCCGATGCAATTTCAGTGTTTCATCGTCAATAAGAAGGTCCAAGGGAAACAGTAAACCTGAAGTGAAGCATCGGAATCTATAACTAGTCTCACAGGAATGGTTCAAAACATAGTCAGTAAGAAGAGTCGGTCTTCATGTACTTAGGTCGGCATTGTGCCTTTTGTATTTAATTCCGATGCAATTTCTGTGTTTCATCGTCATTAAGAAGGTCTAAGGGATACAGTAAACCTGAAGTGAAGCATCGGAATCTGTAACTAGTGTCACAGGAATGGTTCAAAACATAGTCAGTAAGAAGATTCAGTCTTCATGTACTTAAGTCTGCATTGTGCCTTTTGTATTTAATTCCGATTCAATTTCTGTGTTTCATCGTCAATAAGAAGGTCCAAGGGATACAGTAAACCTGGAGTGAAGCATCGGAATCCAGAACTAGTGTCACAGGAATGGTTCAAAACATCGTCAGTAAGATGAGTCAGTGTTCATGTACTTAAGTCGGCATTGTGCCTTTTGTATTTAATTCCAATGCAATTTCTGTGTTTCATCGTCAATAAGAAGGTCCAAGGGATACAGTAAACCTGGAGTGAAGCATCGGAATCTATAACTAGTGTCACAGGAATGGTTCAAAACATAGTCAGTAAGAAGAGTCAGTCTTCTTGTCCTTAAGTCGGCATTATGCCTTCTGTATTTAATTCCGATGCAATATCTGTGTTTCATCGTCAATAAGAAGGTCCCAGGGATACAGTAAACCTGGAGTGAAGCATCGGAATCCATAACTAGTGTCACAGGAATGGTTCAAAACATAGACAGTAAGAAGATACAGTCTTCTTGTACTTAAGTCGGCATTGTGTCTTTTGTATTTAATTCCGATTCAATTTCTGTGTTTCATCGTCAATAAGAAGGTCCAAGGGATAGAGTAAACCTGGAGCGAAGCATCGGAATCCAGAACTAGTGTCACAGGAATGGTTCAAAACATTGACAGTAAGAAGATACAGTCTTCTTGTACTTAAGTCGGCATTGTGTCTTTTGGATTTAATTCCGATACAGTTTCTGTGTTTCATTGTCAATAAGAAGGTCCAAGGGATACAATAAAACTGAAGTGAAGCATCGTAATCTATAACTAGTGTCACAGGAATGGTTCAAAGCATAGTCAGTAAGAAGAGTCGGTCTTCATGTACTTAAGTCGGCATTGTGCCTTTTGTATTTAATTCCGGTGCAATATCTGTGTTTCATCATCAATAAGAAGGTCCATGGGAAACAGTAAACCTGGAGTGAAGCATCGGAATCAATAACTAGTGTCACAGGAATAGTTCAAAACATAGACGGTAATAAGATACAGTCTTCTTGTACTTAAGTCGGCATTGTGCCTTTTGTATTAAATTCCAATGCAATTTCTGTGTTTCATCGTCAATAAGAATGTCCAAGGGATACAGTTAACCTGGAGTGAAGTATCGGAATCTATAAATAGTGTCAATGGAATGGTTCAAAACATAGTCAGTTAGAAGAGTCGGTCTTCATGTACTTAAATCGGCATTGTCCTTTTGTATTTAATTCCAATGCAATTTCTGTGTTTCATCGTCAATAAGAAGGTCCAAGGGATACAGTAAACCTGAAGTGAAGCATCGGAATCTATAACTAGTGTCACAGGATTGGTTGAAAACATAGTCAGTAAGAAGAGTCAGTCTTCTTGCACTTAAGTCGGCATATTTGCCTAATCTATTTAATTCCGATGCAATTTCAGTGTTTCATCGTCAATAAGAAGGTCCAAGGGATACAGTAAACCTGGAGTGAAGCATCGGAATCTATAAGTAGTGTCAATGGAATGGTTCAAAACATAGACAGTAAGACGAGTCAGTCTTCTTGTACTTAAGTCGGCATAGTGCCTTTTGGGTTTAATTCCGGTGCAATTTCTGTGTTTCATCGTCAATAAGAAGGTCAGAGGGATACAGTAAACCTGAAGTAAAGCATCGGAATCTATAACTAGTGTCACAGGAATGGTTCAAAACATAGTCAGTATGAAGAGTCTGTCTTCTTGTCCTTAAGTCGGCATTATGACTTTTGTATTTAATTCCGATGCAATTTCTGTGTTTCATCGTCAATAAGAAGGTCCAAGGGATACAGTAAACCTGGAGTGAAGCATCGGAATCCATAACTAGTGTCACAGGAATGGTTCAAAACATAGACAGTAATAAGATACAGTCTTCTTGTACTTAAGTTGGCATTGTGTCTTTTGTATTTAATTCCGATGCAATTTCTCTGTTTCATCGTCAATAAGAAGGTCCAAGGGATACAATAAAACTGAAGTGAAGCATCGGAATCTATAACTAGTGTCACAGGAATGGTTCAAAGCATAGTCAGTAAAAAGAGTCGGTCTTCATGTACTTAAGTCGGCATTGTGCTTTTGTATTTAATTCCGGTGCAATTTCTGTGTTTCATCGTCAATAAGAAGGTCCAAGGGATACAATAAAACTGAAGTGAAGCATCGGAATCTATAACTAGTGTCACAGGAATGGTTCAAAGCATAGTCAGTAGGAAGAGTCGGTCTTCATGTACTTAAGTAGGCATTATGAATTTTGTATTTAATTCCGATGCAATTTCTGTGTTTCATCGTCAATAAGAAGGTCCAAGGGATACAGTAAACCTGGAGTGAAGCATCGGAATCCATAACTAGTGTCACAGGAATGGTTCAATACATAGACTGTAAGAAGATTCAGTCTTCTTGTACTTATGTTGGCATTGTGTCTTTTGTATTTAATTCCGATGCAATATCTGTGTTTCATCGTCAATAAGAAGGTCCAAGGGATACAATAAAACTGAAGTGAAGCATCGTAATCTATAACTAGTGTCACAGGAATGGTTCAAAGCATAGTCAGTAAGAAGAGTCGGTCTTCATGTACTTAAGTCGGCATTGTGCTTTTGTATTTAATTCCGGTGCAATATCTGTGTTTCATCGTCAATAAGAAGGTCAGAGGGATACAGTAAACCTGAAGTGAAGCATCGGAATCTATAACTAGTGTCACAGAAATGGTTCAAAACATAGTCAGTAAGAAGAGTCAGTCTTCTTGTCCTTAAATCGGCATTGTACCTTTTGTATTTAATCCGATGCAATTTCTGTGTTTCATCGTCAATAAGAAGGTCCAAGGGATACAGTAAACTAGGAGTGAAGCATCGGAAACTATAACTAGTGTCACAGGAATGGTTCAAAACATAGACAGTAAGAAGATACAGTCTTGTTGTACTTAAGTCAGCATTGTGCCTTTTGTATTTAATTCCGAAGCAATTTCTGTGTTTCATCGTCAATAAGAAGGTCCAAGGGATACAGTAAACCTGAAGTGAAGCATCGGAATCTATAACTAGTGTCACAGGAATGGTTCAAGACATAGACAGTAAGAAGAGTCAGTCTTCTTGTACTTAAGTCGGCATTGTGCCTTTTGTTTTTGATTCCGATGCAATTTATGTGTTTCATCGTCAATAAGATGATCAGAGGGATAGAATAACCCTGAAGTAAAGCATCGGAATCTATAACTAGTGTCACACAAATGGTTCAAAACATAGTCAGTAAGAAAAGTCAGTCTTCTTGTACTTAAGTCAGCATTGTGCCTTTTGTATTTAATTCCGATGCCATTTATGTGTTTCATCGTCAATAAGGAGGTCAGAGGGATACAGTAAACCTGAAGTGAAGCATCGGAATCTATAACTAGTGTCCCAGGATTGGTTCAAAGGATAGACAGTAAGAAGAGTCAGTCTTCTTGTACTTGAGTCGCCATTGTGCTTTTTGTATTAAATTCCGATGCAATTTCTGTGGTTCATCGTCAATAAGAAGGTCCAAGGGATACAGTAAACCTGAAGTCAAGCATCGGAATCTATAACTAGTGTCACAGGAATGGTTCAAAACATAGACAGTAAGAAGAGTCAGTATTCTTGTACTTAAGTCGGCATTGTGATTTTTCTATTTAATTCCGATGCAATTTCTGTGTTTCATCGTCAATAAGAAGGTCAGAGGGATACAGTAAACCTGAAGTGAAGCATCGGAATCTATAACTAGTGTCACAGGAATGGTTCAAAACATAGTCAGTAAGAAGAGTTAGTCTTTTTGTACTTAAGTCGGCATTGTGCCTTTTGTATTTAATTCCGATGCAATTTCTGTGTTTCATCGTCAATAAGAAGGTCCAAGGGAAACAGTAAACCTTAAGTGAAGCATTGGAATCTATAACTAGTGTCACAGGAATGGTTCAAAACATAGTCAGTAAGAAGAATCAGTCTTGATGTCCTGAAGTCGGCATTGTACCTTTGTATTTAATTCCCATGCAATTTCTGTGTTTCATCGTCAATAAGAAGGTCCAAGGGATTCAGTAAACCTGAAGTGAAGCAGCGGAATCTATAACTAGTGTCACAGGAATGGTTCAAAACATCGACAGTAAGAAGAGTCAGTCTTCTTGTACTTATGTCGGCATTGTGCCTTTTGTATTTAAATCCGATGCAATTTCCGTGTTTCATCGTATAAGATGATCAGAGGGATACAGTAACCCTGAAGTGAAGCATCGGAATCTATAACTAGTGTCACAGAAATGGTTCAAAACATAATCAGTAAGAAGAATCAGTCTTCTTGTACTTAAGTCGGCATTGTGCCTTTTGTATTTAATTCCGATGCCACTTATGTGTTTCATCGACAATAAGGAGGTCAGAGCGATACAGTAAACCTGAAGTGAAGCATCTGATCTATAACTAGTGTCACAGGAATGGTTCAAAGGATAGACAGTAAGAAGAGTCAGTCTTCTTGTACTTGAGTCGGCATTGTGCTTTTTGTATTAAATTCCGATGCAATTTCTGTGGGTCATCGTCAATAAGAAGGTCCAAGGGATACAGTAAACCTGAAGTCAAGCATCGGAATCTATAACTAGTGTCACAGGAATGGTTCAAAACTTAGACAGTAAGAAGATACAGTCCTCTTGTACTTAAGTTGGCATTGTGTCTTTTGTATTTAATTCCGATGCAATTTCTGTGTTTCATCGTCAATAAGAAGGTCCAAGGGATACAATAAAACTGAAGTGAAGCATCGGAATCTATAACTAGTGTCACAGGAATGGTTCAAAGCATAGTCAGTAAGAAGAGTCGGTCTTCATGTACTTAAGTCGGCATTGTGCATTTGTATTTAATTCCGGTGCAATTTCTGTGTTTCATCGTCAATAAGAAGGTCAGAGGGATACAGTAAACCTGAAGTGAAGCATCGGAATCTATAACTAGTGTCACAGAAATGGTTCAAAACATAGTCAGTAAGAAGAGTCAGTCTTCTTCTCCTTAAGTCGGCATTGTACCTTTTGTATTTAATCCGATGCAATTTCTGTGTTTCATCGTCAATAAGAAGGTCCAAGGGATACAGTAAACTAGGAGTGAAGCATCGGAAACTATAACTAGTGTCGCAGGAATGGTTCAAAACATAGACAGTAAGAAGATACAGTCTTGTTGTACTTAAGTCAGCATTGTGCCTTTTGTATTTAATTCCGATGTAATTTCTGTGTTTCATCGTCAATAAGAAGGTCCAAGGGATACAGTAAACCTGAAGTGAAGCATCGGAATCTATAACTAGTGTCACAGGAATGGTTCAAAACAAAGACAGTTAGAAGAGTCAGTCTTCTTGTACTTAAGTCGGCATTGTGCCTTTTGTATTTAATTCCGATGCCATTTATGTGTTTCATCGTCAATAAGGAGGTCAGAGGGATATAGTAAACCTGAAGTGAAGCATCGGAATCTATAACTAGTGTCCCAGGAATGGTTCAAAGGATAGAGAGTAAGAAGAGTCAGTCTTCTTGTACTGAAGTCGGCATTGTCATTTTTCTATTTAATTCCGATGCAATTTCTGTGTTTCATCGTCAATAAGAAGGTCATAGGGATACAGTAAACCTGAAGTGAAGCATCGAAATCTGTAACTAGTGTCACAGGAATGGTTCAAAACATAGTCAGTAAGAAGAGTTAGTCTTTTTGTACTTAAGTCGGCATTGTGCCTTTTGTATTTAATTCTGATGCAATTTCTGTGTTTCATCGTCAATAAGAAGGTCCAAGGGAAACAGTAAACCTGAAGTGAAGCATCGGAATCTATAACTAGTGTCACAGCAATGGTTCAAAACATAGTCAGTAAGAAGATTCAGTCTTCATGTCCATAAGTCGGCATTGTACTTTTTCTATTTAATTCCGATGCAATTTCTGTGTTTCATCGTTAATAAGAAGGTCCAAGGGTTTCAGTAATCCTGAAGTGAAGCAGCGGAATCTATAACTAGTGTCACAGGAATGGGTCAAACATAGTCAGTAAGAAGAGTCGGTCTTCATGTACCTAAGTCGGCATTGTGCCTTTTGTATTTAATTCCGGTGCAATTTCTGTGTTTCATCGTCAATAAGAAGGTCAGCGGGATACAGTAAAACTGAAGTGAAGCATCGGAATCTATAACTAGTGTCACAGGAATGGTTCAAAACACAGTCAGTAAGAAGAATCAGTCTTCATGTCCTTAAGTCGGCATTGTACCTTTTGTATTTAATTCCGATGCAATTTCTGTGTTTCATCGTCAATAAGAAGGTGCAAGGGATACAGTAAACCTGGAGTGTAGCATCGGAATCTATAACTAGTGTCACAGGAATGGTTCAAATCATAGACAGTAAGAAGATACAGTCTTCTTGTACTTAAGTCAGAATTGTGCCTTTTGTATTTGATTCCGATGCTATTTCTGTGTTTCATCGTCAATAAGAAGGTCCAAGGGATATAGTAAACCTGAAGTGAAGCATCATAATCTATAACTAGTGTCACAGGAATGGTTCAAAACATCGACAGTAAGAAGAGTCAGTCTGCTTGTACTTATGTCGGCATTGTGCCTTTTGTATTTAATCTGATGCAATTTCCGTGTTTCATCGTCAATAAGATGATCAGAGGGATACAGTAACCCTGAAGTGAAGCATCGGAATCTATAACTAGTGTCACAGAAATGGTTCAAAACATAGTCAGTAAGAAGAGTCAGTCTTCTTGTACTTAAGTCGGCATTGTGCCTTTTGTATTTCATTCCGATGCCATCTCTGTGTTTCATCGTCAATAAGGAGGTCAGAGGGATACAGTAAACCTGAAGTGAAGCATCCGAATCTATAACTAGTGTCCCAGGAATGGTTCAAAGGATAGACAGTAAGAAGAGTCGGTCTTCATGTACTTAAGTTGGCATTGTGCCTTTTGTAGCTAATCCCGGGCAATTTCTGTGTTTCATCGTCAATAAGAAGGTCAGAGGGATACAGTTAACCTGAAGTGAAGCATCTGAATCTATAACTAGTGTCACAGGAATGGTTCAAAACATAGTCAGTAAGAAGAGTCAGTCTTCTTGTCCTTAAGTTGGCATTCTGTCGTTTGTATTTAATTCCGATGCAATTTCTGTGTTTCATCGTGAATAAGAAGGTCAGAGGGATACAGTAACTCTGAAGTGAAGCATCGGAATCTATAACTAGTGTCACAGGAATGGTTCAAAACATAGTCAGTAAGAAGAGTTAGTCTTTTTGTACTTAAGTCGGCATTGTGCCTTTTGTATTTAATTCCGATGCAATTTCTCTGTTTCATCGTCAATAAGATGGTCCAAGGGAAACAGTAAACATGAAGTGAAGCATCGGAATCTATAACTAGTGTCACAGGAATGGTTCAAAACATATCCAGTAAGAAGAGTCGGTCTTCATGTACTTAGGTCGGCATTGTGCCTTTTGTATTTAATTCCGATGCAATTTCTGTGTTTCATCGTCATTAAGAAGGTCCAAGGGATACAGTAAATCTGAAGTGAAGCATCGGAATCTATAACTAGTGTCACAGGAATGGTTCAAAACATAGACAGTAAGAATATACAGTCTTCTTGTACTTAAGTCAGCATTGTGCCTTTTGTATTTGATTCCGATGCAATTTCTGTGTTTCATCGTCAATAAGAAGATCCAAGGGATATTGTAAACCTGAAGTGAAGCATCATAATCTATAACTAGTGTCACAGGAATGGTTCAAACATCGACAGTAAGAAGAGTCAGTCTTCTTGTACTTATGTCGGCATTGTGTCTTTTGTATTTAAATCCGATGCAATTTCCGTGTTTCATCGTCAATAAGATGATCAGAGGGATACAGTAACCCTGAAGTGAAGCATCGGAATCTATAACTAGTGTCACAGAAATGGTTCAAAACATAGTCAGTAAGAAGAGTCAGTCTTCTTGTACTTATGTTGGCGTTCTGCCTTTTGTATTTAGTTCCGAAGCAATTTCTGTGTTTCATCGTCAATAAGATGATCAGAGGAATACAGTAACCCTGAAGTGAAGCATCAGAATCTATAACTAGTGTCACAGAAATGGGTCAAAACATAGTCAGTAAGAAGTGTCAGTCTTCTAGTACTTAAGTCGGCCTTGTGCCTTTTGTATTTAATTCCGATGCCATTTCTGTGTTTCATCGTCAATAAGGAGGTCAGAGGGATACAGTAAACCTGAAGTGTAGCATCCGAATCTATAACTAGTGTCCCAGGAATGGTTCAAAGTATAGACAGTAAGAAGAATCAGTCTTCTTGTACTTGAGTCGGCATTGTGCTTTTTGTGTTAAATTCCCATGCAATTTCAGTTTTTCATCGTCAATAAGAAGGTCCAAGGGATACAGTAAACCTGAAGTGAAGCATCGGAATCTATAACTAGTGTCACAGGAATGGTTCAAAACATAGACAGTAAGAAGAGTCAGTCTTCTTGTACGTATGTCGGCATTGTGCCTTTTGTATTTAATTCCGATGCAATTTCTGTCTTTCATCGTCAATAAGATGATCAGAGGGATACAGTAATCCTGAAGTGAAGCATCGGAATTTATAACTAGTGTCCCAGGAATGGTTCAAAGTATAGACAGTAAGAAGAATCAGTCCTCTTGTACTTGAGTCGGCATTGTGCTTTTTGTATTAAATTCCGTTGTATTTCTGTGTTTCATCGTCAATAAGAAGGTCCAAGGGATACAGTAAACCTGGAGTGAAGCATCGGAATCCATAACTAGTGTCACAGGAATGGTTCAAAACATAGACAGTAAGAGGATACAGTCTTCTTGTACTTAAGTCGGCATTGTGTCTTTTGTATTTAATTCCGATACAATTTCTGTGTTTCATCTTTAATAAGAAGGTCCAAGGGATACAGTAAACCTGAAGTGAAGCAGCGGAATCTAAACTAGTGTCACAGGAATGGGTCAAAACATAGTCAGTAAGAAGAGTCGGTCTTCATGTACTTAAGTCGGCATTGTGCCTTTTGTATTTAATTCCGGTGCAATTTCTGTGTTTCATCGTCAATAAGTAGGTCAGAGGGATACAGTAAAACTGAAATGAAGCATTTGAATCTATAACTAGTGTCACAGAAATGGTTCAAAACATAGTCAGTAAGAAGAGTCAGTCTTCTTGTCCTTAAGTCGGCATTGTACCTTTTGTATTTAATCCGATGCAATTTCTGTGTTTCATCGTCAATAAGAAGATCCAAGGGATACAGTAAGCTAGGAGTGAAGCATCGGAAACTTTAACTAGTGTCACAGGAATGGTTCAAAACATAGATAGTAAGAAGAGTCAGTCTTCTTGTACTTAAGTCGGCACTGTGATTTTTCTATTTAATTCCGATGCAATTTCTGTGTTTCATCGTCAATAAGTAGGTCAGAGGGATACAGTAAACTAGGAGTGAAGCATCGGAAACTATAAATTGTGTCACAGGAATGGTTCAAAACATAGACAGTAAGAAGATACAGTCTTGTTGTACTTAAGTCAGCATTGTGCCTTTTGTATTTAATTCCGATGCAATTTCTGTGTTTCATCGTCATTAAGAAGGTCCAAGGGATACAGTAAACCTGAAGTGAAGCTTCGGAATCTATAACTAGTGTCACAGGAATGGTTCAAAACATAGTCAGTAAGAAGAGTTAGTCTTCATGTACTTAGGTCGGCATTGTGCCTTTGTATTTAATTCCGATGCAATTTCTGTGTTTCATCGTCATTAAGAAGGTCCAAGGATACAGTAAACCTGAAGTGAAGCATCGGAATCTATAACTAGTGTCACAGGAATGGTTCAAACCATAGTCAGTAAGAAGAGTCGGTCTTCATGTACTAAAGTCGGCATTGTGCCTTTTGTATATAATTCCGGTGCAATTTCTGTGTTTCATCGTCAATAAGAAGGTCAGAGGGATACAGTAAACCTGAAATGAAGCATCTGAATCTATAACTAGTGTCACAGAAATGGTTCAAAACATAATCAGTAAGAAGAGTCAGTCTTCTTGTACTTAAGTTGGCATTCTGCCTTTTGTATTTAGTTCCGAAGCAATTTCTGTGTTTCATCGTCAATAAGATGATCAGAGGAATACAGTAACCCTGAAGTGAAGCATCAGAATCTATAACTAGTGTCACAGAAATGGGTCAAAACATAGTCAGTAAGAAGTGTCAGTCTTCTAGTACTTAAGTCGGCATTGTGCCTTTTGTATTTAATTCCGATGCCATTTCTGTGTTTCATCGTCAATAAGGAGGTCAGAGGGATACAGTAAACCTGAAGTGTAGCATCCGAATCTATAACTAGTGTCCCAGGAATGGTTCAAAGTATAGAAAGTAAGAAGAATCAGTCTTCTTGTACTTGAGTCGGCATTGTGCTTTTTGTGTTAAATTCCCATGCAATTTCAGTTTTTCATCGTCAATAAGAAGGTCCAAGGGATACAGTAAACCTGAAGTGAAGCATCGGAATCTATAACTAGTGTCACAGGAATGGTTCAAAACATAGACAGTAAGATGAGTCAGTCTTCTTGTACGTATGTCGGCATTGTGCCTTTTGTATTTAATTCCGATGCAATTTCTGTGTTTCATCGTCAATAAGATGATCAGAGGGTTACAGTAATCCTGAAGTGAAGCATCGGAATTTATAACTAGTGTCACAGAAATGGTTCAAAACATAGTCAGTAAGAAGAGTCAGTCATCTTGTACTTAAGTCGGCATTGTGCCTTTTGTATTTAATTCCGATGCCATTTGTGTTTCATCGTCAATAAGGAGGTCAGAGGGATACAGTAAACCTGAAGTGTAGCATCGGAATCTATAACTAGTGTCCCAGGAATGGTTCAAAGGATTGACAGTAAGAAGAGTCAGTCCACTAGTACTTGAGTCGGCATTGTGCTTTTTGTATTAAATTCCGTTGTATTTCTGTGTTTCATCGTCAATAAGAAGGTCCAAGGGATACAGTATACCTGGAGTGAAGCATCGGAATCCATAACTAGTGTCACAGGAATGGTTCAAAGCATAGACAGTAAGAGGATACAGTCTTCTTGTACTTAAGTCGGCATTGTGTCTTTTGTATTTAATTCCGATACAATTTCTGTGTTTCATCTTTAATAAGAAGGTCCAAGGGATACAGTAAACCTGAAGTGAAGCAGCGGAATCTAAACTAGTGTCACAGGAATGGGTCAAAACATAGTCAGTAAGAAGAGTCGGTCTTCATGTACTTAAGTCGGCATTGTGCCTTTTGTATTTAATTCCGGTGCAATTTCTGTGTTTCATCGTCAATAAGAACGTCAGAGGGATACAGTAAAACTGAAATGAAGCATTTGAATCTATAACTAGTGTCACAGAATTGGTTCAAATCATAGTCAGTAAGAAGAGTCAGTCTTCTTGTCCTTAAGTCGGCATTGTACCTTTTGTATTTAATCCGATGCAATTTCTGTGTTTCATCGTCAATAAGAAGATCCAAGGGATACAGTAAACTAGGAGTGAAGCATCGGAAACTTTAACTAGTGTCACAGGAATGGTTCAAAACATAGATAGTAAGAAGAGTCAATATTCTTGAACTTAAGTCGCCATTGTGATTTTTCTATTTCATTCCGATGCAATTTCTATGTTTCATCGTCAATAAGAAGGTCAGAGGGATACAGTAAACTAGGAGTGAAGCATCGGAAACTATAAATTGTGTCACAGGAATGGTTCAAAACATAGACAGTAAGAAGAGTCAGTCTTCTTTTACTTAAGTCGGCATTGTGATTTTTCTATTTAATTCCGATGCAATTTCTGTGTTTCATCGTCAATAAGAAGGTCAGAGGGATACAGTAAACTAGGAGTGAAGCATCGGAAACTATAAATTGTGTCACAGGAATGGTTCAAAACGTAGACAGTAAGAAGATACAGTCTTGTTGTACTTAAGTCAGTATTGTGCCTTTTGTAATTAATTCCGATGCAATTTCTGTGTTTCATCGTCATTAAGAAGGTCCAAGGGATACAGTAAACCTGAAGTGAAGCTTCGGAATCTATAACTAGTGTCACAGGAATGGTTCAAAACATAGTCAGTAAGGAGAGTCAGTCTTCATGTACTTAGGTCGGCATTGTGCCTTTGTATTTAATTCCGATGCTATTTCTGAGTTTCATCGTCATTAAGAAGGTCCAAGGGATACAGTAAACCTGAAGTGAAGCATCGGAATCTATAACTAGTGTCACAGGAATGGTTCAAACCATAGTCAGTAAGAAGAGTCGGTCTTCATGTACTAAAGTCGGCATTGTGCCTTTTGTATATAATTCCGGTGCAATTTCTGTGTTTCATCGTCAATAAGAAGGTCAGAGGGATACAGTAAACCTGAAATGAAGCATCTGAATCTATAACTAGTGTCACAGAAATGGTTCAAAACATAGTCAGTAAGAAGAGTCAGTCTTCTTGTCCTTAAGTCGGCATTGTACATTTTGTATTTAATCCGATGCAATTTCTGTGTTTCATCGTCAATAAGAAGGTCCAAGGGATACAGTAAACTAGGAGTGAAGCATCGGAAACTTTAGCTAGTGTCACAGGAATGGTTCAAAACATAGACAGTAAGAAGATACAGTCTTGTTGTACTTAAGTCAGCATTGTGCCTTATGTATTTAATTCCGATGCAATAACAGTGTTACATCGTCAATAAGAAGGACCAAGGGATACTGTAAACCTGAAGTGAAGCATCGGAATCTATAACTAGTGTCACAGGAATGGTTCAAAACATAGACAGTAAGAAGAGTCAGTCTTCTTGTACTTGAGTCGGCATTGTGCTTTTTGTATTAAATTCCGATGGAATTTCTGTTTTTCATATTCAATAAGAAGGCCCAAGTGATACAGTAAACCTGAAGTGAAGCATCGGAATCTATAACTAGTGTCACAGGAATAGTTCAAAACATAGATAGTAAGAAGAGTCAATATTCTTGAACTTAAGTCGGCATTGTGATTTTTCTATTTCATTCCGATGCAATATCTGTGTTTCATCGTCAATAAGAAGGTCAGAGGGATACAGTAAACCTGGAGTGAAGTATCGGAATCCATAAATAGTGTCACAGGAATGGTTCAAAACATAGACAGTAAGAAGATACAGTCTTCTTGTACTTAAGTCGGCATTGTGTCTTTTGTATTTAATTCCGATACAATTTCTGTGTTTCATCGTCAATAAGAAGGTCCAAGGGATACACTAAACCTGAAGTGAAGCAGCGGAATCTGTAACTAGTGTCACAGGAATGGGTCAAAACATAGTCAGTAAGAAGAGTCGATCTTCATGTACTTAAGTCGGCAATGTGCCTTTTGTATTTAATACCGGTGCAATTTCTGTGTTTCATCGTCAATAAGAAGGCCAGAGGGATACAGTAAAACTGAAGTGAAGTATCGGAATCTATAACTAGTGTCACAGGAATGGTTCAAAACAACTACAGTAAGAAGAGTCAGTCTTCTTGTACTTAAGTCGGCATTGTGCCTTTTGAATTTAAATCCGATGCAATTTCCGTGTTTCATCGTCAATAAGATGATCAGAGGGATACAGTAACCCTGAAGTGAAGCATCGGAATCTATAACTAGTGTCACAGAAATGGTTCAAAACATAGTCAGTAAGAAGAGTCAGTCTTCTTGTACTTAAGTCGGCATTGTGCCATTTGTATTTAATTCCGATGCAATTTCTGTGTTTCATCGTCAATAAGATGATCAGAGGGATACAGTAACCCTGAAGTGAAGCATCAGAATCTATAACTAGTATCACATAAATGGTTCAAAACATAGTCAGTAAGAAGAGTCAGTCTTCTAGTACTTAAGTCGGCATTGTGCCTTTTGTATTTAATTCCGATGCAATTTCTGTGTTTCATCGTCAATAAGATGATCAGAGGGATACAGTAACCCTGAAGTGAAGCATCAGAATCTATAACTAGTGTCACAGGAATGGTTCAAAACATAGACAGTAAGAAGAGTCAGTCTTCTTGTACTTAAGTCGGCATTGTGATTTTTCTATTTAATTCCGATGCAATTTCTGTGTTTCATCGTCAATAAGAAGGTCAGAGGGATACAGTAAACTAGGAGTGAGGCATCGGAAACTATAACTAGTGTCACAGGAATGGTTCAAAACATAGACAGTAAGAAGATACAGTCTTGTTGTACTTAAGTCAGCATTGTGCCTTTTGTATTTAATTCCGATGCAATTTCTGTGTTTCATCGTCATTAAGAAGGTCCAAGGGATACAGTAAACCTGAAGTGAAGCATCGGAATCTATAACTAGTGTCACAGGAATGGTTCAAACCATAGTCAGTAAGAAGAGTCGGTCTTCATGTACTAAAGTCGGCATTGTGCCTTTTGTATATAATTCCGGTGCAATTTCTGTGTTTCATCGACAATAAGAAGGTCAGAGGGATACAGTAAAACTGAAATGAAGCATCTGAATCTATAACTAGTGTCACAGAAATGGTTCAAAACATAGTCAGTAAGAAAAGTCAGTCTTCTTGTCCTTAAGTCGGCATTGTACATTTTGTATTTAATCCGATGCAATTTCTGTGTTTCATCGTCAATAAGAAGGTCCCAGGGATACAGTAAACTAGGAGTGAAGCATCGGAAACTTTAGCTAGTGTCACAGGAATGGTTCAAAACATAGTCAGTAAGAAGATACAGTCTTGTTGTACTTAGGTCAGCATTGTGACTTATGTATTTAATTCCGATGCAATAACAGTGTTACATCGTCAATAAGAAGGACCAAGGGATACAGTAAACCTGAAGTAAAGCATCGGAATCTATAACTAGTGTCACAGGAATGGTTCAAACATAGTCAGTAAGAAGAGTCAGTCTTCTTGTCATTAAGTCGGCATTGTGCCTTTTGTATTTAATTCCGATGCATTTTCTGTGTTTCATCGTCAATAAGAAGGTCCAAGGGATACAGTAAACCTGGAGTGAAGCATCGGAATCCATAAATAGTGTCACAGGAATGGTTCAAAACATAGACAGTAAGAAGATACAGTCTTCTTGTACTTAAGTCGGCATTGTGTCTTTTGAATTTAATTCCGATACAATTTCTATGTTTCATCGTCAATAATAAGGTCCAAGGGATACACTAAACCTGAAGTGAAGCAGCGGAATCTATAACTAGTGTCACAGGAATGGGTCAAAACATAGTCAGTAAGTAGAGTCGATCTTCATGTACTTAAGTCGGCATTGTGCCTTTGGTATTTAATTCCGGTGCAATTTCTGTGTTTCATCGTCAATAAGAAGGCCAGAGGGATACAGTAAAACTGAAGTGAAGCATCGGAATGTATAACTAGTGTCACAGAAATGGTTCAAAACATAGTCAGTAAGGAGAGTCAGTCTTCTTGTACTTAAGTCGGCATTGTGCCATTTGTATTTAATTCCGATGCAATTTCTGTGTTTCATCGTCAATTTGATGATCAGAGGCATACAGTAACCCTGAAGTGAAGCATCAGAATCTATAACTAGTATCACATAAATGGTTCAAAACATAGTCAGTAAGAAGAGTCAGTCTTCTAGTACTTAAGTCGGCATTGTGCCTTTTGTATTTAATTCCGATGCAATTTCTGTGTTTCATCGTCAATAAGATGATCAGAGGGATACAGTAACCCTGAAGTGAAGCATCAGAATCTATAACTAGTGTCACAGGAATGGGTCAAACATAGACAGTAAGAAGAGTCGGTCTTCATGTACCTAAGTCGGCATTGTGCCTTTTGTATTTAATTCCGGTGCATTTTCTGTGTTTCATCGTCAATAAGAAGGTCAGCGGGATACAGTAAAACTGAAGTGAAGCATCGGAATCTATGACTAGTGTCACAGGAATGGTTCAAAACATAGTCAGTAAGAAGAATCAGTCTTCATGTCCTTAAGTCGGCATTGTACCTTTTGTATTTGATTCCGATGCAATTTCTGTGTTTCATCGTCAATAAGAAGGTCCAAGGGATATAGTAAACCTGAAGTGAAGCATCATAATCTATAACTAGTGTCACAGGAATGGTTCAAAACATCGATAGTAAGAAGAGTCAGTCTTCTTGTACATATGTCGGCATTGTGCCTTTTGTATTTAAATCTGATGCAATTTCCGTGTTTCATCGTCAATAAGATGATCAGAGGGATACAGTAACCCTGAAGTGAAGCATCGGAATCTGTAACTAGTGTCACAGAAATGGTTCAAAACATAGTCAGTAAGAAGAGTCAGTATTCTTGTACTTAAGTCTGCATTGTGCCTTTTGTATTTCATTCCAATGCCATCTCTGTGTTTCATTGTCAATAAGGAGGTCAGAGGGATACAGTAAACCTGAAGTGAAGCATCCGAATCTATAACTAGTGTCACAGGAATGTTTCAAAGGATAGACAGTAAGAAGAGTCGGTCTTCATGTACTTAAGTTGGCATTGTGCCTTTTGTAGCTAATCCCGGGCAATTTCTGTGTTTCATCGTCAATAAGAAGGTCAGAGGGATACAGTTAACCTGAAGTGAAGCATCTGAATCTATAACTAGTGTCACAGGAATGGTTCAAAACATAGTCAGTAAGAAGAGTCAGTCTTCTTGTCCTTAAGTTAACATTCTGTCGTTTGTATTTAATTCCGATGCAATTTCTGTGTTTCATCGTGAATAAGAAGGTCAGAGGGATACAGTAACCCTGAAGTGAAGCATCGGAATCTATAACTAGTGTCACAGAAATGGTTCAAAACATAGTCTGTAAAAAGAGTCAGTCTTCTTGTACTTAAGTCGGCATTGTACCTTTTGTATTTAATTCCGATGCAATTTCAGTGTTTCATCGTCAATAAGAAGGTCAAAGGGATACAGTATACCTGAAGTCAAGCATCGGAATCTATAACTAGTGTCACAGGAATGGTTCAAAACATAGACAGGAAGAAGAGTCAGTCTTCTTGTACTTGAGTCGGCATTGTGCCTTTTGTATTAAATTCCGATGCAATTTCTGTGTTTCATCGTCAATAAGAAGGTCAGAGGGATACAGTAAACCTGAAGGGAAGCATCGGAATCTATAACTAGTGTCACAGGAATGGTTCAAAACATAGTCAGTAACAAGAGTCAGTCTTTTTGTACTTAAGTCGGCATTGTGCCTTTGTATTTAATTCCGATGCTATACCTGTGTTTCATCGTCAATAAGAAGGTCCAAGGGATACAGTTACCCTGAAGTGACGCATCGGAATCTATAACTAGTGTCACAGGAATGGCTGAAAACATAGACCGTACTTAAGCCGGCAGTGTGCCTTTTGTATTTAATTCCGATGCAATTTCTGTGTTTCATCGTCAATAAGAAGGTCCAAGGGAAACAGTAAACCTGAAGTGAAGCATTGGAATCTGTAACTAGTGTCACAGGAATGGTTCAAAACATAGTCAGTAAGAAGAGTCGGTCTTCATTTACTTAAGTCGGCATTGTCCTTTTGTATTTAATTCCGATGCAATTTCTGTGTTTCATCGTCATTAAGAAGGTCCAAGGGATACAGTAAACCTGAAGTGAAGCATCGGAATCTATAACTAGTGTCACAGGAATGGTTCAAAACATAGTCAGTAAGATGAGTCAGTCTTCATGTACTTAAGTCGGCATTGTGCCTTTTGTATTTAATTCCAATGCAATTTCTGTGTTTCATCGTCAATAAGATGGTCCAAGGGATACAGTAAACCTGAAGTGAAGCATCGGTATCTATAACTAGTGTCACAGGAATGGTTGAAAACATAGACAGTAAGACGAGGCAGTCTTCATGTACTTAAGTCGGCATTGTGCCTTTTGGGTTTAATTACGGTGCAATTTCTGTATTTCATCGTCAATAAGAAGGTCAGAGGGATACAGTAAACAAGAAGTGAAGCATCGGAATCTATAACTAGTGTCACAGGAATGGTTCAAAACATAGTCAGTAAGAAGAGTTAGTCTTTTTGTACTTAAGTCGGCATTGTGCCTTTTGTATTTAATTCCGATGCAATTTCTCTGTTTCATCGTCAATAAGATGGTCCAAGGGAAACAGTAAACATGAAGTGAAGCATCGGAATCTATAACTAGTGTCACAGGAATGGTTCAAAGCATATTCAGTAAGAAGAGTCGATCTTCATGTACTTAGGTCGGCATTGTGCCTTTTGTATTTAATTCCGATGCAATTTCTGTGTTTCATCGTCATTAAGAAGGTCCAAGGGATACAGTAAACCTGAAGTGAAGCATCGGAATCTATAACTAGTGTCACAGGAATGGTTCAAAACATAGACAGTAAGAAGATACAGTCCTTTTGTACTTATGTCGGCATTGTGCCTTTTGTATTTAAATCTGATGCAATTTCCGTGTTTCATCGTCAATAAGATGATCAGAGGGATACAGTAACCCTGAAGTGAAGCATCGGAATCTATAACTAGTGTCACAGAAATGGTTCAAAACATAGTCAGTAAGAAGAGTCAGTCTTCTTGTACTTAAGTCTGCATTGTGCCTTTTGTATTTCATTCCAATGCCATCCCTGTGTTTCATCGTCAATAAGGAGGTCAGAGGGATACAGTAAACCTGAAGTGAAGCATCCGAATCTATAACTAGTGTCCCAGGAATGTTTCAAAGGATAGACAGTAAGAAGAGTCGGTCTTCATGTACTTAAGTTGGCATTGTGCCTTTTGTAGCTAATCCCGGGCAATTTCTGTGTTTCATCGTCAATAAGAAGGTCAGAGGGATACAGTTAACCTGAAGTGAAGCATCTGAATCTATAACTAGTGTCACAGGAATGGTTCAAAGCATAGTCAGTAAGAAGAGTCAGTCTTCTTGTCCTTAAGTTGGCATTCTGTCGTTTGTATTTAATTCCGATGCAATTTCAGTGTTTCATCGTCAATAAGAAGGTCAGAGGGATACAGTAAACCTGAAGTGAAGCATCCGAATCTATAACTAGTGTCCCAGGAATGTTTCAAAGGATAGACAGTAAGAAGAGTCGGTCTTCATGTACTTAAGTTGGCATTGTGCCTTTTGTAGCTAATCCCGGGCAATTTCTGTGTTTCATCGTCAATAAGAAGGTCAGAGGGATACAGTAACCCTGAAGTGAAGCATCGGAATCTATAACTAGTGTCACAGAAATGGTTCAAAACATAGTCTGTAAAAAGAGTCAGTCTTCTTGTACTTAAGTCGGCATTGTACCTTTTGTATTTAATTCCGATGCAATTTCAGTGTTTCATCGTCAATAAGAAGGTCAAAGGGATACAGTAAACCTGAAGTCAAGCATCGGAATCTATAACTAGTGTCACAGGAATGGTTCAAAACATAGACAGGAAGAAGAGTCAGTCTTCTTGTACTTGAGTCGGCATTGTGCCTTTTGTATTAAATTCCGATGCAATTTCTGTGTTTCATCGTCAATAAGAGGGTCAGAGGGATACAGTAAACCTGAAGGGAAGCATCGGAATCTATAACTAGTGTCACAGGAATGGTTCAAAACATAGTCAGTAACAAGAGTCAGTCTTTTTGTACTTAAGTCGGCATTGTGCCTTTGTATTTAATTCCGATGCTATACCTGTGTTTCATCGTCAATAAGAAGGTCCAAGGGATACAGTTACCCTGAAGTGACGCATCGGAATCTATAACTAGTGTCACAGGAATGGCTGAAAACATAGACCGTACTTAAGCCGGCAGTGTGCCTTTTGTATTTAATTCCGATGCAATTTCTGTGTTTCATCGTCAATAAGAAGGTCCAAGGGAAACAGTAAACCTGAAGTGAAGCATTGGAATCTATAACTAGTGTCACAGGAATGGTTCAAAACATAGCCAGTAAGAAGAGTCGGTCTTCATGTACTTAAGTCGGCATTGTCCTTTTGTATTTAATTCCGATGCAATTTCTGTGTTTCATCGTCATTAAGAAGGTCCAAGGGATACAGTAAACCTGAAGTGAAGCATCGGAATCTATAACTAGTGTCACAGGAATGGTTCAAAACATAGTCAGTAAGATGAGTCAGTCTTCATGTACTTAAGTCGGCATTGTGCCTTTTGTATTTAATTCCAATGCAATTTCTGTGTTTCATCGTCAATAAGATGGTCCAAGGGATACAGTAAACCTGAAGTGAAGCATCGGTATCTATAACTAGTGTCACAGGAATGGTTGAAAACATAGACAGTAAGACGAGGCAGTCTTCATGTACTTAAGTCGGCATTGTGCCTTTTGGGTTTAATTCCGGTGCAATTTCTGTGTTTCATCGTCAATAAGAAGGTCAGAGGGATACAGTAAACCTGAAGTGAAGCATCGGAATCTATAACTAGTGTCACAGGAATGGTTCAAAACATAGTCAGTAAGAAGAGTTAGTCTTTTTGTACTTAAGTCGGCATTGTGCCTTTTGTATTTAATTCCGATGCAATTTCTCTGTTTCATCGTCAATAAGATGGTCCAAGGGAAACAGTAAACATGAAGTGAAGCATCGGAATCTATAACTAGTGTCACAGGAATGGTTCAAAACATATTCAGTAAGAAGAGTCGGTCTTCATGTACTTAGGTCGGCATTGTGCCATTTGTATTTAATTCCGATGCAATTTCTGTGTTTCATCGTCATTAAGAAGGTCCAAGGGATACAGTAAACCTGAAGTGAAGCATCGGAATCTATAACTAGTGTCACAGGAATGGTTCAAAACATAGACAGTAAGAAGATACAGTCTTCTTGTACTTAAGTCAGCATTGTGCCTTTTGTATTTGATTCCGATGCAATTTCTGTGTTTCATCGTCAATAAGAAGATCCAAGGGATATAGTAAACCTGAAGTGAAGCATCATAATCTATAACTAGTGTCACAGGAATGGTTCAAAACATCGACAGTAAGAAGAGTCAGTCTTCTTGTACTTAAGTCGGCATTGTGTCTTTTGTATTTAAATCCGATGCAATTTCCGTGTTTCATCGTCAATAAGATGATCAGAGGGATACAGTAACCCTGAAGTGAAGCATCGGAATCTATAACTAGTGTCACAGAAATGGTTCAAAACATAGTCAGTAAGAAGAGTCAGTCTTCTTGTACTTAAGTTGGCATTCTGCCTTTTGTATTTAGTTCCGAAGCAATTTCTGTGTTTCATCGTCAATAAGATGATCAGAGGAATACAGTAACCCTGAAGTGAAGCATCAGAATCTATAACTAGTGTCACAGAAATGGGTCAAAACATAGTCAGTAAGAAGTGTCAGTCTTCTAGTACTTAAGTCGGCATTGTGCCTTTTGTATTTAATTCCAATGCCATTTCTGTGTTTCATCGTCAATAAGGAGGTCAGAGGGATACAGTAAACCTGAAGTGTAGCATCCGAATCTATAACTAGTGTCCCAGGAATGGTTCAAAGTATAGACAGTAAGAAGAATCAGTCTTCTTCTACTTGAGTCGGCATTGTGCTTTTTGTGTTAAATTCCCATGCAATTTCTGTTTTTCATCGTCAATAAGAAGGTCCAAGGGATACAGTAAACCTGAAGTGAAGCATCGGAATCTATAACTAGTGTCACAGGAATGGTTCATAACATAGACAGTAAGAAGAGTCAGTCTTCTTGTACGTATGTCGGCATTGTGCCTTTTGTATTTAATTCCGATGCAATTTCTGTGTTTCATCGTCAATAAGATGATCAGAGGGATACAGTAATCCTGAAGTGAAGCATCGGAATTTATAACTAGTGTCACAGAAATGGTTCAAAACATAGTCAGTAAGAAGAGTCAGTCATCTTGTACTTAAGTCAGCATTGTGCCTTTTGTATTTAATTCCGATGCCATTTATGTGTTTCATCGTCAATAAGGAGGTCAGAGGGATACAGTAAACCTGAAGTGAAGCATCGGAATCTATAACTAGTGTCCCAGGAATGGTTCACAGGATTGACAGTAAGAAGAGTCAGTCCTCTTGTACTTGAGTCAGCATTGTGCTTTTTGTATTAAATTCCGTTGTATTTCTGTGTTTCATCGTCAATAAGAAGGTCCAAGGGATACAGTATACCTGGAGTGAAGCATCGGAATCCATAACTAGTCTCACAGGAATGGTTCAAAGCATAGACAGTAAGAGGATACAGTCATCTTGTACTTAAGTCGGCATTGTGTCTTTTGTATTTAATTCCGATACAATTTCTGTGCTTCATCTTTGTTAAGAAGGTCCAAGGGATACAGTAAACCTGAAGTGAAGCAGCGGAATCTATAACTAGTGTCACAGGAATGGGTCAAAACATAGTCAGTAAGAAGAGTCGGTCTTCATGTACTTAAGTCGGCATTGTGCCTTTTGTATTTAATTCCGGTGCAATTTCTGTGTTTCATCGTCAATAAGAAGGTCAGAGGGATACAGTAAAACTGAAATGAAGCATTTGAATCTATAACTAGTGTCACAGAAATGGTTCAAAACATAGTCAGTAAGAAGAGTCAGTCTTCTTGTCCTTAAGTCGGCATTGTACCTTTTGTATTTAATCCGATGCAATTTCTGTGTTTCATCGTCAATAAGAAGATCCAAGGGATACAGTAAACTAGGAGTGAAGCATCGGAAACTTTAACTAGTGTCACAGGAATGGTTAAAATCATAGATAGTAAGAAGAGTCAATATTCATGAACTTAAGTCGCCATTGTGATTTTTCTATTTCATTCCGATGTAATTTCTGTGTTTCATCGTCAATAAGAAGGTCAGAGGGATACAGTAAACCTGAAGTAAAGCATCGGAATCTATAACTAGTGTCACAGGAATGGTTCAAAACATAGTCAGTAAGAAGAGTCAGTCTTCTTGTCATTAAGTCGACATTATGCCTTTAGTATTTAATTCCGATGCAATTTCTGTGTTTCATCATCAATAAGAAGGTCAGAGGGATACAGTAAACCTGAAGTGAAGCATCGAAATCTATAACTAGTGTCACAGGAAAGGTTCAAAACATAGTCAGTAAGAAGAGTCAGTCTTCTTGTCCTTAAGTCGGCATTGTACCTTTTGTATTTAATCCGATGCAATTTCTGTGTTTCATCGTCAATAAGAAGGTCCAAGGGATACACTAAACCTGAAGTGAAGCAGCGGAATCTATAACTAGTGTCACAGGAATGGGTCAAAACATAGTCAGTAAGAAGAGTCGATCTTCATGTACTTAAGTCGGCAATGTGCCTTTTGTATTTAATTCCGGTGCAATTTCTGTGTTTCATCGTCAATAAGAAGGCCAGAGGGATACAGTAAAACTGAAGTGAAGTATCGGTATCTATAACTAGTGTCACAGGAATGGTTCAAAACATCTACAGTAAGAAGAGTCAGTTTTCTTGTACTTAAGTCGGCATTGTGCCTTTTGAATTTAAATCCGATGCAATTTCCGTGTTTCATCGTCAATAAGATGATCAGAGGGATACAGTAACCCTGAAGTGAAGCATCGGAATCTATAACTAGTGTCACAGAAATGGTTCAAAACATAGTCAGTAAGAAGAGTCAGTCTTCTTGTACTTAAGTCGGCATTGTGCCATTTGTATTTAATTCCGATGCAATTTCTGTGTTTCATCGTCAATAAGATGATCAGAGGGATACAGTAACCCGGAAGTGAAGCATCAGAATCTATAACTAGTATCACATAAATGGTTCAAAACAAAGTCAGTAAGAAGAGTCAGTCTTCTAGTACTTAAGTCGGCATTGTGCCTTTTGTATTTAATTCCGATGCAATTTCTGAGTTTCATCGTCAATAAGATTATCAGAGGGATACAGTAACCCTGAAGTGAAGCATCAGAATCTATAACTAGTGTCACAGGAATGGTTCAAAGCATAGACAGTAAGAAGAGTCAGTCTTCTTGTACTTATGTCGGCATTGTGATTTTTCTATTTAATTCCGATGCAATTTCTGTGATTCATCGTCAATAAGAAGGTCAGAGGGATACAGTAAACTAGGAGTGAAGCATCGGAAACTATAACTAGTGTCACAGGAATGGTTCAAAACATAGACAGTAAGAAGATACAGTCTTGTTGTACTTAAGTCAGCATTGTGCCTTTTGTATTTAATTCCGATGCAATTTCTGTGTTTCATCGTCATTAAGAAGGTCCAAGGGATACAGTAAACCTGAAGTGAAGCTTCGGAATCTATAACTAGTGTCACAGGAATGGTTCAAAACATAGTCAGTAAGAAGAGTCAGTCTTCATGTACTTAGGTCGGCATTGTGCCTTTGTATTTAATTCCGATGCAATTTCTGTGTTTCATCGTCATTAAGAAGGTCCAAGGGATACAGTAAACCTGAAGTGAAGCATCGGAATCTATAACTAGTGTCACAGGAATGGTTCAAACCATAGTTAGTAAGAAGAGTCAGTCTTCTAGTACTTAAGTCGGCATTGTGCCTTTTGTATTTAATTCCGATGCAATTTCTGAGTTTCATCGTCAATAAGATGATCAGAGGTATACAGTAACCCTGAAGTGAAGCATCAGAATCTATAACTAGTGTCACAGGAATGGTTCAAAACATAGACAGTAAGAAGAGTCAGTCTTCTTGTACTTAAGTCGGCATTGTGATTTTTCTATTTAATTCCGATGCAATTTCTGTGTTTCATCGTCAATAAGAAGGTCAGAGGGTTACAGTAAAACTGAAATGAAGCATCTGAATCTATAACTAGTGTCACAGAAATGGTTCAAAACATAGTCAGTAAGAAGAGTCAGTCTTCTTGTCCTGAAGTCGGCATTGTACATTTTGTATTTAATCCGATGCAATTTCTGTGTTTCATCGTCAATAAGAAGGTCCAAGGGATACAGTAAACTAGGAGTGAAGCATCGGAAACTTTAGCTAGTGTCACAGGAATGGTTCAAAACATAGACAGTAAGAAGATACAGTCTTGTTGTACTTAAGTCAGCATTGTGCCTTATGTATTTAATTCCGATGCAATAACAGTGTTACATCGTCAATAAGAAGGACCAAGGGATACTGTAAACCTGAAGTGAAGCATCGGAATCTATAACTAGTGTCACAGGAATGGTTCAAAACATAGACAGTAAGAAGAGTCAGTCTTCTTGTACTTGAGTCGGCATTGTGCTTTTTGTATTAAATTCCGATGCAATTTCTGTTTTTCATATTCAATAAGAAGGTCCAAGTGATACAGTAAACCTCAAGTGAAGCATCGGAATCTATAACTAGTGTCACAGGAATAGTTCAAAACATAGATAGTAAGAAGAGTCAATATTCTTGAACTTAAGTCGGCATTGTGATTTTTCTATTTCATTCCGATGCAATTTCTGTGTTTCATCGTCAATAAGAATGTCAGAGGGATACAGTAAAACTGAAGTAAAGCATCGGAATCTATAACTAGTGTCACAGGAATGGTTCAAAACATAGTCAGTAAGAAGAGTCAGTCTTCTTGTCATTAAGTCGGCATTATGCCTTTTGTATTTAATTCCGATGCAATATCTGTGTTTCATCGTCAATAAGAAGGTCCAAGGGATACAGTAAACCTGGAGTGAAGTATCGGAATCCATAAATAGTGTCACAGGAATGGTTCAAAACATAGACAGTAAGAAGATACAGTCTTCTTGAACTTAAGTCGGCATTGTGTCTTTTGTATTTAATTCCGATAAAATTTCTGTGTTTCATCGTCAATAAGAAGGTCCAAGGGATACACTAAACCTGAAGTGAAGCAGCGGAATCTATAACTAGTGTCACAGGAATGGGTCAAAACATAGTCAGTAAGAAGAGTCGATCTTCATGTACTTAAGTCGGCAATGTGCCTTTTGTATTTAATTCCGGTGCAATTTCTGTGTTTCATCGTCAATAAGAAGGCCAGAGGGATACAGTAAAACTGAAGTGAAGTATCGGAATCTATAACTAGTGTCACAGGAATGGTTCAAAACATCTACAGTAAGAAGAGTCAGTCTTCTTGTACTTAAGTCGGCATTGTGCCTTTTGAATTTAAATCCGATGCAATTTCCGTGTTTCATCGTCAATAAGATGATCAGAGGGATACAGTAACCCTGAAGTGAAGCATCGGAATCTATAACTAGTGTCACAGAAATGGTTCAAAACATAGTCAGTAAGAAGAGTCAGTCTTCTTGTACTTAAGTCGGCATTGTGCCATTTGTATTTAATTCCGATGCAATTTCTGTGTTTCATCGTCAATAAGATGATCAGAGGGATACAGTAACCCTGAAGTGAAGCATCAGAATCTATAACTAGTATCACATAAATGGTTCAAAACATAGTCAGTAAGAAGAGTCAGTCTTCTAGTACTTAAGTCGGCATTGTGCCTTTTGTATTTAATTCCGATGCAATTTCTGTGTTTCATCGTCAATAAGATGATCAGAGGGATACAGTAACCCTGAAGTGAAGCATCAGAATCTATAACTAGTGTCACAGGAATGGTTCAAACCATAGACAGTAAGAAGAGTCAGTCTTCTTGTACTTAAGTCGGCATTGTGATTTTTCTATTTAATTCCGATGCAATTTCTGTGTTTCATCGTCAATAAGAAGGTCAGAGGGATACAGTAAACTAGGAGTGAAGCATCGGAAACTATAACTAGTGTCACAGGAATGGTTCGAAACATAGACAGTAAGAAGATACAGTCTTGTTGTACTTAAGTCAGCATTGTGCCTTTTGTATTTAATTCCGATGCAATTTCTGTGTTTCATCGTCATTTAGAAGGTCCAAGGGATTCAGTAAACCTGAAGTGAAGCTTCGGAATCTATAACTAGTGTCACAGGAATGGTTCAAACCATAGTCAGTAAGAAGAGTCGGTCTTCATGTACTAAAGTCGGCATTGTGCCTTTTGTATATAATTCCGGTGCAATTTCTGTGTTTCATCGACAATAAGAAGGTCAGAGGGATACAGTAAAACTGAAATGAAGCATCTGAATCTATAACTAGTGTCACAGAAATGGTTCAAAACATAGTCAGTAAGAAGAGTCAGTCTTCTTGTCCTTAAGTCGGCATTGTACATTTTGTATTTAATCCGATGCAATTTCTGTGTTTCATCGTCAATAAGAAGGTCCAAGGGATACAGTAAACTAGGAGTGAAGCATCGGAAACTTTAGCTAGTGTCACAGGAATGGTTCAAAACATAGACAGTAAGAAGATACAGTCTTGTTGTACTTAAGTCAGCATTGTGACTTATGTATTTAATTCCGATGCAATAACAGTGTTACATCGTCAATAAGAAGGACCAAGGGATACTGTAAACCTGAAGTGAAGCATCGGAATCTATAACTAGTGTCACAGGAATGGTTCAAAACATAGACAGTAAGAAGAGTCAGTCTTCTTGTACTTGAGTCGGCATTGTGCTTTTTGTATTAAATTCCGATGCAATTTCTGTTTTTCATATTCAATAAGAAGATCCAAGGGATACAGTAAACCTGAAGTGAAGCATCGGAATCTATAACTAGTGTCACAGGAATGGTTCAAAACAAAGATAGTAAGAAGAGTCAATATTCTTGAACTTAAGTCGGCATTGTGATTTTTCTATTTCATTCCGATGCAATTTCTGTGTTTCATCGTCAATATGAAGGTCAGAGGGATACAGTAAACCTGAAGTAAAGCATCGGAATCTATAACTAGTGTCACAGGAATGGTTCAAACATAGTCAGTAAGAAGAGTCAGTCTTCTTGTCATTAAGTCGGCATTATGCCTTTTGTATTTAATTCCGATGCATTTTCTGTGTTTCATCGTCAATAAGAAGGTCCAAGGGATACAGTAAACCTGGAGTGAAGCATCGGAATCCATAAATAGTGTCACAGGAATGGTTCAAAACATAGACAGTAAGAAGATACAGTCTTCTTGTACTTAAGTCGGCATTGTGTCTTTTGTATTTAATTCCGATACAATTTCTGTGTTTCATCGTCAATAATAAGGTCCAAGGGATACATTAAACCTGAAGTGAAGCAGCGGAATCTATAACTAGTGTCACAGGAATGGGTCAAATCATAGTCAGTAAGAAGAGTCGATCTTCATGTACTTAAGTCGGCATTGTGCCTTTTGTATTTAATTCCGGTGCAATTTCTGTGTTTCATCGTCAATAAGAAGGCCAGAGGGATACAGTAAAACTGAAGTGAAGCATCGGAATGTATAACTAGTGTCACAGAAATGGTTCAAAACATAGTCAGTAAGGAGAGTCAGTCTTCTTGTACTTAAGTCGGCATTGTGCCATTTGTATTTAATTCCGATGCAATTTCTGTGTTTCATCGTCAATAAGATGATCAGAGGGATACAGTAACCCTAAAGTGAAGCATCAGAATCTATAACTAGTATCACATAAATGGTTCAAAACATAGTCAGTAAGAAGAGTCAGTCTTCTAGTACTTAAGTCGGCATTGTGCCTTTTGTATTTAATTCCGATGCAATTTCTGTGTTTCATCGTCAATAAGATGATCAGAGGGATACAGTAACCCTGAAGTGAAGCATCAGAATCTATAACTAGTGTCACAGGAATGGTTCAAAACATAGACAGTAAGAAGAGTCAGGCTTCTTGTACTTAAGTCGGCATTGTGATTTTTCTATTTAATACCAATGCAATTTCTGTGTTTCATCGTCAATAAGAAGGTCAGAGGGATACAGTAAACTAGGAGTGAAGCATCGGAAACTATAACTAGTGTCACAGGAATGGTTCAAAACATAGACAGTAAGAAGATACAGTCTTGTTGTACTTAAGTCCGCATTGTGCTTTTTGTATTTAATTCCGATGCAATTTCTGTGTTTCATCGTCATTAAGAAGGTCCAAGGGATACAGTAAACCTGAAGTGAAGCTTCGGAATCTATAACTAGTGTCATAGGAATGGTTCAAAACATAGTCAGTAAGAAGAGTCAGTCTTCATGTACTTAGGCCGGCATTGTGGCTTTGTATTTAATTCCGATGCAATTTCTGTGTTTCATCGTCTTTAAGAAGGTCCAAGGGATACAGTAAACCTGGAGTGAAGCATCGAAATCCATAAATAGTGTCACAGGAATGGTTCAAAACATAGACAGTAAGAAGATACAGTCTTCTTGTACTTAAGTCGGCATTGTGTCTTTTGTATTTAATTCCGATACAATTTCTGTGTTTCATCGTCAATAATAAGGTCCAAGGGATACACTAAACCTGAAGTGAAGCAGCGGAATCTATAACTAGTGTCACAGGAATGGGTCAAAACATAGTCAGTAAGAAGAGTCGATCTTCATGTACTTAAGTCGGCATTGTGCCTTTTGTATTTAATTCCGGTGCAATTTCTGTGTTTCATCGTCAATAAGAAGGCCAGAGGGATACAGTAAAACTGAAGTGAAGCATCGGAATGTATAACTAGTGTCACAGAAATGGTTCAAAACATAGTCAGTAAGGAGAGTCAGTCTTCTTGTCATTAAGTCGGCATTATGCCTTTTGTATTTAATTCCGATGCATTTTCTGTGTTTCATCGTCAATAAGAAGGTCCAAGGGATACAGTAAACCTGGTGTGAAGCATCGGAATCCATAAATAGTGTCACAGGAATGGTTCAAAACATAGACAGTAAGAAGATACAGTCTTCTTGTACTTAAGTCGGCATTGTGTCTTTTGTATTTAATTCCGATGCAATTTCTGTGTTTCATCGTCAATAAGATGATCAGAGGGATACAGTAAACCTGGAGTGAAGCATCGGAATCCATAACTAGTGTCACAGGAATGGTTCAAAACATAGACAGTATGATGTTACAGTCTTCTTGCCTTAAGTCGGCATTGTGTCTTTTGTATTTAATTCCGATGCAATTTCTGTGTTTCATCGTCAATAAGAAGGTCCAAGGGATACAGTAAAACTGAAGTGAAGCATCGGAATCTATAACTAGTGTCACAGGAATGGTTCAAAGCATAGTCAGTAAGAAGAGTCGGTCTTCATGTACTTAAGTCGGCATTGTGCTTTTGTATTTAATTCCGGTGCGATTTCTGTGTTTCATCGTCAATACGAAGGTCAGAGGGATACAGTAAACCTGAAGTGAAGAATCGGAATGTATAACTAGTGTCACAGGAATGGGTCAAAACATAGTCAGTAAGAAGAGTCGATCTTCATGTACTTAAGTCGGCATTGTGCCTTTTGTATTTAATTCCGGTGCAATTTCTGTGTTTCATCGTCAATAAGAAGGCCAGAGGGATACAGTAAAACTGAAGTGAAGCATCGGAATGTATAACTAGTGTCACAGAAATGGTTCAAAACATAGTCAGTAAGGAGAGTCAGTCTTCTTGTCATTAAGTCGGCATTATGCCTTTTGTATTTAATTCCGATGCATTTTCTGTGTTTCATCGTCAATAAGAAGGTCCAAGGGATACAGTAAACCTGGAGTGAAGCATCGGAATCCATAAATAGTGTCACAGGAATGGTTCAAAACATAGACAGTAAGAAGATACAGTCTTCTTGTACTTAAGTCGGCATTGTGTCTTTTGTATTTAATTCCGATGCAATTTCTGTGTTTCATCGTCAATAAGAAGGTCCAAGGGATACAGTAAACCTGAAGTCAAGCATCGGAATCTATAACTAGTGTCACAGGAATGGTTCAAAACATAGACAGTAAGAAGAGTCAGTGTTCTTGTACTTAAGTCGGCATTGTGATTTTTCTATTTGATACCAATGCAATTTCTGTGTTTCATCGTCAATTAGAAGGTCAGAGGGATACAGTAAACTAGGAGTGAAGCATCGGAAACTATAACTAGTGTCACAGGAATGGTTTAAAACATAGACAGTAAGAGGATACAGTCTTGTTGTACTTAAGTCAGCATTGTGCTTTTTGTATTTAATTCTGATGCAATTTCTGTGTTTCATCGTCATTAAGAAGGTCCAAGGGATACAGTAAAGCTGAAGTGAAGCTTCGGAATCTATAACTAGTGTCACAGGAATGGTTCAAAACATAGTCAGTAAGAAGAGTCAGTCTTCATGTACTTAGGCCGGCATTGTGGCTTTGTATTTAATTCCGATGCAATTTCTGTGTTTCATCGTCATTAAGAAGGTCCAAGGGATACAGTAAACCTGAAGTGAAGCATCGGAATCTATAACTAGTGTCACAGGAATGGTTCAAACCATAGTCATTAAGAAGAGTCAGTCTTCATGTACTTAAGTCGGCATTGTGCCTTTTGTATTTAATTCCGATGCAATTTCTGTGTTTCATCGTCAATAAGAAGGTCCAAGGGATACAGTAAACCTGAAGTGAAGCATCGGAATCTATAACTAGTGTCACAGGAATGGTTGAAATCATAGTCAGTAAGAAGAGTCAGTCTTCTTGTACTTAAGTCGGCATATTTGCCTAATCTATTTAATTCCGATGCAATTTCAGTGTTTCATCGTCAATTAGAAGGTCCAAGGGATACAGTAAACCTGGAGTGAAGCATCGGAATCCATAACTAGTGTCAATGGAATGGTTCAAAACATAGACTGAAAGAAGTGTCGGTCTGATTCTACTTAAGTCGGCATTGTGCCTTTTGGGTTTAATTCCGGTGCAATTTCTGTGTTTCATCGTCAAGAAGAAGGTCAGAGGGATACAGTAAACCTGAAGTAAAGCATCGGAATCTATAACTAGTGTCACAGGAATGGTTCAAAACATGGTCAGTAAGAAGAGTCAGTCTTCTTGTCCTTAAGTCGGCATTATGCCTAATGTATTTAATTCCCGTGCAATTTCTGTGTTTCATCGTCAATATGAAGGTCCAAGGGATACAGTAAACCTGGAGTGAAGCATCGGAATCCATAACTAGTGTCACAGGAATGGTTCAAAACATAGACAGTAAGATGATACAGTCTTCATGCCTTAAGTCGGCATTGTGTCTTTTGTATTTAATTCCGATGCAATTTCTGTGTTTCATCGTCAATAAGAAGGTCCAAGGGATACAGTAAAACTGAAGTGAAGCATCGGAATCTATAACTAGTGTCACAGGAATGGTTCAAAGCATAGTCAGTAAGAAGAGTCGGTCTTCATGTACTTAAGTCGGCATTGTGCTTTTGTATTTAATTCCGGTGCCATTTCTGTGTTTCATCGTCAATACGAAGGTCAGAGGGATACAGTAAACCGGAAGTGAAGAATCGGAATCTATAACAAGTGTCACAGGAATGGTTCAAAGCATAGACAGTAAGAAGAGTTAGTCTTCTTGTACTGAAGTCGGCATTGTGTCTTTTGTATTTAATTCCGATGCAATATCTGTGTTTCATCGTCAATAAGATGATCAGAGGGATACAGTAATCCTGAAGTGAAGCATCGGAATCTATAACTAGTGTCACAGAAATGGTTCAAACATAGTCAGTAAGAAGAGTCAGTCTTCTTGTACTTAAGTCGGCATTGTGCCTTTTGTATTTAATTCCGATGCCATTTATGTGTTTTATCGTCAATAAGGATGTCAGAGGGATACAGTAAACCTGAAGTGAAGCATCGGAATCTATAACTAGTGTCCCAGGAATGGTTGAAAGGATAAGCAGTAAGAAGAGTCAGTCTTCTTGTACTTGAGTCGGCATTGTGCTTTTTGTATTAAATTCCGATGCATTTTCTGTGTTTCATCGTCAATAAGAAGGTCCAAGGGATACAGGAAACCTGAAGTCAAGCATCGGAATCTATAACTAGTGTCACAGGAATGGTTCAAAACATAGACAGTAAGAAGAGTCAGTGTTCTTGTACTTAAGTCGGCATTGTGATTTTTCTATTTAATTCCGATGCCATTTCTGTGTTTCATCGTCAATGAGGAGATCAGAGGGATACAGTAAATCTGAAGTGAAGCATCGGAATCTATAACTAGTGTCACAGGAATGGTTCAAAACATAGTCAGTAAGGAGAGTTAGTCTATTTGTACTTAAGTCGGCATTGTGCCTTTTGTATTTAATTCCGATGCAAATTCTGTGTTTCATCGTCAATACGAAGGTCCAAGGGAAACAGTAAACCTGAAGCGAAGCGTCGGAATCTATAACTAGTGTCACAGGAATGGTTCAAAACATAGTCAGTAAGAAGGGTCGGTCTTCATGTACTTAGGTCGGCATTGCGCCTTTTGTATTTAATTCTGATGCAATTTCTGAGTTTCATCGTCAATAAGAAGGTCCAAGAGATGCAGTAAACCTGAAGTGAAGCATCATAATCTATAACTAATGTCACAGGAGTGGTTCAAACATTTGCAGTAAGAAGAGTCAGTCTTCTAGTACTTAAGTCGGCATTGTGCCTTTTGTATTTAATTCCGATGCAATTTCTGTGTTTCATCGTCAATAAGATGATCAGAGGGATACAGTAACCCTGAAGTGAAGCATCAGAATCTATAACTAGTGTCACAGGAATGGTTCAAAACATAGACAGTAAGAAGAGTCAGTCTTCTTGTACTTAAGTCGGCATTGTGATTTTTCTATTTAATTCCGATGCAATTTCTGTGTTCATCGTCAATAAGAAGGTCAGAGGGATACAGTAAATTAGGAGTGAGGCATCGGAAACTATAACTAGTGTCACAGGAATGGTTCAAAACATAGACAGTAAGAAGATACAGTCTTGTTGTACTTAAGTCAGCATTGTGCATTTTGTATTTAATTCCGATGCAATTTCTGTGTTTCATCGTCAATAAGAAGGTCCAAGGGATACATTAAACCTGAAGTGAAGCATCGGATTCTATAACTAGTGTCACAGGAATGGTTCAAAACAAAGTCAATAAGAGGAGTCGGTCTTCATGTACTTAGGACGGCATTGTGCCTTTGTATTTAATTGCGATGCAATTTCTGTGTTTCATCGTCATTAAGAAGGTCCAAGGGATACAGTAAACCTGAAGTGAAGCATCGGAATCTATAACTAGTGTCACAGGAATGGTTGAAAACATAGTCAGTGAGAAGAGTCAGTCTTCTTGTACTTAAGTCGGCATATTTGCCTAATCTATTTAATTCCGATGCAATTTCAGTGTTTCATCGTCAATAAGAAGGTCGAAGGGATACAGTATACCTGGAGTCAAGCATCGGAATCTATAACTAGTGTCAATGGAATGGTTCAAAACATAGACAGTAAGAAGAGTCGGTCTTCTTCTACATAAGTCGGCATTGTGCCTTTTGGGTTTATTTCCGGTGCAATTTCTGTGTTTCATCGTCTATAAGAAGGTCAGAGGGATACAATAAACCTGAAGTAAAGCATCGGAATCTATAACTAGTGTCACAGGAATGGTTCAAAACATAGTCAGTAAGAAGAGTCAGTCTTCTTGTCCTTAAGTCGGCATTATGCCTTTTGTATTTAATTCCGATGCAATTTCTGTTTTTCATCGTCAAGAAGAAGGTCCAAGTGATACAGTATACCTAAAGTGAAGCATCGGAATCCATAACTAGTGTCACAGGAATGGTTCAAAACATAGACAGTAAGAAGATACAGTCTTCTTGTACTTAAGTCGGCATTGTGTCTTTTGTATTTAATTCCGGTGCCATTTCTGTGTTTCATCCTCAATACGAAGGTCAGAGGGATACAGTAAATCAGAAGTGAAGCATCGGAATCTATAACTAGTGTCACAGGAATGGTTCAAAACATAGTCAGTAAGAAGAGTCAGTCTTCTTTTCCTTAAGTCGGCATTGTACCTTTTGTATTTAATCCGGTGCAATTTCTGTGTTTCATCGTCAATAAGAAGGTCCAAGGGATACAGTAAAATAGGAGTGAAGCATCGGAAACTATAACTAGTGTCACAGGAATGGTTCAAATTACAGTCAGTAAGAAGAGTCGGTCGTCATGTACTTAGGTCGGCATTGTGCCTTTGTATTTAATTGCGATGCAATTTCTGTGTTTCATCGTCATTAAGAAGGTCCAAGGGATACAGTAGACCTGAAGTGTAGCATCGGAATCTATAACTAGTGTCACAGGAATGGTTCAAAACATAGTCATTAAGAAGAGTCAGTCTTCATGTACTTAAGTCGGCATTGTGCCTTTTGTTTTTAATTCCGATGCAATTTCTGTGTTTCATCGTCAATAAGAAGGTCCAAGGGATACAGTAAAACTGAAGTGAAGCATCGGAATCTATAACTAGTGTCCCAGGAATGGTTCAATGGATAGGCAGTAAGAAGAGTCAGTCTTCTTGTACTTGAGTCGGCATTGTGCTTTTTGTATTAAATTCCGATGCAATTTCTGTGTGTCATCGTCAATAAGAAGGTCCAAGGGATACAGTAAACCTGAAGTCAAGCATCGGAATCTATAACTAGTGTCACAGGAATGGTTCAAAACATAGACAGTAAGAAGAGTCAGTATTCTTGTACTTAAGTCGGCATTGTGATTTTTCTATTTAATTCCGATGCCATTTCTGTGTTTCATCGTCAATGAGGAGATCAGAGGGATACAGTAAATCTGAAGTGAAGCATCGGAATCTATAACTAGTGTCACAGGAATGGTTCAAAACATATTCAGTAAGAAGAGTTACTCTTTTTGTACTTAAGTCGGCATTGTGCCTTTTGTATTTAATTCCGATGCAAATTCTGTGTTTCATCGTCAATACGAAGGTCCAAGGGAAACAGTAAACCTGAAGCGAAGCATCGGAATCTATAACTAGTGTCACAGGAATGGTTCAAAACATAGTCAGTAAGAAGAGTCAGTCTTCTTGTACTTAAGTCGGCATTGTGTCTTTTTTATTTAATTCCGATGCAATTTCTGTGTTTCATCGTCAATAAGAAGGTCCAAGGGATACAGTAAACCTGGAGTGAAGCATCGAAATCTATAACTAGTGTCACAGGAATGGTTCAAAACATAGACAGTAAGAAGATACAGTCATCTTGTACTTAAGTCAGCATTGTGCCTTTTGTATTTGATTCCGATGCAATTTCTGTGTTTCATCGTCAATAAGAAGGTCCAAGGGATATAGTAAATCTGAAGTGAAGCATCATAATCTATAACTAATGTCACAGGAATGGTTCAAAACATTTACAGTAAGAAGAGTCAGTCTTCTAGTACTTAAGTCGGCATTGTGCCTTTTGTATTTAATTCCGATGCAGTTTCTGTGTTTCATCGTCAATAAGAAGGTCAGAGGGATACAGTAAACCTAAAGTAAAGCATCGGAATCTATAACTAATGTCACAGGAATGGTTCAAAACATAGTCAGTAAGAAGAGTCGGTCTTCATGTACTTAAGTCGGCATTGTGCCTTTGTATTTAATTGCGATGCAATTTCTGTGTTTCATCGTCAATAAGAAGGTCCAAGAGATGCAGTAAACCTGAAGTGAAGCATCGGAATCGATAACTAATGTCACAGGAATGGTTGAAAACATAGTCAGTAAGAAGAGTCAGTCTTCTTGTACTTAAGTCGGCATATTTGCCTAATCTATTTAATTCCGATGCAATTTCAGTGTTTCATCGTCAATAAGAAGGTCCAAGGGATACAGTAAACCTGGAGTGAAGCATCGTAATCTATAACTAGTGTCAATGGAATGGTTCAAAACATAGACAGTAAGAAGAGTCGGTCTCCTTCTACTTAAGTCGGCATTGTGCCTTTTGGGTTCAATTCCGGTGCAATTTCTGTGTTTCATCGTCAATAAGAAGGTCAGAGGGATACAATAAACCTGAAGTAAAGCATCGGAATCTATAACTAGTGTCACAGGAATGGTTCAAAACATAGTCAGTAAGAAGAGTCAGTCTTCTTGTCCTTAAGTCGGCATTATGCCTTTTGTATTTAATTCCGATGCAATTTCTGTGTTTCATCGTCAATAAGATGGTCCAAGGGATACAGTATACCTGGAGTGAAGCATCGGAATCCATAACTAGTGTCACAGGAATGGTTCAAAACATAGACAGTAAGAAGATACAGTCTTCTTGTACTTAAGTCGGCATTGTGTCTTTTGTATTTAATTCCGGTGTCATTTCTGTGTTTCATCCTCAATACGAAGGTCAGAGGGACACAGTAAATCTGAAGTGAAGCATCGGAATCTATAACTAGTGTCACAGGAATGGTTCAAAACATAGTCAGTAAGAAGAGTCAGTCTTCATGTACTTAAGTCGGCATTGTGCCTTTTGTATTTAATTCCGATGCAATTTCTGTGTTTCATCGTCAATAAGAAGGTCCAAGGGATACAGTAAAACTGAAGTGAAGCATCGGAATCTATAACTAGTGTCCCAGGAATGGTTCAATGGATAGGCAGTAAGAAGAGTCAGTCTTCTTGTACTTGAGTCGGCATTGTGCTTTTTGTATTAAATTCCGATGCAATTTCTGTGTGTCATCGTCAATAAGAAGGTCCAAGGGATACAGTAAACCTGAAGTCAAGCATCGGAATCTATAACTAGTGTCACAGGAATGGTTCAAAACATAGACAGTATGAAGAGTCAGTATTCTTGTACTTAAGTCGGCATTGTGATTTTTCTATTTAATTCCGATGCCATTTCTGTGTTTCATCGTCAATGAGGAGATCAGAGGGATACAGTAAACCTGGAGTGAAGCATCGGAATCTATAACTAGTGTCAATGGAATGGTACAAAACATAGACAGTAAGAAGAGTCGGTCTCCTTCTACTTAAGTCGGCATTGTGCCTTTTGGGTTCAATTCCGGTGCAATTTCTGTGTTTCATCGTCAATAAGAAGGTCAGAGGGATACAATAAACCTGAAGTAAAGCATCGGAATATATAACTAGTGTCACAGGAATGGTTCAAAACATAGTCATTAAGAAGAGTCAGTCTTCATGTACTTAAGTCGGCATTGTGCCTTTTGTATTTAATTCCGATGCAATTTCTGTGTTTCATCGTCAATAAGAAGGTCCAAGGGATACAGTAAAACTGAAGTGAAGCATCGGAATCTATAACTAGTGTCCCAGGAATGGTTCAATGGATAGGCAGTAAGAAGAGTCAGTCTTCTTGTACTTGAGTCGGCATTGTGCTTTTTGTATTAAATTCCGATGCAATTTCTGTGTGTCATCGTCAATAAGAAGGTCCAAGGCATACAGTAAACCTGAAGTCAAGCATCGGAATCTATAACTAGTGTCACAGGAATGGTTCAAAACATAGACAGTAAGAAGAGTCAGTATTCTTGTACTTAAGTCGGCATTGTGATTTTTCTATTTAATTCCGATGCCATTTCTGTGTTTCATCGTCAATGAGGAGATCAGAGGGATACAGTAAATCTGAAGTGAAGCATCGGAATCTATAACTAGTGTCACAGGAATGGTTCAAAACATATTCAGTAAGAAGAGTTAGTCTTTTTGTACTTAAGTCGGCATTGTGCCTTTTGTATTTAATTCCGATGCAAATTCTGTGTTTCATCGTCAATACGAAGGTCCAAGGGAAACAGTAAACCTGAAGCGAAGCATCGGAATCTATAACTAGTGTCACAGGAATGGTTCAAAACATAGTCAGTAAGAAGAGTCAGTCTTCTTGTACTTAAGTCGGCATTGTGTCTTTTTTATTTAATTCCGATGCAATTTCTGTGTTTCATCGTCAATAAGAAGGTCCAAGGGATACAGTAAACCTGGAGTGAAGCATCGAAATCTATAACTAGTGTCACAGGAATGGTTCAAAACATAGACAGTAAGAAGATACAGTCATCTTGTACTTAAGTCAGCATTGTGCCTTTTGTATTTGATTCCGATGCAATTTCTGTGTTTCATCGTCAATAAGAAGGTCCAAGGGATATAGTAAATCTGAAGTGAAGCATCATAATCTATAACTAATGTCACAGGAATGGTTCAAAACATTTACAGTAAGAAGAGTCAGTCTTCTAGTACTTAAGTCGGCATTGTGCCTTTTGTATTTACTTCCGATGCAGTTTCTGTGTTTCATCGTCAATAAGAAGGTCAGAGGGATACAGTAAACCTAAAGTAAAGCATCGGAATCTATAACTAGTGTCACAGGAATGGTTCAAAACATAGTCAGTAAGAAGAGTCGGTCTTCATGTACTTAAGTCGGCATTGTGCCTTTGTATTTAATTGCGATGCAATTTCTGTGTTTCATCGTCAATAAGAAGGTCCAAGAGAAGCAGTAAACCTGAAGTGAAGCATCGGAATCGATAACTAATGTCACAGGAATGGTTGAAAACATAGTCAGTAAGAAGAGTCAGTCTTCTTGTACTTAAGTCGGCATATTTGCCTAATCTATTTAATTCCGATGCAATTTCAGTGTTTCATCGTCAATAAGAAGGTCCAAGGGATACAGTAAACCTGGAGTGAAGCATCGGAATCTATAACTAGTGTCAATGGAATGGTTCAAAACATAGACAGTAAGAAGAGTCGGTCTCCTTCTACTTAAGTCGGCATTGTGCCTTTTGGGTTCAATTCCGGTGCAATTTCTGTGTTTCATCGTCAATAAGAAGGTCAGAGGGATACAATAAACCTGAAGTAAAGCATCGGAATCTATAACTAGTGTCACAGGAATGGTTCAAAACATAGCCAGTAAGAAGAGTCAGTCTTCTTGTCCTTAAGTCGGCATTATGCCTTTTGTATTTAATTCCGATGCAATTTCTGTGTTTCATCGTCAATAAGAAGGTCCAAGGGATACAGTATACCTGGAGTGAAGCATCGGAATCCATAACTAGTGTCACAGGAATGGTTCAAAACATAGACAGTAATAAGATACAGTCTTCTTGTACTTAAGTCGGCATTGTGTCTTTTGTATTTAATTCCGGTGTCATTTCTGTGTTTCATCCTCAATACGAAGGTCAGAGGGACACAGTAAATCTGAAGTGAAGCATCGGAATCTATAACTAGTGTCACAGGAATGGTTCAAAACATAGTCAGTAAGAAGAGTCAGTCTTCTTGTCCTTAAGTCGGCATTGTACCTTTTGTATTTAATCCGGTGCAATTTCTGTGTTTCATCGTCAATAAGAAGGTCCAAGGGATACAGTAAAATAGGAGTGAAGCATCGGAAACTATAACTAGTGTCACAGGAATGGTTCAAATTATAGTCAGTAAGAAGAGTCGGTCTTCATGTACTTAGGTCGGCATTGTGCCTTTGAATTTAATTGCGATGCAATTTCTGTGTTTCATCGTCATTAAGAAGGTCCAAGGGATACAGTAAACCTGAAGTGAAGCATCGGAATCTATAACTAGTGTCACAGGAATGGTTCAAAACATAGTCATTAAGAAGAGTCAGTCTTCATGTACTTAAGTCGGCATTGTGCCTTTTGTATTTAATTCCGTTGCAATTTCTGTGTTTCATCGTCAATAAGAAGGTCCAAGGTATACAGTAAACATGAAGTGAAGCATCGGAATCTATAACTAGTGTCACAGGAATGGTTGAAAACATAGTCAGTAAGAAGAGTCAGTCTTCTTGTACTTAGGTCGGCATATTTGCCTAATCTATTTAATTCCGATGCAATTTCAGTGTTTCATCTTCAATAAGAAGGTCCAACGGATACAGTAAACCTGGAGTGAAGCATCGGAATCTATAACTAGTGTCAATGGAATGGTTCTAAACATAGACAGTAAGAAGAGTCGGTCTTCTTCTACTTAAGTCGGCATTGTGCCTTTTGGGTTTAATTCCGGTGCAATTTCTGTGTTTCATCGTCAATAAGAAGGTCAGAGGGATACAGTAAACCTGAAGTAAAGCATCGGAAGCTGTAACTAGTGTCACAGGAATGGTTCAAAGCATAGTCAGTAAGAAGAGTCAGTCTTCTTGTCCTTAAGTCGCCATTATGCCTTTTGTATTTAATTCCGATGCAATTTCTGTGTTTCATCGTCAATAAGAAGGTCCAAAGGATACAGTATACCTGGAGTGAAGCATCGGAATCCATAACTAGTGTCACAGGAATGGTTCAAAACATAGACAGTAAGAAGATACAGTCTTCTTGTACTTAAGTCGGCATTGTGTCTTTTGAATTTAATTCCGATGCAATTTCTGTGTTTCATCGTCAATAAGAAGGTCCAAGGGATACAGTAAACCTGGAGTGAAGCATCGAAATCTATAACTAGTGTCACAGGAATGGTTCAAAACATAGACAGAAAGAAGATACAGTCTTCTTGTACTTAAGTCAGCATTGTGTCTTTTGTATTTGATTCCGATGCTATTTCTGTGTTTCATCGTCAATAAGAAGGTCCAAGGGATATAGTAAATCTGAAGTGAAGCATCATAATCTATAACTAATGTCACAGGAATGGTTCAAAACATTTACAGTAAGAAGAGTCAGTCTTCTAGTACTTAAGTCGGCATTGTGCCTTTTGTATTTAATTCCGATGCAATTTCTGTGTTTCATCGTCAATAAGAAGGTCCAAGGGATACAGTATACCTGGAGTGAAGCATCAGAATCCATAACTAGTGTCACAGGAATGGTTCACAACATAGACAGTAAGAAGATACAGTCTTCTTGTACTTAAGTCGGCATTGTGTCTTTTGTATTTAATTCCGGTTTCATTTCTGTGTTTCATCCTCAATACGAAGGTCAGAGGGACACAGTAAATCTGAAGTGAAGCATCGGAATCTATAACTAGTGTCACAGGAATGGTTCAAAACATAGTCAGTAAGAAGAGACAGTCTTCTTGTCCTTAAGTCGGCATTGTACCTTTTGTATTTAATCCGGTGCAATTTCTGTGTTTCATCGTCAATAAGAAGGTCCAAGGGATACAGTAAAATAGGAGTGAAGCATCGGAAACTATAACTAGTGTCACAGGAATGGTTCAAATTATAGTCAGTAAGAAGAGTCGGTCTTCATGTACTTGGGTCGGCATTGTGCCTTTGTATTTAATTGCGATGCAATTTCTGTGTTTCATCGTCATTAAGAAGGTCCAAGGGATACAGTAAAGCTGAAGTGAAGCATCGGAATCTATAACTAGTGTCACAGGAATGGTTCAAAACATAGTCATTAAGAAGAGTCAGTCTTCATGTACTTAAGTCGGCATTGTGCCTTTTGTATTTAATTCCGTTGCAATTTCTGTCTTTCATCGTCAATAAGAAGGTCCAAGGGATACAGTAAACCTGAAGTGAAGCATCGGAATCTATAACTAGTGTCACAGGAATGGTTGAAAACATAGTCAGTAAGAAGAGTCAGTCTTCTTGTACTTAGGTCGGCATATTTGCCTAATCTATTTAATTCCGATGCAATTTCAGTGTTTCATCGTCAATAAGAAGGTCCAAGGGATACAGTAAACCTGGAGTGAAGCATCGGAATCTATAACTAGTGTCAATGGAATGGTTCTAAACATAGACAGTAAGAAGAGTCGGTCTTCTTCTACTTAAGTCGGCATTGTGCCTTTTGGGTTTAATTCCGGTGCAATTTCTGTGTTTCATCGTCAATACGAAGGTCAGAGGGATACAGTAAACCTGAAGTAAAGCATCGGAATCTGTAACTAGTGTCACAGGAATGGTTCAAAACATAGTCAGTAAGAAGAGTCAGTCTTCTTGTCCTTAAGTCGGCATTATGCCTTTTGTATTTAATTCCGATGCAATTTCTGTGTTTCATCGTCAATAAGAAGGTCCAAAGGATACAGTATACCTGGAGTGAAGCATCGGAATCCATAACTAGTGTCACAGGAATGGTTCAAAACATGGACAGTAAGAAGATACAGTCTTCTTGTTCTTAAGTCGGCATTGTGTCTTTTGAATTTAATTCCGATGCAATTTCTGTGTTTCATCGTCAATAAGAAGGTCCAAGGGATACAGTAAACCTGGAGTGAAGCATCGAAATCTATAACTAGTGTCACAGGAATGGTTCAAAATATAGACAGTAAGAAGATACAGTCTTCTTGTACTTAAGTCAGCATTGTGTCTTTTGTATTTGATTCCGATGCAATTTCTGTGTTTCATCGTCAATAAGAAGGTCCAAGGGATATAGTAAATCTGAAGTGAAGCATCATAATCTATAACTAATGTCACAGGAATGGTTCAAACATTTACAGTAAGAAGAGTCAGTCTTCTAGTACTTAAGTCGGCATTGTGCCTTTTGTATTTAATTCCGATGCAATTTCTGTGTTTCATCGTCAATAAGATGATCAGAGGGATACAGTAACCCTGAAGTGACGCATCAGAATCTATAACTAGTGTCACAGGAATGGGTCAAAACATAGACAGTAAGAAGAGTCAGTCTTCTTGTACTTAAGTCGGCATTGTGATTTTTCTATTTAATTCCGATTCTATTTCTGTGTTTCATCGTCAATAAGAAGGTCAGAGGGATACAGTAAACTAGGAGTGAGGCATCGGAAACTATAACTAGTGTCACAGGAATGGTTCAAAACATAGACAGTAAGAAGATACAGTCTTGTTGTACTTAAGTCAGCATTGTGCCTTTTGTATTTAATTCCGATGCAATTTCTGTGTTTCATCGTCAATAAGAAGGTCCAAGGGATACAGTAAACCGGAAGTGAAGCATCGGATTCTATAACTAGTGTCACAGGAATGGTTCAAAACATAGTCAGTAAGAAGAGTCGGTCTTCATGTACTTAGGTCGGCATTGTGCCTTTGTATTTAATTGCGATGCAATTTCTGTGTTTCATCGTCATTAAGAAGGTCCAAGCGATACAGTAGACCTGAAGTGAAGCATCGGAATCTATAACTAGTGTCACAGGAATGGTTCAAAACATAGTCATTAAGAAGAGTCAGTCTTCATGTACTTAAGTCGGCATTGTGCCTTTTGTATTTAATTCCGATGCAATTTCTGTGTTTCATCGTCAATAAGAAGGTCCAAGGGATACAGTAAACCTGAAGTGAAGCATCGGAATCTATAACTAGTGTCACAGGAATGGTTGAAAACATAGTCAGTAAGAAGAGTCAGTCTTCTTGTACTTAAGTCGGCATATTTGCCTAATCTATTTAATTCCGATGCAATTTCAGTGTTTCATCGTCAATAAGAAGGTCCAAGGGATACAGTAAACCTGGAGTGAAGCATCGGAATCTATAACTAGTGTCACAGGAATGGTTCAAAACATAGTCATTAAGAAGAGTCAGTCTTCATGTACTTAAGTCGGCATTGTGCCTTTTGTATTTAATTCCGTTGCAATTTCTGTGTTTCATCGTCAATAAGAAGGTCCAAGGGATACAGTAAACATGAAGTGAAGCATCGGAATCTATAACTAGTGTCACAGGAATGGTTGAAAACATAGTTAGTAAGAAGAGTCAGTCTTCTTGCACTTAGGTCGGCATATTTGCCTAATCTATTTAATTCCGATGCAATTTCAGTGTTTCATCGTCAATAAGAAGGTCCAACGGATACAGTAAACCTGGAGTGAAGCATCGGAATCTATAACTAGTGTCAATGGAATGGTTCTAAACATAGACAGTAAGAAGAGTCGGTCTTCTTCTACTTAAGTCGGCATTGTGCCTTTTGGGTTTAATTCCGGTGCAATTTCTGTGTTTCATCGTCAATAAGAAGGTCTGAGGGATACAGTAAACCTGAAGTAAAGCATCGGAATCTGTAACTAGTGTCACAGGAATGGTTCAAAACATAGTCAGTAAGAAGAGTCAGTCTTCTTGTCCTTAAGTCGGCATTATGCCTTTTGTATTTAATTCCGATGCAATTTCTGTGTTTCATCGTCAATAAGAAGGTCCAAAGGATACAGTATACCTGGAGTGAAGCACCGGAATCCATAACTAGTGTCACAGGAATGGTTCAAAACATAGACAGTAAGAAGATACAGTCTTCTTGTACTTAAGTCGGCATTGTGTCTTTTGAATTTAATTCCGATGCAATTTCTGTGTTTCATCGTCAATAAGAAGGTCCAAGGGATACAGTAAACCTGGAGTGAAGCATCGAAATCTATAACTAGTGTCACAGGAATGGTTCAAAACATAGACAGTAAGAAGATACAGTCTTCTTGTACTTAAGTCAGCATTGTGTCTTTTGTATTTGATTCCGATGCAATTTCTGTGTTTCATCGTCAATAAGAAGGTCCAAGGGATATAGTAAATCTGAAGTGAAGCATCATAATCTATAACTAATGTCACAGGAATGGTTCAAAACATTTACAGTAAGAAGAGTCAGTCTTCTAGTACTTAAGTCGGCATTGTGCCTTTTGTATTTAATTCCGATGCAATTTCTGTGTTTCATCGTCAATAAGAAGGTCCAAGGGATACAGTATACCTGGAGTGAAGCATCAGTATCCATAACTAGTGTCACAGGAATGGTTCAAAACATAGACAGTAAGAAGATACAGTCTTCTTGTACTTAAGTCGGCATTGTGTCTTTTGTATTTAATTCCGGTGTCATTTCTGTGTTTCATCCTCAATACGAAGGTCAGAGGGACACAGTAAATCTGAAGTGAAGCATCGGAATCTATAACTAGTGTCACAGGAATGGTTCAAAACATAGTCAGTAAGAAGAGTCAGTCTTCTTGCCCTTAAGTCGGCATTGTACCTTTGGTATTTAATCCAGTGCAATTTCTGTGTTTCATCGTCAATAAGAAGGTCCAAGGGATACAGTAAAATAGGAGTGAAGCATCGGAAACTATAACTAGTGTCACAGGAATGGTTCAAATTATAGTCAGTAAGAAGAGTCGGTCTTCATGTACTTAGGTCGGCATTGTGCCTTTGTATTTAATTGCGATGCAATTTCTGTGTTTCATCGTCATTAAGAAGGTCCAAGGGATACAGTAAACCTGAAGTGAAGCATCGGAATCTATAACTAGTGTCACAGGAATGGTTCAAAACATAGTCATTAAGAAGAGTCAGTCTTCATGTACTTAAGTCGGCATTGTGCCTTTTGTATTTAATTCCGTTGCAATTTCTGTCTTTCATCGTCAATAAGAAGGTCCAAGGGATACAGTAAACCTGAAGTGAAGCATCGGAATCTATAACTAGTGTCACAGGAATGGTTGAAAACATAGTCAGTAAGAAGAGTCAGTCTTCTTGTACTTAGGTCGGCATATTTGCCTAATCTATTTAATTCCGATGCAATTTCAGTGTTTCATCGTCAATAAGAAGGTCCAAGGGATACAGTAAACCTGGAGTGAAGCATCGAAATCTATAACTAGTGTCACAGGAATGGTTCAAAATATAGACAGTAAGAAGATACAGTCTTCTTGTACTTAAGTCAGCATTGTGTCTTTTGTATTTGATTCCGATGCAAATTCTGTGTTTCATCGTCAATAAGAAGGTCCAAGGGATATAGTAAATCTGAAGTGAAGCATCATAATCTATAACTAATGTCACAGGAATGGTTCAAAACATTTACAGTAAGAAGAGTCAGTCTTCTAGTACTTAAGTCGGCATTGTGCCTTTTGTATTTAATTCCGATGCAATTTCTGTGTTTCATCGTCAATAAGATGATCAGAGGGATACAGTAACCCTGAAGTGAAGCATCAGAATCTATAACTAGTGTCACAGGAATGGTTCAAAACATAGACAGTAAGAAGAGTCAGTCTTCTTGTACTTAAGTCGGCATTGTGATTTTTCTATTTAATTCCGATTCAATTTCTGTGTTTCATCGTCAATAAGAAGGTCAGAGGGATACAGTAAACTAGGAGTGAGGCATCGGAAACTATAACTAGTGTCACAGGAATGGTTCAAAACATAGACAGTAAGAAGATACAGTCTTGTTGTACTTAAGTCAGCATTGTGCCTTTTGTATTTAATTCCGATGCAATTTCTGTGTTTCATTGTCAACAAGAAGGTCCAAGGGATACAGTAAACCTGAAGTGAAGCATCGGAATCTATAACTAGTGTCACAGGAATGGTTGAAAACATAGTCAGTAAGAAGAGTCAGTCTTCTTGTACTTAAGTCGGCATATTTGCCTAATCTATTTAATTCCGATGCAATTTCAGTGTTTCATCGTCAAAAAGAAGGTCCAAGGGATACAGTAAACCTGGAGTGAAGCATCGGAATCTATAACAAGTGTCAATGGAATGGTTCAAAACATAGACAATAAGAAGAGTCGGTTTTCTTCTACTTAAGTCGGCATTGTGCCTTTTGGGTTTAATTCCGGTGCAATTTCTGTGTTTCATCGTCAATAAGAAGGTCAGAGGGATACAATAAACCTGAAGTAAAGCTTCGGAATCTATAACTAGTGTCCCAGGAATGGTTCAAAACATAGTCAGTAAGAAGAGTCAGTCTTCTTTTACTTAAGTCGGCATTGTGTCTTTTTTATTTAATTCCGATGCAATTTCTGTGTTTCATCGTCAATAAGAAGGTCCAAGGGATACAGTAAACCCGGAGTGAAGCATCGAAATCTATAACTAGTGTCACAGGAATGGTTCAAAACATAGACAGTAAGAAGATACAGTCTTCTTGTACTTAAGTCAGCATTGTGCCTTTTGTATTTGATTCCGATGCAATTTCTGTGTTTCATCGTCAATAAGAAGGTCTAAGGGATATAGTAAATCTGAAGTGAAGCATCATAATCTATAACTAATGTCACAGGAATGGTTCAAAACATTTACAGTAAGAAGAGTCAGTCTTCTAGTACTTAAGTCGGCATTGTGCCTTTTGTATTTAATTCCGATGCAATTTCTGTGTTTCATCGTCAATAAGAAGGTCAGATGGATACAGTAAACCTAAAGTAAAGCATCGGAATCTATAACTAGTGTCACAGGAATGGTTCAAAACATAGTCAGTAAGAAGAGTCGGTCTTCATGTACTTAAGTCGGCATTGTGCCTTTGTATTTAATTGCGATGCAATTTCTGTGTTTCATCGTCATTAAGAAGGTCCAAGGGATACAGTAAACCTGAAGTGAAGCATCGGAAACTATAACTAGTGTCACAGGAATGGTTCAAAACATAGACAGTATGAAGATACAGTCTTCTTGTACTTAAGTCGGCATTGTGTCTTTTTTATTTAATTCCGATGCAATTTCTGTGTTTCATCGTCAATAAGAATGTCCAAGGGATACAGTAAACCTGAAGTGAAGCAGCGGAATCTATAACTAGTGTCACAGGAATGGGTCAAAACATAGTCAGTAAGAAGAGTCGTTCTTCATGTACTTACGTCGGCATTGTGCCTTTTGTTTTTAGTTCCGGTGCAATTTCTGTGTTTCATCGTCAATAAGAATTAAGAGGGATACAGTAAACCTGAAGTGAAGCATCGGAATCTATAACTAGTGTCACAGGAATGGTTCAAAACATAGTCAGTAAGAAGAGTCAGTCTTCATGTACTTACGTCGGCATTGTACCTTTTGTATTTAATTCCGATGCAATTTCTGTGTTTCATCGTCAATAAGAAGGTGCAAGGGATACAGTAAACCTGGAGTGAAGCATCGGAATCTATAACTAGTGTCACAGGAATGGTTCAAAACATAGACAGTAAGAAGATACAGTCTTCTTGTACTTAAGTCAGCATTGTGCCTTTTGTATTTGATTCCGATGCAATTTCTGTGTTTCATCGTCAATAAGAAGGTCCAAGGGATATAGTAAATCTGAAGTGAAGCATCATAATCTATAACTAATGTCACAGGAATGGTTCAAAACATCGACAGTAAGAACAGTCAGTCTTCTTGTACTTGAGTCGGTATTTTGCCTTTTGTATTTAATTCCGATGCAATTTCCGTGTTTCATCGTCAATAAGATGATCAGAGGGATGCAGTAACCCTGAAGTGAAGCATAAGAATCTGTAACTAGTGTCACAGAAATGGTTCATAACATAGTCAGTAAGAAGAGTCAGTCTTCAAGTACTTAAGTCGTCATTGTGCCTTTTGTATTTAATTCCGAGGCCATTTCTGTGTTTCATCGTCAATAAGGACGTCAGAGGGATACAGTAAACCTGAAGTGAAGCATCGGAATCTATAACTAGTGTCCCAGGAATGGTTCAAAGGATAGACAGTAAGAAGAGTCAGTCTTCTTGTACTTGAGTCGGCATTGTGCTTTTTGTATTAATTTCCGATGCAATTTCTGTGTTTCATCGTCAATAAGAAGCTCCAAGGGATACAGTAAACCTGAAGTCAAGCATCGGAATCTATAACTAGTGTCACAGGAATGGTTCAAAACATAGACAGTAAGAAGTTACAGTCTTGTTGTTCTTAAGTCAGCATTGTGCCTTTTGTATTTAATTCCGATGCAACTTCTGTGTTTCATCGTCAATAAGAAGGTAAAAGGGATACAGTAAACCTGAAGTGAAGCATCGGAATCTATAACTAGTGTCACAGGAATGGTTCTAAACATAGTCAGTAAGAAGAGTCGGTCTTCATGTAGTTAGGTCGGCATTGTGCCTTTTGTATTAAATTCCGATGCATTTTCTGTGTTTCATCGTCATTAAGAAGGTCCAAGGGATACAGTAAACCTGAAGTGAAGCATCGGAATCTATAACTAGTGTCCCAGGAATGGATCAAAGGATAGACAGTAAGAAGAGTCAGTCTTCTTGTACTTGAGTCGGCATTGTACTTTTTGTATTAAATTCCGATGCAATTTCTGTGTTTCATCGTCAATAAGAAGGTCCAAGGGACACAGTAAACCTGAAGTCAAGCATCGGAATCTATAACTAGTGTCACAGGAATGGCTCAAAGCATAGACAGTAAGAAGAGTCAGTAATCTTGTACTTAAGTCGGCATTGTGATTTTTCTATTTAATTCCGATGCAATTTCTGTACTTCATCGTCAATAAGGAGGTCAGAGGGATACAGTAAACCTGAAGTGAAGCAGCAGAATCTATAACTAGTGTCACAGGAATGGTTCAAAACATAGTGAGTAAGAAGAGTTAGTCTTTTTGTACATAAGTCGACATTGTGCTTTTTGTATTTAATTCCGATGCAATTTCTGTGTTTCATCGACAATACGAAGGTCCAAGGGAAACAGTAAACCTGAAGTGAAGCATCGGAATCTATAACTAGTGTAACAGGAATGGTTCAATTCATAGTCAGGGCTAAGAGTCGGTATTCATGTACTTAGGTCGGCATTGTGCATTTTGTATTTAATTCCTATGCAATTTTTGTGTTTCATCGTCATTAAGAAGGTCCAAGGGATACAGTAAACCTGAAGTGAAGCAGCGGAATCTATAACTAGTGTCACAGGAATGGGTCAAAACATAGTCAGTAAGAAGAGTCGGTCTTCATGTACTTAACTCAGCATTGTGCCTTTTGTATTTAATTCCGGTGCAATTTCTGTGTTTCATCGTCAATAAGAAGGTCAGAGGGATACAGTAAACCTGAAGTGAATCATCGGAATCTATAACTAGTGTCACAGGAATAGTTCAAAACATAGTCAGTAAGAAGAGTCAGTCTTCATCTCCTTAAGTCGACATTGTACCCATTGTATTTAATTCCGATGCAATTTCTGTGTTTCATCGTCAATAAGATGGTGCAAGGGATACAGTAAACCTGGAGTGAAGCATCGGATTCTATAACTAGTGTCACAGGAATGGTTCATAACATAGACAGTAAGAAGATACAGTCTTCTTGTACTTAAGTCTGCATTGTGCCTTTTGTATTTAATTCCGATGCAATTACTGTGTTTCATCGTCAATAAGAAGGTCCTAGGGATATAGTAAACCTGAAGTGAAGAATCATAATCTATAACTAGTGTCACAGGAATGGTTCAAAACATCGACAGTAAGAAGAGTCAGTCTTCTTGTACTTAAGTCGGCTTGTGCCTTTTGTATTTAATTCCGATGCAATTTCCGTGTTTCATCGTCAATAAGATGATCAGAGGGATACAGTAACCCTGAAGCGAAGCATCGGAATCTATAACTAGTGTCACAGAAATGGTTCAAAACATAGTCAGTAAGAAGTGTCAGTCTTCTTGTACTTAAGTCGGCATTGTGCCTTTTGTATTTAATTCCGATGCCATGTCCGTGTTTCATCGTCAATAAGGACGTAAGAGGGATACAGTAAACCTGAAGTGAAGCATCGGAATCTATAACTAGTGTCCCAGGAATGGTTCAAAGGATAGACAGTAAGTAGAGTCAATCTTCTTGTACTTGAGTCGGCATTGTGCTTTTTGTATTAAATTGCGATGCAATTTCTGTGTTTCATCGTCAATAAGAGGGTCCAAGGGATACAGTAAACCTGAAGTCAAGCATCGGAATCTATAACTAGTGTCACAGGAATGGTTCAAAACATAGACAGTAAGAAGAGTCAGTATTCTTGTACTTAAGTGGGCATTGTGATTTTTCTATTTAATTCCGATGCAATTTCTGTGTTTCATCGTCAATAAGGAGGTCAGAGGGAAACAGTTAATCTGAAGTGAAGCATCGGAATCTATAACTAGTGTCACAGGAATGGTTCAAAACATAGTCAGTAAGAAGAGTTAGTCTTTTTGTACTTAAGTCGGCATTGTGCCTTTTGTATTTAATTCTGATGCAAATTCTGTGTTTCATCGTCAATACGAAGGTCCAAGGGAAACAGTGAACCTGAAGTGAAGCATCGGAATCTATAACTAGTGTCACAGGAATGGTTCAAAACATAGTCAGTAAGAAGGGTCGGTCTTCATGTACTTAGGTCGGCATTGCGCCTTTTGTATTTAATTCCGATGCAATTTCTGCGTTTCATCGTCATTAAGAAGGTCCAAGGGATACAGTAAACCTGAAGTGAAGCATCGGAATCTATAACTAGTGTCACAGGAATGGTTCAAAACATAGTCAGTGAGAAGAGTCAGTCTTCATGTACTTAAGTCGGCATTGTGCCTTTTGTATTTAATTCCGTTGCAATTTCTGTGTTTCATCGTCAATAAGAAGGTCCAAAGGATACAGTGAACCTGAAGTGAAGCATCGGAATCTATAACTAGTGTCACAGGAGTGGTTGAAAACATAGTCAGTAAGAAGAGTGAGTCTTCTTGTACTTAATTCGGCACATTTGCCTAATCTATTTAATTCCGATGCAATTTCAGTGTTTCATCGTCAATAAGAAGGTCCATGGGATACAGTAAACCTGGAGTGAAGCATCGGAATCTATAACTAGTGTCAATGGAATGGTTCAAAACTTAGACAGTAAGAAGAGTCAGTCTTCTTGTACTTAAGTCGGAATTCAGCCTTTTGGGTTTAATTCCGGTGCAATTTCTGTGTTTCATCGTCAATAAGAAGGTCAGAGGGATACAGTAAACCTGAAGTAAAGCATCGGAATCAATAACTAGTGTCACAGGAATGGTTAAAAACATAGTCAGTAAGAAGAGTCAGTCTTCTGGTCATTAAGTCGGCATTATGCCTTTTGTATTTAATTCCGATGCAATTTCTGTGTTTAATCGTCATTAAGATGATCAGAGGGATACAGTAAACCTGAAGTGAAGCATAAGAATATATAACTAGTGTCACAAAAATGGTTCATAACATAGTCAGTAAGAAGAGTCAGTCTTCAAGTACTTAAGTCGGCATTGTTCCTTTTGTATTTAATTCCGATGCCATTTCTGTGTTTCATCGTCAATAAGGACGTCAGAGGGATACAGTAAACCTGAAGTGAAGCATCGGAATCTATAACTAGTGTCCCAGGAATAGTTCAAACATAGACAGTAAGAAGATACAGTCTTGTTGTACTTAAGACAGCATTGTGCCTTTTGTATTTAATTCCGATGCAATTTCTGTGTTTCATCGTCAATAAGAAGGTCCAAGGGATACAGTAAACCTGAAGTGAAGCATCGGAATCTATAACTAGTGTCACAGGAATGGTTCTAAACATAGTCAGTAAGAAGAGTCGGTCTTCATGTTGTTAGGTCGGCATTGTGCCTTTTGTATTTAATTCCGATGCAATTTCTGTGTTTCATCGTCATTAAGAAGGTTCAAGGGATACAGTAAACCGGAAGTGAAGCATCGGAATCTATAACTAGTGTCACAGGAATGGTTCAAAACATAGTCAGTAAGAAGAGTCAGTCTTGCATGTACTTAAGTCGGCATTGTGCCTTTTGTATTTAATTCCGTTGCACTTTCTGTGTTTCATCGTCAATAAGAGGGTCCAAAGGATACAGTTAACCTGGAGTGAAGCATCGGAATCCATAACTAGTGTCACAGGAATGGTTCAAATCATAGACAGTAAGAAGATACAGTATTCTTGTACTTAAGTCGGCATTGTGTCTTTTCTATTTAATTCCGATGCAATTTCTGTGTTTCATCGTCAATAAGAAGGTCCAAGGGATACAGTAAAACTGAAGTGAAGCATCGGAATCTATAACTAGTGTCACAGGAATGGTTCAAAGCATAGTCAGTAAGAAGAGTTGGTCTTCATGTACTTCAGTCGGCATTGTGCTTTTGTATTTAATTACGGTGCAATTTCTGTGTTTCATCGTTAATACGAAGGTCAGAGGGATACAGTAATCCTGAAGTGAAGCATCGAAATCTATAACTAGTGTCACAGGAATGGTTCAAAACATAGACAGTAAGAAGATACAGTCTTGTTGTACTTAAGTCAGCATTGTGCCTTTTGTATTTAATTCCGATGCAATTTCTGTGTTACATCGTCAATAATAAGGTCCAAGGGATACAGTAAACCTGAAGTGAAGCATCGGAATCTATAACAAGTGTCACAGGAATGGTTCAAAACATCGACAGTAAGAAGAGTCAGTCTTCTTGTACTTAAGCCGGCTTGTGCCTTTTGTATTTAATTCCGATGCAATTTCCGTGTTTCATCGTCAATAAGATGATCAGAGGGATACAGTAACCCTGAAGCGAAGCATCGGAATCTATAACTAGTGTCACACATATGGTTCAAAACATAGTCAGTAAGAAGTGTCAGTCTTCTTGTACTTAAGTCGGCATTGTGCCTTTTGTATTTAATTCCGATGCCATTTCCGTGTTTCATCGTCAATAAGGACGTCAGAGGGATACAGTAAACCTGAAGTGAAGCATCGGAATCTATAACTAGTGTCCCAGGAATGGTTCAAAGGATAGACAGTAAGAAGAGTCAGTCTTCTTGTACTTGAGTCGGCATTGTGCTTTTTGTATTAAATTGCGATGCAATTTCTGTGTTTCATCGTCAATAAGAAGGTCCAACGGATACAGTAAACCTGAAGTCAAGCATCGGAATCTATAACTAGTGTCACAGGAATGTTTCAAAACATAGACAGTTAGAAGAGTCAGTATTCTTGTACTTAAGTCGGCATTGTGATTTTTCTATTTAATTCCGATGCAATTTCTGTGTTTCATCGTCAATAAGGAGGTCAGAGGGATACAGTAAATCTGAGGTGGAGCATCGGAATCTATAACTAGTGTCACAGGAATGGTTCAAAACATAGTCAGTAAGAAGAGTTAGTCTTTTTGTACTTAAGTCGGCATTGTGCCTTTTGTATTTAATTCTGATGCAAATTCTGTGTTTCATCGTCAATACGAAGGTCCAAGGGAAACAGTAAACCTGAAGTGAAGCATCGGAATCTATAACTAGTGTCACAGGAATGGTTCAAAACATAGTCAGTAAGAAGGGTCAGTCTTCATGTACTTAGGTCGGCATTGCGCCTTTTGTATTTAATTCCGATGCAATTTCTGTGTTTCATCGTCAATAAGAAGGTCCAAGGGATGCAGTAAACCTGAAGTGAAGCATCGGAATCTATAACTAGTGTCACAGGAATGGTTGAAAACATAGTCAGTAAGAAGAGTGAGTCTTCTTGTACTTAATTCAGCACATTTGCCTAATCTATTTAATTCCGATGCAATTTCAGTGTTTCATCGTCAATACGAAGGTCCAAGGGATACAGTAAACCTGGAGTGAAGCATCGGAATCTATAACTAGTGTCAATGGAATGGTTCAAAACATAGACAGTAAGAAGAGTCAGTCTTCTTGTACTTAAGTCGGCATTCAGCCTTTTGGGTTTAATTCCGGTGCAATTTCTGTGTTTCATCGTCAATAAGAAGGTCAGAGGGATACAGTAAACCTGAAGTAAAGCATCGGAATCAGTAACTAGTGTCACAGGAATTGTTAAAAACATAGTCAGTAAGAAGAGTCAGTCTTCTGGTCATTCAGTCGGCATTATGCCTTTTGTATTTAATTCCGATGCAATTTCTGTGTTTAATCGTCATTAAGATGTTCAGAGGGATACAGTAAACCTGAAGTGAAGCATAAGAATCTATAACTAGTGTCACAAAAATTGTTCATAACATAGTCAGTAAGAAGAGTCAGTCTTCAAGTACTTATGTCGGCATTGTGCCTTTTGTATTTAATTCCGATGCCATTTCTGTGTTTAATCGTCAATAAGGACGTCAGAGGGATACAGTAAACCTGAAGTGAAGCATCGGAATCTATAACTAGTGTCCCAGGAATGGTTCAAACATAGACAGTAAGAACATACAGTCTTCTTGTACTTAAGTCGGCATTGTGTCTTTTCTATTTAATTCCGATGCAATTTCTGTGTTTCATCGTCATTAAGACGGGTCAAGGGATACAGTACACCTGAAGTGAAGCATCGGAATCTATAACTAGTGTCACAGGAATGGTTCAAAGCATAGTCAGTAAGAAGGGTCAGTCTTCATGTACTTAAGTCGGCATTGTGCCTTTTGTATTTAATTCCGTTGCAATTTCTGTGTTTCATCGTCATTAAGAAGGTCCAAAGGATACAGTAAACCTGGAGTGAAGCATCGGAATCCATAACAAGTGTCACAGGAATGGTTCAAAACATAGACAGTAAGAAGATACAGTCTTCTTGTACTTAAGTCGGCATTGTGTCTTTTCTATTTAATTCCGATGCAATTTCTGTGTTTCATCGTTAATACGAAGGTCAGAGGGATACAGTAAACCTGAAGTGAAGCATCGAAATCTATAACTAGTGTCACAGGAATGGTTCAAAACATAGTCAGTAAGAAGAGTCAGTCTTCTTGTCCTTAAGTCGGCATTGTACCTTTTGTATTTAATCCGATGCAATTTCTGTGTTTCATCGTCAATAAGAAGGTCCAAGGGATACAGTAAACTATGAGTGAAGCATCGGAAACTATAACTAGTGTCACAGGAATGGTTCAAAACATAGACAGTAAAAAGATACAGTCTTGTTGTACTTAAGTCAGCATTGTGCCTTTTGTATTTAATTCCGATGCAATTTCTGTGTTTCATCGTCAATAAGAAGGTCCAAGGGATACAGTAAACCTGAAGTGAAGCATCGGAATCTATAACAAGTGTCACAGGAATGGTTCAAAACATAGACAGTAAGAAGAGTCAGTCTTCTTGTACTTAAGTCGGCATTGTGCCTTTTGTATTTAATTCTGATGCAATTTCTTGTTTCATCGTCAATAAGATGATCAGAGGGATACAGTAACCCTGAAGTGAAGCATCGGAATCTATAACTAGTGTTACAGAAATGGTTCAAAACATAGGCAGTAAGAAGAGTCAGTCTTCTTGTACTTAAGTCGGCATTGTGCCTTTTGTATTTAATTCCGATGCCAGTTATGTATTTCATCGTCAATAAGGAGGTCCAAGGGATTTAGTAAACCTCAAGTGAAGCATCGGAATCTATAACTAGTGTCCCAGGAATGGATCAAAGGATAGACAGTAAGAAGAGTCAGTCTTCTTGTACTTGAGTCGGCATTGTACTTTTTGTATTATATTCCGATGCAATTTCTGTGTTTCATCGTCAATAAGATGGTCCAAGGGATACAGTAAACCTGAAGTCAAGTATCGGAATCTATAACAAGTGTCACAGGAATGGTTCAAATCATAGACAGTAAGAAGAGTCAGTATTCTTGTACTTAAGTCGGCATTGTGATTTTTCTATTTAATTCCGATGCAATTTCTGTGATTCATCGTCAATAAGAAGGTCAGAGGGATACAGTAAACCTGAAGTGAAGCATCGGAATCTATAACTAGTGTCACAGGAATGGTTCAAAACATAGTCAGTAAGAAGAGTCAGTCTTCATGTCCTTAAGTCGGCATTGGACCTATTGTATTTAATTCTGATGCAATTTCTGTGTTTCATCGTCAATAAGATGGTGCAAGGGATACAGTAAACCTGGAGTGAAGCATCGGAAGCTATAACTAGTGTCACAGGAATGGTTCAAAACATAGACAGTAAGAAGATACAGTCTTCTTGTACTTAAGTCAGCATTGTGCCATTTGTATTTGATTCCGATGCAATTTCTGTGTTTCATCGTCAATAAGAAGGTCCAAGGGATATAGTAAACCTGAAGTGAAGCATCATAATCTATAACTAGTGTCACAGGAATGGTTCAAAACATCGACAGTAAGAAGAGTCAGTCTTCTTGTACTTAAGTCGGAATTGTGCCTTTTGTATTTAATTCCTTTGCAATTTCCGTGTTTCATCGTCAATAAGATGATCAGAGGGATACAGTAACCCTGAAGCGAAGCATCGGGATCTATAACTAGTGTCACAGAAATGGTTCAAAACATAGTCAGTAAGAAGAGTCAATCTTCTTGTACTTAAGTCGGCATTGTGCCTTTTGTATTTAATTCCGATGCCATTTCCGTGTTTCATCGTCAATAAGAAGGTCCAAGGGATACAATAAACCTGAAGTGAAGCATCGGAATCTATAACAAGTGTCACAGGAATGGTTCAAAGCATAGACAGTACGAAGAGTCGGTCTTCATGTACTTAGGTCGGCATTGTGCCTTTTGTATTTAATTCCGATGCAATTTCTGTGTTTCATCGTCATTAAGAAGGTCCAAGGGATACAGTAAAACTGAAGTGAAGCATCGGAATCTATAACTAGTGTCACAGGAATGGTTCAAAGCATAGTCAGTAAGAAGAGTCGGTCTTCATGTACTAAAGTCCGCATTGTGCTTTTGTATTTAATTCCGGTGCAATTTCCGTGTTTCATTGTTAATACGAAGGTCAGAGGGATACAGTAAACCTTAAGTGAAGCATCGGAATCTATAACTAGTGTCACAGAAATGGTTCAAAACATAGTCAGTAAGAAGAGTCAGTCTTCTTGTCCTTAAGTCGGCATTGAATTTTTTGTATTTAATCCGATGCAATTTCTGTGTTTCATCGTCAATAAGGAGGTCCAAGAGATACAGTAAACTAGGAGTGAAGCATCGGAAACTATAACTAATGTCACAGGAATGGTTCAAAACATAGACAGTAAGAAGATACAGTCTTGTTGTACTTAAGTCAGCATTGTGCCTTTTGTATTTAATTCCGATGCAATTTCTGTGTTTCATCGTCAATAAGAAGGTCGAAGGGATACAGTAAACCTGAAGTGAAGCATCGGAATCTATAACAAGTGTCATAGGAATGGTTCAAAGCATAGACAGTACCAAGAGTCAGTCTTCTTGTACTTAAGTCGGCATTGTGCCTTTTGTATTTAATTCTGAAGCCAGTTATGTATTTCTTCGTCAATAAGGAGGTCAGAGGGATACAGTAAACCTGAAGTGAAGCATCGGAATCTATAACTAGTGTCCCAGGAATGGTTCAAAGCATAGTCAGTAAGAAGAGTCAGTCTTCATGTACTTAAGTCGGCATTGTGCCCTTTGTATTTAATTCCGTTGCAATTTCTGTGTTTCATCGTCAATAAGAAGGTCCAAAGGATACAGTAAACCTGAAGTGAAGCATCGGAATCTATAACTAGTGTCACAGGAGTGGTTGAAAACATAGTCAGTAAGAAGAGTGAGTCTTCTTGTACTTAATTCGGCACATTTGCCTAATCTATTTAATTCCGATGCAATTTCAGTGTTTCATCGTCAATAAGAAGGTCCATGGGATACAGTAAACCTGGAGTGAAGCATCGGAATCTATAACTAGTGTCAATGGAATGGTTCAAAACTTAGACAGTAAGAAGAGTCAGTCTTCTTGTACTTAAGTCGGAATTCAGCCTTTTGGGTTTAATTCCGGTGCAATTTCTGTGTTTCATCGTCAATAAGAAGGTCAGAGGGATACAGTAAACCTCAAGTAAAGCATCGGAATCTATAACTAGTGTCACAGGAATGGTTAAAAACATAGTCAGTAAGAAGAGTCAGTCTTCTGGTCATTAAGTCGGCATTATGCCTTTTGTATTTAATTCCGATGCAATTTCTGTGTTTAATCGTCATTAAGATGATCAGAGGGATACAGTAAACCTGAAGTGAAGCATAAGAATATATAACTAGTGTCACAAAAATGGTTCATAACATAGTCAGTAAGAAGAGTCAGTCTTCAAGTACTTAAGTCGGCATTGTTCCTTTTGTATTTAATTCCGATGCCATTTCTATGTTTCATCGTCAATAAGGACGTCAGAGGGATACAGTAAACCTGAAGTGAAGCATCGGAATCTATAACTAGTGTCCCAGGAATAGTTCAAACATAGACAGTAAGAAGATACAGTCTTGTTGTACTTAAGTCAGCATTGTGCCTTTTGTATTTAATTCCGATGCAATTTCTGTGTTTCATCGTCAATAAGAAGGTCCAAGGGATACAGTAAACCTGAAGTGAAGCATCGGAATCTATAACTAGTGTCACAGGAATGGTTCTAAACATAGTCAGTAAGAAGAGTCGGTCTTCATGTTGTTAGGTCTGCATTGTGCCTTTTGTATTTAATTCCGATGCAATTTCTGTGTTTCATCGTCATTAAGAAGGTTCAAGGGATACAGTAAACCGGAAGTGAAGCATCGGAATCTATAACTAGTCTCACAGGAATGGTTCAAAACATAGTCAGTAAGAAGAGTCAGTCTTCATGTACTTAAGTCGGCATTGTGCCTATTGTATTTAATTCCGTTGCAATTTCTGTGTTTCATCGTCAATAAGAAGGTCCAAAGGATACAGTTAACCTGGAGTGAAGCATCGGAATCCATAACTAGTGTCACAGGAATGGTTCAAATCATAGACAGTAAGAAGATACAGTCTACTTGTACTTAAGTCGGCATTGTGTCTTTTCTATTTAATTCCGATGCAATTTCTGTGTTTCATCGTCAATAAGAAGGTCCAAGGGATACAGTAAAACTGAAGTGAAGCATCGGAATCTATAACTAGTGTCACAGGAATGGTTCAAAGCATAGTCAGTAAGAAGAGTTGGTATTCATGTACTTCAGTCGGCATTGTGCTTTTGTATTTAATTACGGTGCAATTTCTGTGTTTCATCGTTAATACGAAGGTCAGAGGGATACAGTAATCCTGAAGTGAAGCATCGAAATCTATAACTAGTGTCACAGGAATGGTTCAAAACATAGACAGTAAGAAGATACAGTCTTGATGTACTTAAGTCAGCATTGTGCCTTTTGTATTTAATTCCGATGCAATTTCTGTCTTACATCGTCAATAATAAGGTCCAAGGGATACAGTAAACCTGAAGTGAAGCATCGGAATCTATAACAAGTGTCACAGGAATGGTTCAAAACATCGACAGTAAGAAGAGTCAGTCTTCTTGTACTTAAGCCGGCTTGTGGCTTTTGTATTTAATTCCGATGCAATTTCCGTGTTTCATCGTCAATAAGATGATCAGAGGGATACAGTAACCCTGAAGCGAAGCATCGGAATCTATAACTAGTGTCACAGAAATGGTTCAAAACATAGTCAGTAAGAAGTGTCAGTCTTCTTGTACTTAAGTCGGCATTGTGCCTTTTGTATTTAATTCCGATGCCATTTCCGTGTTTCATCGTCAATAAGGACGTCAGAGGGATACAGTAAACCTGAAGTGAAGCATCGGAATCTATAACTAGTGTCCCAGGAATGGTTCAAAGGATAGACAGTAAGATGAGTCAGTCTTCTTGTACTTGAGTCGGCATTGTGCTTTTTGTATTAAATTGCGATGCAATTTCTGTGTTTCATCGTCAATAAGATGGTCCAAGGGATACAGTAAACCTGAAGTCAAGCATCGGAATCTATAACTAGTGTCACAGGAATGGTTCAAAACATAGACAGTTAGAAGAGTCAGTATTCTTGTACTTAAGTCGGCATTGTGATTTTTCTATTTAATTCCGATGCAATTTCTGTGTTTCATCGTCAATAAGGAGGTCAGAGGGATACAGTAAATCTGAAGTGTAGCATCGGAATCTATAACTAGTGTCACAGGAATGGTTCAAAACATAGTCAGTAAGAAGAGTTAGTCTTTTTGTACTTAAGTCGGCATTGTACCTTTTGTATTTAATTCTGATGCAATTTCTGTGTTTCATCGTCAATAAGAAGGTCCAAGGGATGCAGTAAACCTGAAGGGAAGCATCGGAATCTATAACTAGTGTCACAGGAATGGTTGAAAACATAGTCAGTAAGAAGAGTGAGTCTTCTTGTACTTAATTCAGCACATTTGCCTAATCTATTTAATTCCGATGCAATTTCAGTGTTTCATCGTCAATACGAAGGTCCAAGGGATACAGTAAACCTGGAGTGAAGCATCGGAATCTATAACTAGTGTCAATGGAATGGTTCAAAACATAGACAGTAAGAAGAGTCAGTCTTCTTGTACTTAAGTCGGCATTCAGCCTTTTGGGTTTAATTCCGGTGCAATTTCTGTGTTTCATCGTCAATAAGAAGGTCAGAGGGATACAGTAAACCTGAAGTAAAGCATCGGAATCAATAACTAGTGTCACAGGAATGGTTAAAAACATAGTCAGTAAGAAGAATCAGTCTTCTGGTCATTAAGTCGGCATTATGCCTTTTGTATTTAATTCCGATGCAATTTCTGTGTTTAATCGTCATTAAGATGTTCAGAGGGATACAGTAAACCTGAAGTGAAGCATAAGAATCTATAACTAGTGTCACAAAAATTGTTCATAACATAGTCAGTAAGAAGAGTCAGTCTTCAAGTACGTATGTCGGCATTGTGCCTTTTGTATTTAATTCCGATGCCATTTCTGTGTTTAATCGTCAATAAGGACGTCAGAGGGATACAGTAAACCTGAAGTGAAGCATCGGAATCTATAACTAGTGTCCCAGGAATGGTTCAAACATAGACAGTAAGAAGATACAGTCTTCTTGTACTTAAGTCGGCATTGTGTCTTTTCTATTTAATTCCGATGCAATTTCTGTGTTTCATCGTCATTAAGAAGGTTCAAGGGATACAGTACACCTGAAGTGAAGCATCGGAATCTATAACTAGTGTCACAGGAATGGTTCAAAGCATAGTCAGTAAGAAGAGTCAGTCTTCATGTACTTAAGTCGGCATTGTGCCTTTTGTATTTAATTCCGTTGCAATTTCTGTGTTTCATCGTCAATAAGAAGGTCCAAAGGATACAGTAAACCTGGAGTGAAGCATCGGAATCCATAACAAGTGTCACAGGAATGGTTCAAAACATAGACAGTAAGAAGATACAGTCTTCTTGTACTTAAGTCGGCATTGTGTCTTTTCTATTTAATTCCGATGCAATTTCTGTGTTTCATCGTCAATAAGAAGGTCCAAGGGATACAGTAAAACTGAAGTGAACCATCGGAATCCATAACTAGTGTCACAGGAATGGTTCAAAGCATAGTCAGTAAGAAGAGTTGGTCTTCATGTACTTCAGTCGGCATTGTGCTTTTGTATTTAATTACGGTGCAATTTCTGTGTTTCATCGTTAATACGAAGGTCAGAGGGATACAGTAAACCTGAAGTGAAGCATCGAAATCTATAACTAGTGTCACAGGAATGTTTCAAAACATAGTCAGTAAGAAGAGTCAGTCTTCTTGTCCTTAAGTCAGCATTGTACCTTTTGTATTTAATCCGATGCAATTTCTGTGTTTCATCGTCAATAAGAAGGTCCAAGGGATACAGTAAACTATGAGTGAAGCATCGGAAACTATAACTAGTGTCACAGGAATGGTTCAAAACATAGACAGTAAAAAGATACAGTCTTGTTGTACTTAAGTCAGCATTGTGCCTTTTGTATTTAATTCCGATGCAATTTCTGTGTTTCATCGTCAATAAGAAGGTCCAAGGGATACAGTAAACCTGAAGTGAAGCATCGGAATCTATAACAAGTGTCACAGGAATGGTTCAAAACATAGACAGTAAGAAGAGTCAGTCTTCTTGTACTTAAGTCGGCATTGTGCCTTTTGTATTTAATTCTGATGCAATTTCTGTGTTTCATCGTCAATAAGATGATCAGAGGGATACAGTAACCCTGAAGTGAAGCATCGGAATCTATAACTAGTGTCACAGAAATGGTTCAAAACATAGGCAGTAAGAAGAGTCAGTCTTCTGGTACTTAAGTCGGCATTGTGCCTTTTGTATTTAATTCCGATGCCAGTTATGTATTTCATCGTCAATAAGGAGGTCCAAGGGATTTAGTAAACCTCAAGTGAAGCATCGGAATCTATAACTAGTGTCCCAGGAATGGATCAAAGGATAGACAGTAAGAAGAGTGAGTCTTCTTGTACTTGAGTCGGCATTGTACTTTTTGTATTATATTCCGATGCAATTTCTGTGTTTCATCGTCAATAAGATGGTCCAAGGGATACAGTAAACCTGAAGTCAAGTATCGGAATCTATAACAAGTGTCACAGGAATGGTTCAAATCATAGACAGTAAGAAGAGTCAGTATTCTTGTACTGAAGTCGGCATTGTGATTTTTCTATTTAATTCCGATGCAATTTCTGTGATTCTTCGTCAATAAGAAGGTCAGAGGGATACAGTAAACCTGAAGTGAAGCATCGGAATCTATAACTAGTGTCACAGGAATGGTTCAAAACATAGTCAGTAAGAAGAGTCAGTCTTCATGTCCTTAAGTCGGCATTGTACCTATTGTATTTAATTCTGATGCAATTTCTGTGTTTCATCGTCAATAAGATGGTGCAAGGGATACAGTAAACCTGGAGTGAAGCATCGGAAGCTATAACTAGTGTCACAGGAATGGTTCAAAACATAGACAGTAAGAAGATACAGTCTTCTTGTAATTAAGTCAGCATTGTGCCATTTGTATTTGATTCCGATGCAATTTCTGTGTTTCATCGTCAATAAGAAGGTCCAAGGGATATAGTAAACCTGAAGTGAAGCATCATAATCTATAACTAGTGTCACAGGAATGGTTCAAAACATCGACAGTAAGAAGAGTCAGTCTTCTTGTACTTAAGTCGGAATTGTGCCTTTTGTATTTAATTCCTTTGCAATTTCCGTGTTTCATCGTCAATAAGATGATCAGAGGGATACAGTAACCCTGAAGCGAAGCATCGGGATCTATAACTAGTGTCACAGAAATGGTTCAAAACATAGTCAGTAAGAAGAGTCAGTCTTCTTGTACTTAAGTCGGCATTGTGCCTTTTGTATTTAATTCCGATGCCATTTCCGTGTTTCATCGTCAATAAGAAGGTCCAAGGGATACAATAAACCTGAAGTGAAGCATCGGAATCTATAACAAGTGTCACAGGAATGGTTCAAAGCATAGACAGTACGAAGAGTCGTTCTTCATGTACTTAGGTCGGCATTGTGCCTTTTGTATTTAATTCCGAAGCAATTTCTGTGTTTCATCGTCATTAAGAAGGTCCAAGGGATACAGTAAAACTGAAGTGAAGCATCGGAATCTATAACTAGTGTCACAGGAATGGTTCAAAGCATAGTCAGTAAGAAGAGTCGGTCTTCATGTACTAAAGTCCGCATTGTGCTTTTGTATTTAATTCCGGTGCAATTTCCGTGTTTCATTGTTAATACGAAGGTCAGAGGGATACAGTCAACCTTATGTGTAGCATCGGAATCTATAACTAGTGTCACAGAAATGGTTCAAAACATAGTCAGTAAGAAGAGTCAGTCTTCTTGTCCTTAAGTCGGCATTGAATTTTTTGTATTTAATCCGATGCAATTTCTGTGTTTCATCGTCAATAAGGAGGTCCAAGGGATACAGTAAACTAGGAGTGAAGCATCGGAAACTATAACTAATGTCACAGGAATGGTTCAAAACATTGACAGTAAGAAGATACAGTCTTGTTGTACTTAAGTCAGCATTGTGCCTTTTGTATTTAATTCCGATGCAATTTCTGTGTTTCATCGTCAATAAGAAGGTCGAAGGGATACAGTAATCCTGAAGTGAAGCATCGGAATCTATAACAAGTGTCATAGGAATGGTTCAAAGCATAGACAGTACAAAGAGTCAGTCTTCTTGTACTTAAGTCGGCATTGTGCCTTTTGTATTTAATTCTGATGCCAGTTATGTATTTCATCGTCAATAAGGAGGTCAGAGGGATACAGTAAACCTGAAGTGAAGCATCGGAATCTATAACTAGTGTCCCAGGAATGGTTCAAAGGATAGACAGTAAGTAGAGTCAGTCTTCTTGTACTTGAGTCGGCATTGTGCTTTTTGTATTTAATTCCGATGCAATTTCTGTGTTTCATAGTCAATAAGAGGGTCCAAGGGATACAGTAAACCTGAAGTCAAGCATCGGAATCTATAACTAGTGTCACAGGAATGGTTCAAAACATATACAGTAAGAAGAGTCAGTATTCTTGTACTTAAGTCGGCATTGTGATTTTTCTATTTAATTCCGATGCAATTTCTGTGTTTCTTCGTCAATAAGAAGGTCAGAGGGATACAGTAAACCTGAAGTGAAGCATCGGAATCTATAACTAGTGTCACAGGAATGGTTCAAAACATAGTCAGTAAGAAGAGTTAGTCTTTTTGTACTTAAGTCGGCATTGTGCCTTTTGTATTTAATTCCGATGCAATTTCTGTGTTTCATCGTCATTAAGAAGGTGCAAGGGATACAGTAAACCTGAAGTGAAGCATCGGAATCTATAACTAGTGTCACAGGAATGGTTCAAAACATAGTCAGTAAGAAGAGTCAGGCTTCATGTACTTAAGTCGGCATTGTGCCTTTTGTATTAAATTCCGATGCAATTTCTGTGTTTCATCGACAATAAGAAGGTCCAAGGGATACAATAAACTTGAAGTGAAGCATCGGAATCTATAACTAGTGTCACAGGAATCGTTGAATACATAGTCAGTAACAAGAGTCAGTCTTCTTGTATTTATGTCGGCATATTTGCCTAATCTATTTAAAACCGATGCAATTTCAGTGTTTCATCGTCAATAAGAAGGTCCAAGGGATACAGTAAACCTGGAGTGAAGGATCGGAATCTATAACTAGTGGCAATGGAATGGTTTAAAACATAGACAATAAGAAGAGTTAGTCTTCTTGTACTTAAGTCGGCATTGAGCCTTTTGAATTTAATTCCGGTGCAATTTCTGTGTTTCATCGTCTATAAGAAGGTCAGAGGGATACAGTAAACCTGAAGTAAAGCATCGGAATCTATAACTAGGGTCACAGAAATGGTTCAAAACATAGTCAGTAAGAAGAGTCAGTCTTCCTGTCATTAAGTCGGCATTATGCCTTTTGTATTTAATTCCGAAGATATTTCTGTGTTTCATCGACAATAAGAAGGTCCGAGGGATACAGTAAACCTGGAGTGAAGCATCGGAATCCATGACTAGTGCCACAGGAATGGTTCAAAGCATAGACAGTAAGAAGATACAGTCTTCTTGTACTTAAGTCGGCATTGTGTCTTTTGAATTTAATTCCTATTCAATTTCTGTGTTTCATCGTCAATAAGAAGGTCCAAGGGATACAGTAAACCTGAAGTGAAGCAGCGGAATCTATAACTAGTGTCACAAGAATGGGTCAAATTATAGTCAGTAAGAAGAGTTGGTCTTCATGTACTTAATTCGGCATTGTGACTTTTGTATTTAATTCCGGTGCAATTTCTGTGCTTCATCGTCAATAAGAAGGTCAGAGGGATACAGTAAACATGAAGTGAAGCATCATAATCTATCACTAGTGTCACAGGAATGGTTCAAAACATCGACAGTAAGAAGAGTCAGTCTTCTTGTACTTGAGTCGGAATTGTGCCTTTTGTATTTAATTCCTTTGCAATTTCCGTGTTTCATCGTCAATATGATGATCAGAGGGATACAGTAACCCTGAAGCGAAGCATCGGAATCTATAACTAGTGTCACAGAAATGATTCAAAACATAGTCAGTAAGAAGAGTCAGTCTTCTTATACTTAAGTGGGCATTGTGCCTTTTGCATTTAATTCCGATGCCATTTCCGTGTTTCATCGTCAATAAGAAGGTCCAAGGGATACAATAACCCTGAAGTGAAGCATCGGAATCTATAACAAGTGTCACAGGAATGGTTCAAAGCATAGACAGTACGAAGAGTCGGTCTTCATGTACTTAGGTCGGCATTGTGCCTTTTGTATTTAATTCCGATGCAATTTCTGTGTTTCATCGTCATTAAGAAGGTCCAAGGGATACAGTAAAACTGAAGTGAAGCATCGGAATCTATAATTAGTGTCACAGGAATGGTTCCAAGCATAGTCAGTAAGAAGAGTCGGTCTTCATGTACTAAAGTCAGCATTGTGCTTTTGTATTTAATTCCGGTGCAATTTCCGTGTTTCATTGTTAATACGAAGGTCAGAGGGATACAGTAAACCTGAAGTGAAGCATCGGAATCTATAACTAGTGTCACAGAAATGGTTCAAAACATAGTCAGTAAGAAGAGTCAGTCTTCTTGTCCTTAAGTCGGCATTGAACCTTTTGTACTTAATCCGATGCAATTTCTGTGTTTCATCGTCAATAAGGAGGTCCAAGGGATACAGTAAACAAGGAGTGAAGCATCGGAAACTATAACTAATGTCACAGGAATGGTTCAAAACATAGACAGTAAGAAGATACAGTCTTGTTGTACTTAAGTCAGCATTGTGCCTTTTGTATTTAATTCCGATGCAATTTCTGTGTTTCATCGTCAATAAGAAGGTCGAAGGATACAGTAAACCTGAAGTGAAGCATAGGAATCTATAACAAGTGTCATAGGAATGGTTCAAAGCATAGACAGTACGAAGAGTCAGTCTTCTTGTACTTAAGTCGGCATTGTGCCTTTTGTATTTAATTCTGATGCCAGTTATGTATTTCATCGTCAATAAGGAGGTCAGAGGGATACAGTAAACCTGAAGTGAAGCATCGGAATCTATAACTAGTGTCCCAGGAATGGTTCAAAGGATAGACAGCAAGAAGAGTCAGTCTTCTTGTACTTGAGTCGGCATTGTGCTTTTTCTATTAAATTCCGATGCAATTTCTGTGTTTCATAGTCAATAAGAAGGTCCAAGGGATACAGTAAACCTGAAGTCAAGCATCGGAATCTATAACTAGTGTCACAGGGATGGTTCAAAATATAGACAGTAAGAAGAGTCAGTATTCTTGTACTTAAGTCGGCATTGTGATTTTTCTATTTAATTCCGATGCAATTTCTGTGTTTCATCGTCAATAAAGAGGTCAGAGGGATACAGTAAACCTGAAGTGAAGCATCGGAATCTATAACTAGTGTCACAGGAATGGTTCAAAACATAGTCAGTAAGAAGAGTTAGTCTTTTTGTGCTTAAGTCGGCATTTTGCCTTTTGTATTTAATTCCGATGCAATTTCTGTGTTTCATCGTCAATACGAAGGTCAGAGGGAAACAGTAAACCTGAAGTGAAGCATCGGAATCTATAACTAGTGTCCCAGGAATGGTTCAAAGGATAGACAGTAAGAAGAGTCGGTCTTCATGTACTTAGGTCGGCATTGTGCATTTTGTAATTAGTTCCGATGCAATCTCTGTGTTTCATCGTCATTAAGAAGGTGCAAGGGATACAGTAAACCTGAAGTGAAGCATCGGAATCTATAACTAGTGTCACAGGAATGGTTCAAAACATAGTCAGTAAGAAGAGTCAGCCTTCATGTACTTAAGTCGGCATTGTGCCTTTTGTATTAAATTCCGATGCAATTTCTGTGTTTCATCGACAATAAGAAGGTCCAAGGGATACAGTAAACTTGAAGTGAAGCATCGGAATCTATAACTAGTGTCACAGGAATCGTTGAAAACATAGTCAGTAACAAGAGTCAGTCTTCTTGTATTTATGCCGGCATATTTGCCTAATCTATTTAAAACCGATGCAATTTCAGAGTTTCATCGTCAATAAGAAGGTCCAAGGGATACAGTAAACCTGGAGTGAAGCATCGGAATCTATAACTAGTGTCAATGGAATGGTTTAAAACATAGACAGTAAGAAGAGTTAGTCTTCTTGTACTTAAGTCGGCATTGAGCCTTTTGAATTTAATTCCGGTGCAATTTCTGTGTTTCATCGTCTATACGAAGGTCAGAGGGATACAGTAAACCTGAAGTAAAGCATCGGAATCTATAACTAGTGTCACAGGAATGGTTCAAAACATAGTCAGTAAGAAGAGTCAGTCTTCTTGTCATTAAGTCGGCATTATGCATTTTGTATTTAATTCCGAAGCAATTTCTGTGTTTCATCGACAATAAGAAGGTCCAAGGGATACAGTAAACCTGGAGTGAAGCATCGGAATCCATAACTAGTGTCACAGGAATGGTTCAAAGCATAGACAGTAAGAAGATACAGTCTTCTTGTACTTAAGTCGGCATTGTGTCTTTTGAATTTAATTCCTAATCAATTTCTGTGTTTCATCGTCAATAAGAAGGTCCAAGGGATACAGTAAACCTGAAGTGAAGCAGCGGAATCCATAACTAGTGTCAAAAGAATGGGTCAAATCATAGTCAGTAAGAAGAGATGGTCTTCATGTACTTAATTCGGCATTGTGACTTTTGTATTTAATTCCGGTGCAATTTCTGTGCTTCATCGTCAATAAGAAGGTCAGAGGGATACAGTAAACCTGAAGTGAAGCATCGGAATCTATAACTAGTGTCACAGGAATGGTTCAAAACTTAGTCAGTAAGATGAGTCAGTCTTCATGTCCTTAAGTCGGCATTGTACCTTTTGTATTTAATTCCGATGCAATTTCTGTGTTTCGTCGTCAATAAGAAGGTGCATGGGATACAGTAAACCTGGAGTGAAGCATCAGAATCTATAACTAGTGTCACAGGAATGGTTCAAAGCATAGACAGTAAGAAGATACAGTCTTCTTGTACTTAAGTCAGCATTGTGCCGTTTGTATTTGATTCCGATGCAATTTCAGTGTTCCATCGTCAATAAGAAGGTCCAAGGTATATAGTAAACATGAAGTGAAGCATCATAATCTATAACTAGTGTCACACGAATGGTTCAAAACATCGACAGTACGAAGGTTCAGTCTTCTTGTACTTAAGTCGGCATTGTGCCTTTTGTATTTAATTCCGATGCAATCTCCGTGTTTCTTCGTCAATAAGATGATCAGAGGGACACAGTAACCCTGAAGCGAAGCATCGGAATCTATAACTAGTGTCACAGAAATGGTTCAAAACATAGTCAGTAAGAAGAGTCAGTCTTCTTGTACTTAAGTCGGCAATGTGCCTTTTGTATTTAATTCCGATGCAATTTCTGTGTTTCAACGTCAATAAGATGATCAGGGGGATACAGTAACCCTGAAGTGAAGCATCAGAATCTATAACTAGTGTCACAGAAAAGGTTCAAAACATAGTCAATAACAAGAGTCAGTCTTCTAGTACTTAAGTCGGCATTGTGCCTTTTGTATTTAACCCGATGCCATTTCTGTGTTTCATCGTCAATAAGGAGGTCAGAGGGATACAGTAAACCTGAAGTGAAGCATCGGAATCTATAACTAGTGTCACAGGAATGGTTGAAAACATAGTCAGTAAGAAGAGTCGGTCTTCATGTACTTGAGTCGGCATTGTGCTTTTTGTATTAAATTCCAACGCAATTTCTGTGTTTCATCGTCAATAAGAAGGTCAGAGGGATACAGAAAACCTGAAGTGAAGCATCGGAATCTATAACTAGTGACACAAGAATGGTTCAAAACATAGTCAGTAAGAAGAGGTAGTCTTTTTGTACTTAAGTCGGCATTGTGCCTTTTGTATTTAATTCCGATGCAATTTCTGTGTTTCATCGTAAATAAGAAGGTTCAAGGGAAACAGTAAACCTGAAGTGAAGCAGCGGAATCTATAACTAGTGTCACAAGAATGGGTCAAATTATAGTCAGTAAGAAGAGTTGGTCTTCATGTACTTAATTCGGCATTGTGACTTTTGTATTTAATTCCGGTGCAATTTCTGTGCTTCATCGTCAATAAGAAGGTCAGAGGGATACAGTAAACATGAAGTGATGCATCATAATCTATAACTAGTGTCACAGGAATGGTTCAAAACATCGACAGTAAGAAGAGTCAGTCTTCTTGTACTTGAGTCGGAATTGTGCCTTTTGTATTTAATTCCTTTGCAATTTCCGTGTTTCATCGTCAATATGATGATCAGAGGGATACAGTAACCCTGAAGCGAAGCATCGGAATCTATAACTAGTGTCACAGAAATGATTCAAAACATAGTCAGTAAGAAGAGTCAGTCTTCTTATACTTAAGTGGGCATTGTGCCATTTGCATTTAATTCCGATGCCATTTCCGTGTTTCATCGTCAATAAGAAGGTCCAAGGGATACAATAAACCTGAAGTGAAGCATCGGAATCTATAACAAGTGTCACAGGAATGGTTCAAAGCATAGACAGTACGAAGAGTCGGTCTTCATGTACTTAGGTCGGCATTGTGCCTTTTGTATTTAATTCCGATGCAATTTCTGTGTTTCATCGTCATTAAGAAGGTCCAAGGGATACAGTAAAACTGAAGTGAAGCATCGGAATCTATAATTAGTGTCACAGGAATGGTTCCAAGCATAGTCAGTAAGAAGAGTCGGTCTTCATGTACTAAAGTCAGCATTGTGCTTTTGTATTTAATTCCGGTGCAATTTCCGTGTTTCATTGTTAATACGAAGGTCAGAGGGATACAGTAAACCTGAAGTGAAGCATCGGAATCTATAACTAGTGTCACAGAAATGGTTCAAAACATAGTCAGTAAGAAGAGTCAGTCTTCTTGTCCTTAAGTCAGCATTGTGCCTTTTGTATTTAATTCCGATGCAATTTCTGTGTTTCATCGTCAATAAGAAGGTCGAAGGGATACAGTAAACCTGAAGTGAAGCATAGGAATCTATAACAAGTGTCATAGGAATGGTTCAAAGCATAGACAGTACGAAGAGTCAGTCTTCTTGTACTTAAGTCGGCATTGTGCCTTTTGTATTTAATTCTGATGCCAGTTATGTATTTCATCGTCAATAAGGAGGTCAGAGGGATACAGTAAACCTGAAGTGAAGCATCGGAATCTATAACTAGTGTCCCAGGAATGGTTCAAAGGATAGACAGTAAGAAGAGTCAGTCTTCTTGTACTTGAGTCGGCATTGTGCTTTTTCTATTAAATTCCGATGCAATTTCTGTGTTTCATAGTCAATAAGAAGGTCCAAGGGATACAGTAAACCTGAAGTCAAGCATCGGAATCTATAACTAGTGTCACAGGGATGGTTCAAAATATAGACAGTAAGAAGAGTCAGTATTCTTGTACTTAAGTCGGCATTGTGATTTTTCTATTTAATTCCGATGCAATTTCTGTGTTTCATCGTCAATAAGGAGGTCAGAGGGATACAGTAAACCTGAAGTGAAGCATCGGAATCTATAACTAGTGTCACAGGAATGGTTCAAAACATAGTCAGTAAGAAGAGTTAGTCTTTTTGTGCTTAAGTCGGCATTTTGCCTTTTGTATTTCATTCCGATGCAATTTCTGTGTTTCATCGTCAATACGAAGGTCAGAGGGAAACAGTAAACCTGAAGTGAAGCATCGGAATCTATAACTAGTGTCCCAGGAATGGTTCAAAGGATACACAGTAAGAAGAGTCGGTCTTCATGTACTTAGGTCGGCATTGTGCATTTTGTAATTAGTTCCGATGCAATCTCTGTGTTTCATCGTCATTAAGAAGGTGCAAGGGATACAGTAAACCTGAAGTGAAGCATCGGAATCTATAACTAGTGTCACAGGAATGGTTCAAAACATAGTCAGTAAGAAGAGTCAGCCTTCATGTACTTAAGTCGGCATTGTGCCTTTTGTATTAAATTCCGATGCAATTTCTGTGTTTCATCGACAATAAGAAGGTCCAAGGGATACAGTAAACTTGAAGTGAAGCATCGGAATCTATAACTAGTGTCACAGGAATCGTTGAAAACATAGTCAGTAACAAGAGTCAGTCTTCTTGTATTTATGTCGGCATATTTGCCTAATCTATTTAAAACCGATGCAATTTCAGTGTTTCATCGTCAATAAGAAGGTCCAAGGGATACAGTAAACTTGAAGTGAAGCATCGGAATCTATAACTAGGGTCACAGGAATGGTTCAAAACATAGTCAGTAAGAAGAGTCAGTCTTCTTGTCATTAAGTCGGCATTATGCATTTTGTATTTAATTCCGAAGCAATTTCTGTGTTTCATCGACAATAAGAAGGTCCAAGGGATACAGTAAACCTGGAGTGAAGCATCGGAATCCATAACTAGTGTCACAGGAATGGTTCAAAGCATAGACAGTAAGAAGATACAGTCTTCTTGTACTTAAGTCGGCATTGTGTCTTTTGAATTTAATTCCTAATCAATTTCTGTGTTTCATCGTCAATAAGAAGGTCCAAGGGATACAGTAAACCTGAAGTGAAGCAGCGGAATCCATAACTAGTGTCACAAGAATGGGTCAAATCATAGTCAGTAAGAAGAGTTGGTCTTCATGTACTTAATTCGGCATTGTGACTTTTGTATTTAATTCCGGTGCAATTTCTGTGCTTCATCGTCAATAAGAAGGTCTGAGGGATACAGTAAACCTGAAGTGAAGCATCGGAATCTATAACTAGTGTCACAGGAATGGTTCAAAACATAGTCAGTAAGATGAGTCAGTCTTCATGTCCTTAAGTCGGCATTGTACCTTTTGTATTTAATTCCGATGCAATTTCTGTGTTTCGTCGTCAATAAGAAGGTGCATGGGATACAGTAAACCTGGAGTGAAGCATCAGAATCTATAACTAGTGTCACAGGAATGGTTCAAAGCATAGACAGTAAGAAGATACAGTCTTCTTGTACTTAAGTCAGCATTGTGCCGTTTGTATTTGATTCCGATGCAATTTCAGTGTTCCATCGTCAATAAGAAGGTCCAAGGTATATAGTAAACATGAAGTGAAGCATCATAATCTATATCTAGTGTCACACGAATGGTTCAAAACATCGACAGTACGAAGGGTCAGTCTTCTTGTACTTAAGTCGGCATTGTGCCTTTTGTATTTAATTCCGATGCAATCTCCGTGTTTCATCGTCAATAAGATGATCAGAGGGACACAGTAACCCTGAAGCGAAGCATCGGAATCAATAACTAGTGTCACACGAATGGTTCAAAACATCGACAGTACGAAGGGTCAGTCTACTTGTACTTAAGTCGGCATTGTGCCTTTTGTATTTAATTCCGATGCAATCTCCGTGTTTCATCGTCAATAAGATGATCAGAGGGACACAGTAACCCTGAAGCGATGCATCGGAATCTATAACTAGTGTCACAGAAATGGTTCAAAACATAGTCAGTAAGAAGAGTCAGTCATCTTGTACTTAAGTCGGCATTGTGCCTTTTGTATTTAATTCCGATGCAATTTCTGTGTTTCATCGTCAATAAGATGATCAGGGGGATACAGTATCCCTGAAGTGAAGCATCAGAATCTATAACTAGTGTCACAGAAATGTTTCAAAACATAGTCAATAACAAGAGTCAGTCTTCTAGTACTTAAGTCGGCATTGTGCCTTTTGTATTTAATTCCGATGCCATTTCTGTGTTTCATCGTCAGTAAGGAGGTCAGAGGGATACAGTAAACCTGAAGTGAAGCATCGGAATCTATAACTAGTGTCACAGGAATGGTTGAAAACATAGTCAGTAAGAAGCGTCAGTCTTCATGTTCTTAAGTCGGCATTGTGCCTTTTGTATTTAATTCCGATGCCATTTCTGTGTTTCATCGTCAATAAGGAGGTCAGAGGGATACAGTAAACCTGAAGTGAAGCATCGGAATCTATAACTAGTGTCACAGGAATGGTTGAAAACATAGTCAGTAAGAAGAGTCGGTCTTCATGTACTTGAGTCGGCATTGTGCTTTTTGTATTAAATTCCAACGCAATTTCTGTGTTTCATCGTCAATAAGAAGGTCAGAGGGATACAGCAAACCTGAAGTGAAGCATCGGAATCTATAACTAGTGTCACAAGAATGGTTCAAAACATAGTCAGTAAGAAGAGGTAGTCTTTTTGTACTTAAGTCGGCATTGTGCCTTTTGTATTTAATTCCGATGCAATTTCTGTGTTTCATCGTCAATAAGAAGGTTCAAGGGAAACAGTAAACCTGAAGTGAAGCATCGGAATCTATAACTAGTGTCACAGGAATGGTTCAAAACATAGTCAGTAAGAAGAGTCGGTCTTCATGTACATAGGTCGGCATTGTGCCTTTTGTATTTAATTCCGATGCAATTTCTCTGTTTCGTCGTCATTAAGATGGTCCAAGGGATACAGTAAACCTGAAGTGAAGCATCGGAATCTATAACTAGTGTCACAGGAATGGTTCAAAACATAGTCAGTAAGAAGCGTCAGTCTTCATGCACTTAAGTCGGCATTGTGCCTTTTGTATTTAATTCCGATGCAATTTCTCTGTTTCGTCGTCAATAAGAAGGTCCAAGGGATACAGTAAACCTGAAGTGAAACATCGGAATCTATTACTAGTGTCACAGGAATGGTTGAAAACATAGTCAGTAAGAAGAGTCAGTCTATTTGTCATTAAGTCGGCATTATGACTTTTGTATTTAATTCCGATGCAATTTCTGTGTTTCATCGTCAATAAGAAGGTCCAAGGGATATAGTAAACCTGAAGTGAAGCATCATAATCTATAACTAGTGTCACACGAATGGTTCAAAACATAGTCAGTAAGAAGAGTCAGTCTTCTTGTCCTTAAGTCGGCATTGTACCTTTTGTATTTAATCCGATGCAATTTCTGTGTTTCATCGTCAATAAGGAGGTCCAAGGGATACAGTAAACTAGGAGTGAAGCATCGGAAACTATAACTAATGTCACAGGAATGGTTCAAAACATTGACAGTAAGAAGAGTCAGCCTTCTTGTACTTAAGTCGGCAATGTGCCTTTTGTATTTAATTCCGATGCAATTTCTGTGTTTCATCGAATATAAGAAGGTCCAAGGGATACAGTAAACCTGAAGTGAAGCATCGGAATCTATAACTGGTGTCACAGGAATCGTTGAAAACATAGTCAGTAAGAAGAGGTGGTCTTTTTGTACTTAAGTCGGCATTGTGCCTTTTGTATTTAATTCCGATGCAATTTCTGTGTTTAATCGTCAATAAGATGATCAGAGGGATACAGTAACCCTTAAGTGAAGCATCAGAATCTATAACTAGTGTCACAGAAATGGTTCAAAACACAGTCAGTAAGAAGCGTCAGTCTTCATGTTCTTAAGTCGGCATTGTGACTTTTGTATTTAATTCCGATGCAATTTCCGTGTTTCATCGTCAATAAGATGATCAGAGGGATACAGTAACCCTTAAGTGAAGCATTAGAATCTATAACTAGTGTCACAGGAATGGTTCAAAGCATAGTCAGTAAGAAGAGTCAGTCTTCTAGTACTTAAGTCGGCATTGTGCCTTTTGTATTTAATTCCGATGCCATTTCTGTGTTTCATCGTCAATAAGGAGGTCAGAGGGATACAGTAAACCTGAAGTGAAGCATCGGAATCTATAACTAGTGTCCCAGGAGAGGTTCAAAGGATAGACAGTAAGAAGAGTCAGCCTTCTTGTACATGAGTCGGCATTGTGCTTTTTGTATTAAATTCCGACGCAATTTCTGTGTTTCATAGTCAAGAAGAAGGTCCAAGGGATACAGCAAACCTGAAGTCAAGCATCGGAAACTATAACTAGTGTCACAGGAATGGTTCAAAACATAGACAGTAAGAAGAGTCAGTATTCTTGTACTTAAGTCGGCATTGTGATTTTTCTATTTAATTCCGATGCAATTTCTGTGTTTCATAGTCAATAAGATGGTCAGAGGGATACAGTAAACCTGAAGTGAAGCATCGGAATCTATAACTAGTGTCACAGGAATGGTTGAAAACATAGTCAGTAAGAAGAGGTAGTCTTTTTGTACTTAAGTCGGCATTGTGCCTTTTGAATTTAATTCCGATGCAATTTCTGTGTTTCATCGTCAATAAGAAGGTTCAAGGGAAACAGTAAACCTGAAGTGAAGCATCGGAATCTATAACTAGTGTCACAGGAATGGTTCAAATCATAGTCAGTAAGAAGAGTCGGTCTTCATGTACTTAGGTCGGCATTGTGCCTTTTGTATTTAATTCCGATGCAATTTCTGTGTTTCATCGTCATTAAGAAGGTCCAAGGGATACAGTAAACCTGAAGTGAAGCATCGGAATCTATAACTAGTGTCACAGAAATGATTCAAAACATAGTCAGTAAGAAGAGTCATTATTCTTGTACTTAAGTCGGCATTGTCATTTTTCTATTTAATTCCGATGCAATTTCTGTGTTTCATCGTCAACAATAAGGTCAGAGGGATACAGTAAACCTGCAGTGAAGCATCGGAATCTATAAATAGTGTCACAGGAATGGTTCAAATCATAGTCAGTAAGAAGAGTCAGTCTTTTTGTACTTAAGTCGGCATTGTGCCTTTTGTATTTAATTCCGATGCAATTTGTGTTTGTCATCGTCAATAAGAAGGTCCAAGGGAAACAGTAAACCTGAAGTGAAGCATCGGAATCTATAACTAGTGTCACAGGATTGGTTCAATACGTAGTCAGTAAGAGGAGTCGGTCTTCATGTACTTAAGTCGACATTGTGCCTTTTGTATTTAATTCCGATGCAATTTCTGTGTTTCATCGTCTTTAAGAAGGTCCAACGGATACAGTAAACCTGAAGTGAAGCATCGGAATCTATAACTAGTGTCACAGAAATGATTCAAAACATAGTCAGTAAGAAGAGTCAGTCTTCTTGTACTTACGTCGGCATTGTGCCTTTTGTATTTAATTCCGATGCAATGTCTGTGTTTCATCGTCAATAAGAAGGTCAGAGGGATACAGTAAACCTGAAGTGAAGCTTCGGAATCTATAACTAGTGTAACAGGAATGGTTTAAAACATAGTCAGTAAGAAGAGTCTATCTTTCTGTACTATAGTCGGTATTGTGCCTTTTGGATTAATTTCCGATGCAATTTCTGTGTTTCATCGTCAATAAGAAGGTTAGAGGGATACAGTAAACCTGAAGTCAAGCATCGGAATTTATAACTAGTGTCACAGGAATGGTTCAAACCATAGTCAGTAAGAAGAGTCGGTCTTTATGTACTTAAGTCGGCATTGTGCCTTTTGTACTTAATTCCGTAGCAATTTCTGTGTTTCATCGTCAATAAGAAGGTCTGATGGATACAGTAAACCTGAAGTGAAGCATCGGAATCTATAACTAGTGTCACAGGAATGGTTCGAAACATAGTCAGTGAGAAGAGTCAGTCTTCCTGTCCTTATGTCGGCATTGTGCCTTTTGTATTTAATTCCAATGCAATTTCTGTGTTTCATCGTCAATAAGAAAGTCAGAGGGATACAGTAAACCTGAAGTCAAGCATCGGAATCTATAACTAGTGTCACAGGAATGGTGCAAAACATAGACAGTAAGAACATACTGTCTTCTTGTACTTAAGTTGGCATTGTGCCTTTTGTATTTAATTCCGATGCCATTTCTGTGTTTCATCGTCAATAAGAAAGTCAGAGGGATACAGTAAACCTGAAGTCAAGCATCGGAATCTATAACTAGTGTCACAGGAATGGTCCAAAACATAGACAGTAAGAAGAGTCAGTCTTCTTGTACTTAAGTCGGCATTGTGCCTTTTGTATTTAATTCCGATGCAATTTGTGTTTCTCATCGTCAATAAGAAGGTCCAAGGAAAACAGTAAACCTGAAGTGAAGCATCGGAATCTATAACTAGTGTCACAGGAATGCTTCAATACATAGTCAGTAAGAAGAGTCGGTCTTCATGTACTTAAGTCGACATTGTGCCTTTTGTATTTAATTCCGATGCAATTTCTGTGTTTCATCGTCCTTAAGAAGGTCCAAGGGATACAGTTAACCAGAAGTGAAGCATCGGAATCTATAACTAGTGTCACAGAAATGGTTCAAAACATAGGCAGTAAGAAGAGTCAGTCTTCTTGTACTTAAGTCGGCATTGTGCCTTTTGTATTTAATTCCGATGCAATGTCTGTGTTTCATCGTCAATAAGAAGGTCAGAGGGATACAGTAAACCTGAAGTGAAGCTTCGGAATCTATAACTAGTGTAACAGGAATGGTTCAAAGCATAGTCAGTAAGAAGAGTCGGTCTTTATGTACTTAAGTCGGCATTGCGCCTTTTGTATTTAATTCCGTAGCAATTTCTGTGTTTCATCGTCAATAAGAAGGTCTGATGGATACAGTAAACCTGAAGTGAAGCATCGGAATCTATAACTAGTGTCACAGGAATGGTTCGAAACATAGTCAGTGAGAAGAGTCAGTCATCCTGTCCTTAAGTCGCCATTGTGCCTTTTGTATTTAATTCCAATGCAATTTCTGTGTTTCTTCGTCAATAAGAAGGTCCGAGGTATACAGTAAACCTGGAGTGAAGCATCGGAATCTATAACTAGTGTCACCGGAATGGTGCAAAACATAGACATTAAGAACATACTGTCGTCTTGTACTTAAGTTGGCATTGTGCCTTTTGTATTTAATTCCGATGCCATTTCTGTGTTTCATCGTCAATAAGAAAGTCAGAGGGATACAGTAAACCTGAAGTCAAGCATCGGAATCTATTACTAGGGTCACAGGAATGGTTCAAAACATAGACAGTAAGAAGAGTCAGTCTTCTTGTACTTCAGTCGGCATTGTGCCTTTTGTATTTAATTCCGATGCAATTTCTGTGTTTCATCGGCAATAAGATGGTTAGAGGGAACAGTAAACCTGAAGTGAGGCACCGGAATCTATAACTAGTGTCACAGGATTGGTTCAAAACATAGTCAGTAAGAAGAGTCAGTCTTTTTGTACTTAAGTCCGCATTGTGCCTTTTGTATTTAATTCCGATGTAATTTCTGTGTTTCATCGTCAATAAGAAGGTCCAAATGATACAGTAAACCTGAAGTGAAGCATCGGAATCTATAACTAGTGTCACAGGAATGGTTCAAAACATAGACAGTAAGAAGAGTCAGTCTTCTTGTACTTAAGTCGGTATTGTGCCTTTTGTATTTAATTCCGATGCAATTTCTGTGTTTCATCGTCATTAAGGTCAGAGGGATACAGTAAACCTAAAGTAAAGCATCGGAATCTATAACTAGTGTCACAGGAATGGTTCAAACATAGTCAGAAGGAAGAGTCAATCTACTTGTACTAAAGACGGCATTTTGCCTTTTGTATTTAATTCCGATGCAATTTCAGTGTTTCATCGTCAATAAGAAAGTCCAAGGGATACAGTAAACCTGGTGTAAGCATCAGAATCTATAACTAGTGTCACAGGAACAGTTCAAAACATAGACAGTAAGAAGAGTCAGTCTTCATGTATTTAAGTCGGCATTGTGCCTTTTGTATTTAATTCAGATGCTATTTCTGTGTTTCATCGTCAATACGAAGGACAGAGGGACACAGTATTCCTGAAGTGAAGCATCGGACTCTATAACTAGTGTCACAGGAATGGTTCCAACCATAGTCAGTAAGAAGAGTCAGTCTTCTAGTACTTAAGTCGGCATTGTGCCTTTTGTATTTAATTCCGATGCCATTTCTGTGTTTCATCGTCAATAAGGAGGTCAGAGGGATACAGTAAACCTGACGTGAAGCATCGGAATCTATAACTAGTGTCCCAGGAGAGGTTCAAAGGATAGACAGTAAGAAGAGTCAGCCTTCTTGTACATGAGTCGGCATTGTGCTTTTTGTATTAAATTCCGACGCAATTTCTGTGTTTCATAGTGAACAAGAAGGTCCAAGGGATACAGTAAACCTGAAGTCAAGCATCGGAAACTATAACTAGTGTCACAGGAATGGTTCAAAACATAGACAGTAAGGAAAGTCAGTATTCTTGTACTTAAGTCGGCATTGTGATTTTTCTATTTAATTCCGATGCAATTTCTGTGTTTCATAGTCAATAAGAAGGTCAGAGGGATACAGTAAGCCTGAAGTGAAGCATCGGAATCTATAACTAGTGTCACAGGAATGGTTGAAAACATAGTCAGTAAGAATAGGTAGTCTTTTTGTACTTAAGTCGGCATTGTGCCTTTTGTATTTAATTCCGATGCAATTTCTGTGTTTCATCGTCAATAAGAAGGTTCAAGGGAAACAGTAAACCTGAAGTGAAGCATCGGAATCTATAACTAGTGTCACAGGAATGGTTCAAATCATAGTCAGTAAGAAGAGTCGGTCGTCATGTACTTAGGTCGGCATTGTGCCTTTGGATTTAATTCCGATGCAATTTCTGTGTTTCATCGTCATTAAGAAGGTCCAAGGGATACAGTAAACCTGAAGTGAAGCATCGGAATCTATAACTAGTGTCACAGGAATGGATCAAAACATAGTCAGTAAGAAGAGTCAGTCTTCATGTACTTAAGTCGGCATTGTGCCTTTTGTATTTAATTCCGATGCAATATTTGTGTTTCATCGTCATTAAGAAGGTCCAAGGGATACAGTAAACCTGAAGTGAAGCATCGGAATCTATTACTAGTGTCACAGGAATGGTTCAAAACATAGACAGTAAGAAGATACAGTCTTCTTGTACTTAAGTCGGCATTGTGTCTTATGTATTTAATTCCGATGCAATTTCTGTGTTTCATCGTCAATAAGAGGGTCCAAGGGATACAGTAAACCTGAAGTGAAGCATCGGAATCTATAACTAGTGTCACAGCAATGGGTCAAAACATAGTCAGTAAGAAGAGTCGGTCTTCATGTACTTAAATCGGCATTGTGACTTTTGTATTTAATTCCGGTGCAATTTCTGTGGTTCATCGTCAATAAGAAGGTCAGAGGGATACACTAAACCTAAAGTGAAGCATCGGAATCTATAACTAGTGTCACAGGAATGGTTCAAAGCATAGTCAGTAAGAAGAGTCAGTCTTCTTGTCCTTAAGTCGGCATTGTACCTTTTGTATTTAATTCCGATGCAATTTCTGTGTTTCATCGCCAATAAGAAGGTGCAAGGGATACAGTATTCCTGGAGTGAAGCATCGGAATCTATAACTAGTGTCACAGGAATGGTTAAAAGCATAGACAGTAAGAAGATACAGTCTTGTTGTACTTAAGTCAGCATTGTGCCTTTTGTATTTGATTCCGATGCAATTTCTGTGTTTCATCGTCATTAAGAAGGTCCAAGGGATACAGTAAACCTGAAGTGAAGCATCGGAATCTATAACTAGTGTCACAGGAATGGTTCAAAACATAGTCAGTAAGAAGAGTCAGTCTTCATGTACTTAAGTCGGCATTGTGCCTTTTGTATTTAATTCCGATACAATTTCTGTGTTTCATCGTCAATAAGATGATCATAGGGATACAGTAACCCTGAAGTGAAGCATCGGAATCTATAACTAGTGTCAGAGGAATGGTTCAAAGCATAGACAGTAATAACAGTCAGATTTCTTGTACTTGAGTCGGCATTGTGCTTTTTGTATTAAATTCCGATGCAATTTCTGTGTTTCATCGTCAATACGAAGGTCCAAGGGATACAGTAACCCTGAAGTCAAGCATCGGAATCTATAACTAGTGTGACAGGAATGATTCAAAACATAGACAGTAAGAAGAGTCATTATTCTTGTACTTAAGTCGGCATTGTGATTTTTCTATTTAATTCCGATGCAATTTCTGTGTTTCATCGTCAATAATAAGGTCAGAGGGATACAGTAAACCTGCAGTGAAGCATCGGAATCTATAAATAGTGTCACAGGAATGGTTCAAATCATAGTCAGTAAGAAGAGTCAGTCTTTTTGTACTTAAGTCGGCATTGTGCCTTTTGTATTTAATTCCGATGCAATTTGTGTTTTTCATCGTCAATAAGAAGGTCCAAGGGAAACAGTAAACCTGAAGTGAAGCATCGGAATCTATAACTAGTGTCACAGGATTGGTTCAATACGTAGTCAGTAAGAAGAGTCGGTCTTCATGTACTTAAGTCGACATTGTACCTTTTGTATTTAATTCCGATGCAATTTCTGTGTTTCATCGTCTTTAAGAAGGTCCAAGGGATACAGTAAACCTGAAGTGAAGCTTCGGAATCTATAACTAGTGTCACAGAAATGATTCAAAACATAGTCAGTAAGAAGAGTCAGTCTTCTTGTACTTACGTCGGCATTGTGCCTTTTGTATTTAATTCCGATGCAATGTCTGTGTTTCATCGTCAATAAGAAGGTCAGAGGGATACAGTAAACCTGAAGTGAAGCTTCGGAATCTATAACTAGTGTAACAGGAATGGTTCAAAGCATAGTCAGTAAGAAGAGTCAGTCTTTTTGTACTTAAGTCGGCATTGTGCCTTTTGTATTTAATTCCGATGTCATTTTTGTGTTTTATCGTCAATAAGAAGGTCCAAATGATACAGTAAACCTGAAGTGAAGCATCGGAATCTATAACTAGTGTCACAGGAATGGATCAAAACATAGACAGTAAGAAGACTCTATCTTCCTGTACTATAGTCGGTATTGTGCCTTTTGGATTAATTTCCGATGCAATTTCTGTGATTCATCGTCAATAAGAAGGTCAGAAGGATACAGTAAACCTGAAGTCAAGCATCGGAATTTATAACTAGTGTCACAGGAATGGTTCAAACCATAGTCAGTAGAAAGAGTCGATCTTTATGTACTTAAGTCGGCATTGTGCCTTTTGTACTTAATTCCGTAGCAATTTCTGTGTTTCATCGTCAATAAGAAGGTCTGATGGATACAGTAACCCTGAAGTGAAGCATCGGAATCTTTAACTAGTGTCACAGGAATGGTTCGAAACATAGTCAGTGAGAAGAGTCAGTCTTCCTGTCCTTAAGTCGGCATTGTGCCTTTTGTATTTAATTCGAATGCAATTTCTGTGTTTCATCGTCAATAAGAAAGTCAGAGGGATACAGTAAACCTGAAGTCAAGCATCGGAATCTATAACTAGTGTCACAGGAATGGTTCAAAACATAGACAGTAAGAAGAGTCAGTCTTCTTGTACTTATGTCGGCATTGTGCCTTTTGTATTTAATTCCGATGCAATTTCTGTGTTTCATCGGCAATAAGAAGGTTTGAGGGAACAGTAAACCTGAAGTGAGGCACCGGAATCTATAACTAGTGTCACAGGATTGGTTCAAAACATAGTCAGTAAGAAGAGTCAGTCTTTTTGTACTTAAGTCTGCATTGTGCATTTTGTATTTAATTCCGATGTAATTTCTGTGTTTAATCGTCAATAATAAGGTCCAAATGATACAGTAAACCTGAAGTGAAGCATCGGAATCTATAACTAGTGTCACAGGAATGGTTCAAAACATAGACAGTAAGAAGAGTCAGTCTTCTTGTACTTAAGTCGGTATTGTGCCTTTTGTATTTAATTCCGATGCAATTACTGTGTTTCATCGTCATTAAGGTCAGAGGGATACAGTAAACCTAAAGTGAAGCATCGGAATCTATAACTAGTGTCACAGGAATGGTTCAAACATAGTCAGATGGAAGAGTCAGTCTACTTGTACTAAAGACGGCATTTTGCCTTTTGTATTTAATTCCGACGCAATTTCAGTGTTTCATCGTCAATAAGAAGGTCCAAGGGATACAGTAAACCTGGTGTAAGCATCAGAATCTATAACTAGTGTCACAGGAACAGTTCAAAACATAGACAGTAAGAAGAGTCAGTCTTCATGTACTTAAGTCGGCATTGTGCCTTTTGTATTTAATTCAGAAGCTATTTCTGTGTTTCATCGTCTATACGAAGGACAGAGGGACACAGTATTCCTGAAGTCAAGCATCGGAATCTATAACTAGTGTGACAGGAATGATTCAAAACATAGACAGTAAGAAGAGTCATTATTCTTGTACTTAAGTCGGCATTGTGATTTTTCTATTTATTTCCGATGCAATTTCTGTGTTTCATCGTCAATAAGAAGGTCAGAGGGATACAGTAAACCTGCAGTGAAGCATCGGAATCTATAAATAGTGTCACAGGAATGGTTCAAATCATAGTCAGTAAGAAGAGTCAGTCTTTTTGTACTTAAGTCGGCATTGTGCCTTTTGTATTTAATTCCGATGCAATTTGTGTTTTTCATCGTCAATAAGAAGGTCCAAGGGAAACAGTAAACCTGAGGTGAAGCATCGGAATCTATAACTAGTGTCACAGGAATGGTTCAAAACATAGTCAGTAAGAAGAGTCGGTCTTCATGTACTTATGTCGACATTGTGCCTTTTGTATTTAATTCCGATGCAATTTCTGTGTTTCATCGTCTTTAAGAAGGTCCAAGGGATACAGTTAACCTGAAGTGAAGCATCGGAATCTATAACTAGTGTCACAGAAATGGTTCAAAACATAGTCAGTAAGAAGAGTCAGTCTTCTTGTACTTAAGTCGGCATTGTGCCTTTTGTATTTAATTCCGATGCAATGTCTGTGTTTCATCGTCAATAAGAAGGTCAGAGGGATACAGTAAACCTGAAGTGAAGCTTCGGAATCTATAACTAGTGTAACAGGAATGGTTCAAAGCATAGTCAGTAAGAAGAGTCAGTCTTTTTGTACTTAAGTCGGCATTGTGCCTTTTGTATTTAATTCCGATGTCATTTTTGTGTTTCATCGTCAATAAGAAGGTCCAAATGATACAGTAAACCTGAAGTGAAGCATCGGAATCTATAACTAGTGTCACAGGAATGGATCAAAACATAGACAGTAAGAAGAGTCTATCTTCTTGTACTTAAGTCGGTATTGTGCCTTTTGTATTTAATTGCGATGCAATTTCTGTGTTTCATCGCCAATATGAAGGTCAGAGGGATACAGTAAACCTGAAGTCAAGCATCGGAATCTATAACTAGTGTGACAGGAATGATTCAAAACATAGACAGTAAGAAGAGTCATTATTCTTGTACTTAAGTCGGCATTGTGATTTTTCTATTTAATTCCGATGCAATTTCTGTGTTTCATCGTCAATAAGGAGGTCCAAGGGAAACAGTAAACCTGAAGTGAAGCATCGGAATCTATAACTAGTGTCACAGGATTGGTTCAAACCATAGTCAGTAAGAAGAGTCGGTCTTTATTTACTTAAGTCGGTATTGTGACTTTTGTATTTAATTCCGGTGCAATTTCTGTGGTTCATCGTCAATAAGAAGGTCAGAGGGATACACTAAACCTAAAGTGAAGCATCGGAATCTATAACTAGTGTCACAGCAATGGGTCAAAACATAGTCAGTAAGATGAGTCGGTCTTCATGTACTTAAGTCGGCATTGTGACTTTTGTATTTAATTCCGGTGCAATTTCTGTGGTTCATCGTCAATAAGAAGGTCAGAGGGATACACTAAACCTAAAGTGAAGCATCGGAATCTATAACTAGTGTCACAGGAATGGTTCAAAGCATAGTCAGTAAGAAGAGTCAGTCTTCTTGTCCTTAAGTCGGCATTGTACCTTTTGTATTTAATTCCGATGCAATTTCTGTGTTTCATCGCCAATAAGAAGGTGCAAGGGATACAGTATTCCTGGAGTGAAGCATCGGAATCTATAACTAGTGTCACAGGAATGGTTAAAAGCATAGACAGTAAGAAGATACAGTCTTGTTGTACTTATGTCAGCATTGTGCATTTTGTATTTGATTCCGATGCAATTTCTGTGTTTCATCGTCATTAAGAAGGTCCAAGGGATACAGTAAACCTGAAGTGAAGCATCGGAATCTATAACTAGTGTCACAGGAATGGTTCAAAACATAGTCAGTAAGAAGAGTCAGTCTTCATGTACTTCAGTCGGCATTGTGCCTTTTGTATTTAAGTCCGATACAATTTCTGTGTTTCATCGTCAATAAGATGATCATAGGGATACAGTAACCCTGAAGTGAAGCATCGGAATCTATAATTAGTGTCACAGAAATGGTTCAAAACATAGTCAGTAAGAACAGTCAGTCTTCTTGTACTTAAGTCGGCAATGTGCCGTTTGTATTTAATTCCGATGCAATTTCTGTGTTTCATCGTCAATAAGATGGTCAAAGCGATACAATAAACCTGAAGTGAAGCATCGGAATCTATAACTAGTGTCAGAGGAATGGTTCAAAGCATAGACAGTAATAACAGTCAGATTTCTTGTACTTGAGTCGGCATTGTGCTTTTTGTATTAAATTCCGATGCAATTTCTGTGTTTCATCGTCAATACGAAGGTCCAAGGGATACAGTAAACCTGAAGTCAAGCATCGGAATCTATAACTAGTGTGACAGGAATGATTCAAAACATAGACAGTAAGAAGAGTCATTATTCTTGTACTTAAGTCGGCATTGTGATTTTTCTATTTAATTCCGATGCAATTTCTGTGTTTCATCGTCAATAATAAGGTCAGAGGGATACAGTAAACCTGCAGTGAAGCATCGGAATCTATAAATAGTGTCACAGGAATGGTTCAAATCATAGTCAGTAAGAAGAGTCAGTCTTTTTGTACTTAAGTCGGCATTGTGCCTTTTGTATTTAATTCCGATGCAATTTGTGTTTTTCATCGTCAATAAGGAGGTCCAAGGGAAACAGTAAACCTGAAGTGAAGCATCGGAATCTATAACTAGTATCACAGGATTGGTTCAATACGTAGTCAGTAAGAAGAGTCGGTCTTCATGTACTTAAGTCGACATTGTGCCTTTTGTATTTAATTCCGATGCAATTTCTGTGTTTCATCGTCTTTAAGAAGGTCCAAGGGATACAGTAAACCTGAAGTGAAGCATCGGAATCTATAACTAGTGTCACAGAAATGATTCAAAACATAGTCAGTAAGAAGAGTCAGTCTTCTTGTACTTACGTCGGCATTGTGCCTTTTGTATTTAATTCCGATGCAATGTCTGTGTTTCATCGTCAATAAGAAGGTCAGAGGGATACAGTAAACCTGAAGTGAAGCTTAGGAATCTATAACTAGTGTAACAGGAATGGTTCAAAGCATAGTCAGTAAGAAGAGTCAGTCTTTTTGTACTTAAGTCGGCGTTGTGCCTTTTGTATTTAATTCCGATGTCATATTTGTGTATTATCGTCAATAAGAAGGTCCAAATGATACAGTAAACCTGAAGTGAAGCATCGGAATCAATAACTAGTGTCACAGGAATGGATCAAAACATAGACAGTAAGAAGAGTCTATCTTTCTGTACTATAGTCGGTATTGTGCCTTTTGGATTAATTTCCGATGCAATTTCTGTGATTCATCGTCAATAAGAAGGTCAGAGGGATACAGTAAACCTGAAGTCAAGCATCGGAATTTATAACTAGTGTCACAGGAATGGTTCAAACCATAGTCAGTAAAAAGAGTCGGTCTTTATGTACTTAAGTCGGCATTGTGCCTTTTGTACTTAATTCCGTAGCAATTTCTGTGTTTCATCGTCAATAAGAAGGTCTGATGGATACAGTATACCTGAAGTGAAGCATCGGAATCTTTAACTAGTGTCACAGGAATGGTTCGAAACATAGTCAGTGAGAAGAGTCAGTCTTCCTGTCCTTAAGTCGGCATTGTGCCTTTTGTATTTAATTCCAATGCAATTTCTGTGTTTCTTCGTCAATAAGAAGGTCCGAGGTATACAGTAAACCTGGAGTGAAGCATCGGAATCTATAACTAGTGTCACAGGAATGGTGCAAATCATAGACAGTAAGAACATACTGTCTTCTTGTACTTAAGTTGGCATTGTGCCTTTTGCATTTAATTCCGATGCCATTTCTGTGTTTCATCGTCAATAAGAAAGTCAGAGGGATACAGTAAACCTGAAGTCAAGCATCGGAATCTATAACTAGTGTCACAGGAATGGTTCAAAACATAGACAGTAAGAAGAGTCAGTCTTCTTGTACTTAAGTCGGCATTGTGCCTTTTGTATTTAATTCCGATGCAATTTCTGTGTTTCATCGGCAATAAGAAGGTTAGAGGGAACAGTAAACCTGAAGTGAGGCACCGGAATCTATAACTAGTGTCACAGGATTGGTTCAAAACATAGTCAGTAAGAAGAGTCAGTCTTTTTGTACTTAAGTCCGCATTGTGCCTTTTGTATTTAATTCCGATGCAATTTGTGTTTTTCATCGTCAATAAGAAGGTCCAAGGGAAACAGTAAACCTGAAGTGAAGCATCGGAATCTATAACTAGTGTCACAGGGATGGTTCAAAACATAGTCAGTAAGAAGAGTCGGTCTTCATGTACTTAAGTCGACATTGTGCCTTTTGTATTTAATTCCGATGCAATTTCTGTGTTTCATCGTCTTTAAGAAGGTCCAAGGGATACAGTTAACCTGAAGTGAAGCATCGGAATCTATAACTAGTGTCACAGAAATGGTTCAAAACATAGTCAGTAAGAAGAGTCAGTCTTCTTGTACTTAAGTCGGCATTGTGCCTTTTGTATTTAATTCCGATGCAATGTCTGTGTTTCATCGTCAATAAGAAGGTCAGAGGGATACAGTAAACCTGAAGTGAAGCTTCGGAATCTATAACTAGTGTAACAGGAATGGTTCAAAGCATAGTCAGTAAGAAGAGTCAGTCTTTTTGTACTTAAGTCGGCATTGTGCCTTTTGTATTTAATTCCGATGTCATTTTTGTGTTTCATCGTCAATAAGAAGGTCCAAATGATACAGTAAACCTGAAGTGAAGCATCGGAATCTATAACTAGTGTCACAGGAATGGATCAAAACATAGACAGTAAGAAGAGTCTATCTTCTTGTACTTAAGTCGGTATTGTGCCTTTTGGATTAATTTCCGATGCAATTTCTGTGTTTCATCGTCAATAAGAAGGTCAGAGGGATAAAGTAAACCTGAAGTCAAACATCGGAATTTATAACTAGTGTCACAGGAATGGTTCAAACCATAGTCAGTAAGAAGAGTCGGTCTTTATTTACTTAAGTCGGCATTGTGCCTTTTGTATTTAATTCCGTAGCAATTTCTGTGTTTCATCGTGAATAAGAAGGTCTGATGGATACAGTAAACCTGAAGTGAAGCATCGGAATCTATAACTAGTGTCACACGAATGGTTCGAAACATAGTCAGTGAGAAGAGTCAGTCTTCCTGTCCTTAAGTCGCCATTGTGCCATTTGTATTTAATTCCAATGCAATATCTGTGTTTCTTCGTCAATAAGAAGGTCCGAGGTATACAGTAAACCTGGAGTGAAGCATCGGAATCTATAACTAGTGTCACCGGAATGGTGCAAAACATCGACAGTAAGAACATACTGTCATCTTGTACTTAAGTTGGCATTGTGCCTTTTGTATTTAATTCCGATGCCATTTCTGTGTTTCATCGTCAATAAGAAAGTCAGAGGGATACAGTAAACCTGAAGTCAAGCATCGGAATCTATAACTAGTGTCACAGGAATGGTTCAAAACATAGACAGTAAGAAGAGTCAGTCTTCTTGTACTTAAGTCGGCATTGTGCCTTTTGTATTTAATTCCGATGCAATTTCTGTGTTTCATCGGCAATAAGAAGGTTAGAGGGAACAGTAAACCTGAAGTGAGGCACCGGAATCTATAACTAGGGTCACAGGATTGGTTCAAAACATAGTCAGTAAGAAGAGTCAGTCTTTTTGTACTTAAGTCCGCATTGTGCCTTTTGTATTTAATTCCGATTTAATTTCTGTGTTTCATCGTCAATAAGAAGGTCCAAATGATACAGTAAACCTGAAGTGAAGCATCGGAATCTATAACTAGTGTCACAGGAATGGTTCAAAACATAGACAGTAAGAAGAGTCAGTCTTCTTGTACTTAAGTCGGTATTGTGCCTTTTGTATTTAATTCCGATGCAATTTCTGTGTTTCATCGTCATTAAGGTGAGAGGGATACAGTAAACCTAAAGTGAAGCATCGGAATCTATAACTAGTGTCACAGGAATGGTTCAAACATAGTCAGAAGGAGGAGTCAGTCTACTTGTACTAAAGACGGCATTTTGCCTTTTGTATTTAATTCCGATGCAATTTCAGTGTTTCATCGTCAATAAGAAAGTCCAAGGGATACAGGAAACCTGGTGTAAGCATCAGAATCTATAACTAGTGTCACAGGAACAGTTCAAAACATAGACAGTAAGAAGAGTCAGTCTTCATGTATTTAAGTCGGCATTGTGCCTTTTGTATTTAATTCAGATGCTATTTCTGTGTTTCATCGTCAATACGAAGGACAGAGGGACACAGTATTCCTGAAGTGAAGCATCGGACTCTATAACTAGTGTCACAGGAATGGTTCCTAACATAGTCAGTAAGAAGAGTCAGTCTTCTTGTACTTAAGTCGGCATTGTGCCTTTTCTATTTAATTCCGATGCAATTTCTGTGTTTCATCGTCAATAAGATGGTTCAAGGGATACAGTAAACCTGAAGTGAAGCATCGGAATCTATAACTAGTGTCACAGGAATGGATTAAGATATAGTCAGTATGAAGAGTCAGTCTTCTTGTACTTAAGTCGGCATTTTGCCTTTTGTATTTAATTCCGAGGCAATTTCTGTGTTTCATCGTCAATAAGAAGGTCCAAGGGATACAGTAAACCTGAAGTGAAGCATCGGAATCTATAACTAACGTCACAGGAATGGTTCAAAACATAGACAGTAAGAAGAGTCAGTCTTCTTGTACTTATATCGGCATTTTGCCTTTTGTATTTAATTCCGATGCAATTTCTGTGTTTCATCGTCAATAAGAAGGTCCAAGGGATACAGTAAACCTGAAGTGAAGCATCGGAATCTATAACTAGTGTCACAAAAATGGTTCAAAACATAGTCAGCAAGAAGAGTCCGTCTTCTTGTACTTAATTCGGCATTGTGCCTTTTGTATTTAATTCAGATGCTATTTATGTGTTTCATTGTCAATACGAAGGACAGAGGGACACAGTATACCTGAAGTGAAGCATCCGAATCTATAACTAGTGTCACAGGAATGGTTCCAAACATAGTCAGTAAGAAGAGTCAGTCTTCTTGTACTTAAGTCGGCATTGTGCCTTTTCTATTTTATTCCGATGCAATTTCAGTGTTTCATAGTCAATAAGAATGTCCAAGGGATACAGTAAAGCTGAAGTGAAGCAACGGAATCTATAACTAGTGTCACAGGAATGGTTTAAAACATAGTCAGTAAGAAGAGTCAGTTTTCTTGTATTTAAGTCGGCATTGTGACTTTTGTGTTTAATTCCTATTCAATTTCTGTGTTTCATCGTCAATACGAAGGTCCAAGGGGAACAGTAAACCTGAAGTGAAGCATTGGAATCTATAACTAGTGTCACAGGAATGGTTCGAAACATAGTCAGTAGGAAGAGTCAGTCTTCTTGTACTTAAGTCGGCTTTGTGCCTTTTCTATTTAAATCCGATGCAATTTCAGTGTTTCATCGTCAATAAGAAGGTACAAGGGAAACAGTAAAGCTGCAGTGAAGCATCGGAATCTATAACTAGTGTCACAGGAATGGTTCCAAACATAGTCAGTAAGAAGAGTCAGGCTTCTTCTACTTAAGTCGGCATTGTGCCTTTTCTATTTAATTCCGATGCAATTTCTGTGTTTCATCGTCAATAAGATGGTTCAAGGGATACAGTAAACCTGAAGTGAAGCATCGGAATCTATAACTAGTGTCACAGGAATGGATCAAGATATAGTCAGTAAGAAGGGTCAGTCTTCTTGTCCTTAAGTCGGCATTTTGCCTATTGTATTTAATTACGATGCAATTTCAGTGTTTCATCGTCAATAAGAAGGTCCAAGGGATTCAGTAATCCTGAAGTGAAGCATCGGAATCTATAACTAGTGTCACAGGATTGGTTCAAAACGTAGACAGTAAGAAGAGTCAGTCTTCTTGTACCTAAGTCGGCATTGTGCCTCTTGTATTTAATCCCGATGCAATTTCTGTGTTTCATCGTCAATAAGAAGGTCAGAGGGATACAGTAACCCTGAAGTCAAGCATCGGAATCTATAACTAGTGTCACAGAAATGGTTCAAAACATAGTCAGTAAGAAGAGTCACTCTTCTTGTACTTAAGTCGGCTTTGTGCCTTTTGTATTTAATTTCGATGCTATATCTGTGCTTCATCGTCAATACGAAGGACAGAGGGACCCAGTATACCAGAAGTGAAGCAGCGGAATCTATAACTAGTGTCACAGGAATGGTTAAAAACATATTCAGTAAGAAGAGTCAGTCTTTTTGTACTTAAGTCAGCGTTGTGCCTTTTGTATTTAATTCCAATGTAATTTCTGTGTTTCATCGTCAATAAGAAGGTCCAAACGATACAGTAAACCTGAAGTGAAGCATCGGAATCTATAACTAGTGTCACAGGAATGATTCAAAACATAGTCAGTAGGAAGAGTCAGTCTTCATGTACTTAAGTCGCATTGTGCTTTTTGTATTTAATACAGATGCTATTTCTGTGTTTCATCGTCAATACGAAGGACAGAGGGACCCAGTATACCAGAAGTGAAGCATCGGAATCTATAACTAGTGTCACAGGAATGGTTAAAAACATATTCAGTAAGAAGAGTCAGTCTTCTTGTACTTAAGTCGGCATTGTGACTTTTCTATTTAATTCCGATGCAATTTCTGTGTTTCATCGTCAATAAGATGGTTCAAGGGATACAGTAAACCTGAAGTGAAGCATCGGAATCTATAACTAGTGTCACAGGAATGGATCAAGATATAGTCAGTAAGAAGAGTCAGTCTTCTTGTTCTTAAGTCGGCATTTTGCTTTTTGTATTTAATTCCAATGCAATTTCTGTGTTTCATCGCCAATAAGAAGGTCCAAGGGATACAGTAAAACTGAAGTGAAGCATCGGAATCCATAACTAGCGTCACAGGATTGGTTTAAAACATAGACAGTAAGAAGAGACAGTCTTCATGTACTTATGTCGGCATTTTGCCTTTTGTATTTAATTCCGATCCAATTTCTGTGTTTCATCGTCAATACGAAGGTCCAAATGATACAGTAAACCTGAAGTGAAGCATTGGAATCTATAACTAGTGTCACAGGAATGGTTCGAAACATAGTCTGTAGGAAGAGTCCGTCTTCTTGTACTTAAGTCGGCATTGTGCCTTTTGTATTTAATTCCGATTCAATATCTGTGTTTCATCGTCAATAAGAAGGTCAGAGGGATACAGTAAACCTGAAGTGAAGCATCGGAATCTATAACTAGTGTCACAAGAATGGATCAAGATATAGTCAGTATGAAGAGTCAGTCTTCTTGTACTTAAGTCGGCATTTTGCCTTTTGTATGTAATACCGAGGCAATTTCTGTGTTTCATCGTCAATTAGATGGTTCAAGGGATACAGTAGACCTGAAGTGAAGCATCGGAATCTATAACTAGTGTCACAGGAATGGATCAAGATATAGTCAGTATGAAGAGTCAGTCTTCTTGTACTTAAGTCGGCATTTTGCCTATTGTATTTAATTCCGAGGCAATATCTGTGTTTCATCGTCTATAAGAAGGTCCAAGGGATACAGTAAACCTGAAGTGAAGCATCGGAATCCATAACTAACGTCACAGGAATGGTTCAAAACATAGACAGTAAGAAGAGTCAGTCTTCTTGTACTTATGTCGGCATTTTGCCTTTTGTATTTAATTCCGATGCAATTTCTGTGTTTCATCGTCAATAAGAAGGTCCAAGGGATACAGTAAACCTGAAGTGAAGCATCGGAATCTATAACTAGTGTCACAAAAATGGTTCAAAACATAGTCAGCAAGAAGAGTCCGTCTTCTTGTACTTAATTCGGCCTTGTGCCTTTTGTATTTAATTCAGATGCTATTTCTGTGTTTCATCGTCAATACGAAGGACAGAGGGACACAGTATACCTGAAGTGAAGCATCCGAATCTATAACTAGTGTCACAGGTATGGTTCCAAACATAGTCAGTAAGAAGAGTCAGTCTTCTTGTACTTAAGTCGGCATTGTGCCTTTTCTATTTTATTCCGATGCAATTTCAGTGTTTCATCGTCAATAAGAATGTCCAAGGGATACAGTAAAGCTGAAGTGAAGCATCGGAATCTATAACTAGTGTCACAGGAATGGTTTAAAACATAGTCAGTAAGAAGAGTCAGTTTTCTTGTATTTAAGTCGCCATTGTGACTTTTGTATTTAATTCCAATTCAATTTCTGTGTTTCATCGTCAATAAGAAGGTCAGAGGGATACAGTAAACCTGAGGTGAAGCATCGGAATCTATAACTAGTGTCACAGGAATAGTTAAAATCATAGTCAGTAAGGAGAATAAGTCTACTTGTACTTTAGTCGGCATAGTGCCGTTTGTATTTAATTCCGATCCAATTTCTGTGTTTCATCGTCAATACGAAGTACCAAGGGATACAGTAAACCTGAAGTGAAGCATTGGAATCTATAACTAGTGTCACAGGAATGGTTCGAAACATAGTCAGTAGGAAGAGTCAGTCTTCTTGTACTTAAATCGGCTTTGTGCCTTTTCTATTTAATTCCGATGCAATTTCAGTGTTTCATCGTCAATAAGAAGGTACAAGGGAAACAGTAAAGCTGAAGTGAAGCATCGGAATCTATAACTAGTGTCACAGGAATGGTTCCAAACATAGTCAGTAAGAAGAGTCAGTCTTCTTCTACTTAAGTCGGCATTGTGCCTTTTCAATTTAATTCCGATGCAATTTCTGTGTTTCATCGTCAATAAGATGGTTCAAGGGATACAGTAAACCTGAAGTGAAGCATCGGAATCTATAACTAGTGTCACAGGAATGGATCAAGATATAGTCAGTAAGAAGAGTAAGTCTTCTTGTACTTAAGTCGGCATTTTGCCTATTGTATTTAATTACGATGCAATTTCAGTGTTTCATCGTCAATAAGAAGGTCCAAGGGATTCAGTAATCCTGAAGTGAAGCATCGGAATCTATAACTAGTGTCACAGGATTGGTTCAAAACGTAGACAGTAAGAAGAGTCAGTCGTCTTGTACCTAAGTCGGCATTGTGCCTCTTGTATTTAATCCCGATGCAATTTCTGTGTTTCATCGTCAATGAGAAGGTCAGAAGGATACAGTAACCCTGAAGTCAAGCATCGGAATCTATAACTAGTGTCACAGAAATGGTTCAAAACATAGTCAGTATGAAGAGTCACTCTTCTTGTACTTAAGTCGGCTTTGTGCCTTTTGTATTTAATTTCGATGCCATATCTGTGTTTCATCGTCAATAAGAAAGTCAGAGGGATACAGTAAACCTAAAGTCAAGCATCGGAATCTATAACTAGTGTCACAGGAATGGTTCAAAACATAGACAGAAAGAAGAGTCGGTCTTCTTGTACTTACGTCGGCATTCTGCCTTTTCTATTTAATTCCGATGCAAAATCTGTGTTTCATCGTCAATAAGGTCAGAGGGATACAGTAAACCTGAAGTGAAGCATAGGAATCTATAACTAGTGTCACAGGAATGATTCAAAACATAGTCAGTAGGAAGAGTCAGTCTTCTTCTACTTAAGTCGGCATTTTGCCTTTATTTTTAATTCCGATGCAATTTCAGTGTTTCATCGTCAAAAAGAAGGTCCAAGGGATACAGTAAACCTGGTGTAAGCATCGGAATCTATAACTAGTGTCACAGGAATAGTTCAAAACATAGACAGTAAGAAGAGTCAGTCTTCATGTACTTAAGTCGGCATTGTGCTTTTTGTATTTAATTCAGATGCTATTTCTGTGTTTCATCGTCAATACGACGGACAGAGGGACCCAGTATACCTGAAGGGAAGCATCGGAATCTATAACTAGTGTCACAGGAATCGTTAAAAACATATTCAGTAAGAAGAGTCAGTCTTCTTGTACTTAAGTCGGCATTGTGACTTTTCTATTTAATTCCGATGCAATTTCTGTGTTTCTTCGTCAATAAGATGGTTCAAGGGATACAGTAAACCTGAAGTGAAGCATCGGAATCTATAACTATTGTCACAGGAATGGATCAAGGTACAGTCAGTAAGAAGAGTCAGTCTTCTTGTTCTTAAGTCGGCATTTTGCCTTTTGTATTTAATTCCAATGCAATTTCTGTGTTTCATCGCCAATAAGAAGGTCCAAGGGATACAGTAAAACTGAAGTGAAGCATCGGAATCCATAACTAGCGTCACAGGATTGGTTCTAAACATAGACAGTAAGAAGAGACAGTCTTCATGAACTTATGTCGGCATTTTGCCTTTTGTATTAAATTCCGATCCAATTTCTGTGTTTCATCGTCAATACGAAGGTCCAAGGGATACAGTAAACCTGAAGTGAAGCATTGGAATCTATAACTAGTGTCACAGGAATGGTCCGAAACATAGTCTGTAGGAAGAGTCCGTCTTCTTGTACTTAAGTGTGCATTGTGCCTTTTGTATTTAATTCCGATTCAATTTCTGTGTTTCATCGTCAATAAGAAGGTCCAAATGATACAGTAAACCTGAAGTGAAGCATCGGAATCTATAACTAGTGTCACAGGAATGGTTCAAAACATAGACAGTAAGAAGAGTCAGTCTTCTTGTACTTAAGTCGGTATTGTGCCTTTTGTATTTAATTCCGATGCAATTTCTGTGTTTCATCGTCATTAAGGTGAGAGGGATACAGTAAACCTAAAGTGAAGCATCGGAATCTATAACTAGTGTCACAGGAATGGTTCAAACATAGTCAGAAGGAAGAGTCAGTCTACTTGTACTAAAGACGGCATTTTGCCTTTTGTATTTAATTCCGATGCAATTTCAGTGTTTCATCGTCAATAAGAAAGTCCAAGGGATACAGGAAACCTGGTGTAAGCATCAGAATCTATAACTAGTGTCACAGGAACAGTTCAAAACATAGACAGTAAGAAGAGTCAGTCTTCATGTATTTAAGTCGGCATTGTGCCTTTTGTATTTAATTCAGATGCTATTTCTGTGTTTCATCGTCAATACGAAGGACAGAGGGACACAGTATTCCTGAAGTGAAGCATCGGACTCTATAACTAGTGTCACAGGAATGGTTCCTAACATAGTCAGTAAGAAGAGTCAGTCTTCTTGTACTTAAGTCGGCATTGTGCCTTTTCTATTTAATTCCGATGCAATTTCTGTGTTTCATCGTCAATAAGATGGTTCAAGGGATACAGTAAACCTGAAGTGAAGCATCGGAATCTATAACTAGTGTCACAGGAATGGATCAAGATATAGTCAGTATGAAGAGTCAGTCTTCTTGTACTTAAGTCGGCATTTTGCCTTTTGTATTTAATTCCGAGGCAATTTCTGTGTTTCATCGTCAATAAGAAGGTCCAAGGGATACAGTAAACCTGAAGTGAAGCATCGGAATCTATAACTAACGTCACAGGAATGGTTCAAAACATAGACAGTAAGAAGAGTCAGTCTTCTTGTACTTATATCGGCATTTTGCCTTTTGTATTTAATTCCGATGCAATTTCTGTGTTTCATCGTCAATAAGAAGGTCCAAGGGATACAGTAAACCTGAAGTGAAGCATCGGAATCTATAACTAGTGTCACAAAAATGGTTCAAAACATAGTCAGCAAGAAGAGTCCGTCTTCTTGTACTTAATTCGGCATTGTGCCTTTTGTATTTAATTCAGATGCTATTTATGTGTTTCATTGTCAATACGAAGGACAGAGGGACACAGTATACCTGAAGTGAAGCATCCGAATCTATAACTAGTGTCACAGGAATGGTTCCAAACATAGTCAGTAAGAAGAGTCAGTCTTCTTGTACTTAAGTCGGCATTGTGCCTTTTCTATTTTATTCCGATGCAATTTCAGTGTTTCATAGTCAATAAGAATGTCCAAGGGATACAGTAAAGCTGAAGTGAAGCAACGGAATCTATAACTAGTGTCACAGGAATGGTTTAAAACATAGTCAGTGAGAAGAGTCAGTTTTCTTGTATTTAAGTCGGCATTGTGACTTTGGTGTTTAATTCCTATTCAATTTCTGTGTTTCATCGTCAATACGAAGGTCCAAGGGATACAGTAAACCTGAAGTGAAGCATTGGAATCTATAACTAGTGTCACAGGAATGGTTCGAAACATAGTCAGTAGGAAGAGTCAGTCTTCTTGTACTTAAGTCGGCTTTGTGCCTTTTCTATTTAAATCCGATGCAATTTCAGTGTTTCATCGTCAATAAGAAGGTACAAGGGAAACAGTAAAGCTGCAGTGAAGCATCGGAATCTATAACTAGTGTCACAGGAATGGTTCCAAACATAGTCAGTAAGAAGAGTCAGGCTTCTTCTACTTAAGTCGGCATTGTGCCTTTTCTATTTAATTCCGATGCAATTTCTGTGTTTCATCGTCAATAAGATGGTTCAAGGGATACAGTAAACCTGAAGTGAAGCATCGGAATCTATAACTAGTGTCACAGGAATGGATCAAGATATAGTCAGTAAGAAGGGTCAGTCTTCTTGTCCTTAAGTCGGCATTTTGCCTATTGTATTTAATTACGATGCAATTTCAGTGTTTCATCGTCAATAAGAAGGTCCAAGGGATTCAGTAATCCTGAAGTGAAGCATCGGAATCTATAACTAGTGTCACAGGATTGGTTCAAAACGTAGACAGTAAGAAGAGTCAGTCTTCTTGTACCTAAGTCGGCATTGTGCCTCTTGTATTTAATCCCGATGCAATTTCTGTGTTTCATCGTCAATAAGAAGGTCAGAGGGATACAGTAACCCTGAAGTCAAGCATCGGAATCTATAACTAGTGTCACAGAAATGGTTCAAAACATAGTCAGTAAGAAGAGTCACTCTTCTTGTACTTAAGTCGGCTTTGTGCCTTTTGTATTTAATTTCGATGCTATATCTGTGCTTCATCGTCAATACGAAGGACAGAGGGACCCAGTATACCAGAAGTGAAGCAGCGGAATGTATAACTAGTGTCACAGGAATGGTTAAAAACATATTCAGTAAGAAGAGTCAGTCTTTTTGTACTTAAGTCAGCGTTGTGCCTTTTGTATTTAATTCCAATGTAATTTCTGTGTTTCATCGTCAATAAGAAGGTCCAAACGATACAGTAAACCTGAAGTGAAGCATCGGAATCTATAACTAGTGTCACAGGAATGATTCAAAACATAGTCAGTAGGAAGAGTCAGTCTTCATGTACTTAAGTCGCATTGTGCTTTTTGTATTTAATTCAGATGCTATTTCTGTGTTTCATCGTCAATACGAAGGACAGAGTGACCCAGTATACCAGAAGTGAAGCATCGGAATCTATAACTAGTGTCACAGGAATGGTTAAAAACATATTCAGTAAGAAGAGTCAGTCTTCTTGTACTTAAGTCGGCATTGTGACTTTTCTATTTAATTCCGATGCAATTTCTGTGTTTCATCGTCAATAAGATGGTTCAAGGGATACAGTAAACCTGAAGTGAAGCATCGGAATCTATAACTAGTGTCACAGGAATGGATCAAGATATAGTCAGTAAGAAGAGTCAGTCTTCTTGTTCTTAAGTCGGCATTTTGCTTTTTGTATTTAATTCCAATGCAATTTCTGTGTTTCATCGCCAATAAGAAGGTCCAAGGGATACAGTAAAACTGAAGTGAAGCATCGGAATCCATAACTAGCGTCACAGGATTGGTTTAAAACATAGACAGTAAGAAGAGACAGTCTTCATGTACTTATGTCGGCATTTTGCCTTTTGTATTTAATTCCGATCCAATTTCTGTGTTTCATCGTCAATACGAAGGTCCAAATGATACAGTAAACCTGAAGTGAAGCATTGGAATCTATAACTAGTGTCACAGGAATGGTTCGAAACATAGTCTGTAGGAAGAGTCCGTCTTCTTGTACTTAAGTCGGCATTGTGCCTTTTGTATTTAATTCCGGTGCAATTTCTGTGTTTCATCGTCAATAAGAAGGTCAGAGGGATACAGTAAACCTGAAGTGAAGCATCGGAATCTATAACTAGTGTCACAAGAATGGATCAAGATATAGTCAGTATGAAGAGTCAGTCTTCTTGTACTTAAGTCGGCATTTTGCCTTTTGTATGTAATACCGAGGCAATTTCTGTGTTTCATCGTCAATTAGATGGTTCAAGGGATACAGTAAACCTGAAGTGAAGCATCGGAATCTATAACTAGTGTCACAGGAATGGATCAAGATATAGTCAGTATGAAGAGTCAGTCTTCTTGTACTTAAGTCGGCATTTTGCCTATTGTATTTAATTCCGAGGCAATATCTGTGTTTCATCGTCTATAAGAAGGTCCAAGGGATACAGTAAACCTGAAGTGAAGCATCGGAATCCATAACTAACGTCACAGGAATGGTTCAAAACATAGACAGTAAGAAGAGTCAGTCTTCTTGTACTTATGTCGGCATTTTGCCTTTTGTATTTAATTCCGATGCAATTTCTGTGTTTCATCGTCAATAAGAAGGTCCAAGGGATACAGTAAACCTGAAGTGAAGCATCGGAATCTATAACTAGTGTCACAAAAATGGTTCAAAACATAGTCAGCAAGAAGAGTCCGTCTTCTTGTACTTAATTCGGCCTTGTGCCTTTAGTATTTAATTCAGATGCTATTTCTGTGTTTCATCGTCAATACGAAGGACAGAGGGACACAGTATACCTGAAGTGAAGCATCCGAATCTATAACTAGTGTCACAGGTATGGTTCCAAACATAGTCAGTAAGAAGAGTCAGTCTTCTTGTACTTAAGTCGGCATTGTGCCTTTTCTATTTTATTCCGATGCAATTTCAGTGTTTCATCGTCAATAAGAATGTCCAAGGGATACAGTAAAGCTGAAGTGAAGCATCGGAATCTATAACTAGTGTCACAGGAATGGTTTAAAACATAGTCAGTAAGAAGAGTCAGTTTTCTTGTATTTAAGTCGCCATTGTGACTTTTGTATTTAATTCCAATTCAATTTCTGTGTTTCATCGTCAATAAGAAGGTCAGAGGGATACAGTAAACCTGAGGTGAAGCATCGGAATCTATAACTAGTGTCACAGGAATAGTTCAAATCATAGTCAGTAAGGAGAATAAGTCTACTTGTATATTAGTCGGCATAGTGCCGTTTGTATTTAATTCCGATCCAATTTCTGTGTTTCATCGTCAATACGAAGTACCAAGGGATACAGTAAACCTGAAGTGAAGCATTGGAATCTATAACTAGTGTCACAGGAATGGTTCGAAACATAGTCAGTAGGAAGAGTCAGTCTTCTTGTACTTAAATCGGCTTTGTGCCTTTTCTATTTAATTCCGATGCAATTTCAGTGTTTCATCGTCAATAAGAAGGTACAAGGGAAACAGTAAAGCTGAAGTGAAGCATCGGAATCTATAACTAGTGTCACAGGAATGGTTCCAAACATAGTCAGTAAGAAGAGTCAGTCTTCTTCTACTTAAGTCGGCATTGTGCCTTTTCAATTTAATTCCGATGCAATTTCTGTGTTTCATCGTCAATAAGATGGTTCAAGGGATACAGTAAACCTGAAGTGAAGCATCGGAATCTATAACTAGTGTCACAGGAATGGATCAAGATATAGTCAGTAAGAAGAGTAAGTCTTCTTGTACTTAAGTCGGCATTTTGCCTATTGTATTTAATTACGATGCAATTTCAGTGTTTCATCGTCAATAAGAAGGTCCAAGGGATTCAGTAATCCTGAAGTGAAGCATCGGAATCTATAACTAGTGTCACAGGATTGGTTCAAAACGTAGACAGTAAGAAGAGTCAGTCGTCTTGTACCTAAGTCGGCATTGTGCCTCTTGTATTTAATCCCGATGCAATTTCTGTGTTTCATCGTCAATGAGAAGGTCAGAAGGATACAGTAACCCTGAAGTCAAGCATCGGAATCTATAACTAGTGTCACAGAAATGGTTCAAAACATAGTCAGTATGAAGAGTCACTCTTCTTGTACTTAAGTCGGCTTTGTGCCTTTTGTATTTAATTTCGATGCCATACCTGTGTTTCATCGTCAATAAGAAAGTCAGAGGGATACAGTAAACCTAAAGTCAAGCATCGGAATCTATAACTAGTGTCACAGGAATGGTTCAAAACATAGACAGAAAGAAGAGTCGGTCTTCTTGTACTTACGTCGGCATTCTGCCTTTTCTATTTAATTCCGATGCAAAATCTGTGTTTCATCGTCCATAAGGTCAGAGGGATACAGTAAACCTGAAGTGAAGCATAGGAATCTATAACTAGTGTCACAGGAATGATTCAAAACATAGTCAGTAGGAAGAGTCAGTCTTCTTCTACTTAAGTCGGCATTTTGCCTTTATTTTTAATTCCGATGCAATTTCAGTGTTTCATCGTCAAAAAGAAGGTCCAAGGGATACAGTAAACCTGGTGTAAGCATCGGAATCTATAACTAGTGTCACAGGAATAGTTCAAAACATAGACAGTAAGAAGAGTCAGTCTTCATGTACTTAAGTCGGCATTGTGCTTTTTGTATTTAATTCAGATGCTATTTCTGTGTTTCATCGTCAATTCGAAGGACAGAGGGACCCAGTATACCTGAAGGGAAGCATCGGAATCTATAACTAGTGTCACAGGAATGGTTAAAAACATATTCAGTAAGAAGAGTCAGTCTTCTTGTACTTAAGTCGGCATTGTGACTTTTCTATTTAATTCCGATGCAATTTCTGTGTTTCTTCGTCAATAAGATGGTTCAAGGGATACAGTAAACCTGAAGTGAAGCATCGGAATCTATAACTAGTGTCACAGGAATGGATCAAGATACAGTCAGTAAGAAGAGTCAGTCTTCTTGTTCTTAAGTCGGCATTATGCCTTTTGTATTTAATTCCAATGCAATTTCTGTGTTTCATCGCCAATAAGAAGGTCCAAGGGATACAGTAAAACTGAAGTGAAGCATCGGAATCCATAACTAGCGTCACAGGATTGGTTCTAAACATAGACAGTAAGAAGAGACAGTCTTCATGTACTTATGTCGGCATTTTGCCTTTTGTATTTAATTCCGATCCAATTTCTGTGTTTCATCGTCAATACGAAGGTCCAAGGGATACAGTAAACCTGAAGTGAAGCATTGGAATCTATAACTAGTGTCACAGGAATGGTCCGAAACATAGTCTGTAGGAAGAGTCCGTCTTCTTGTACTTAAGTGTGCATTGTGCCTTTTGTATTTAATTCCGATTCAATTTCTGTGTTTCATCGTCAATAAGAAGGTCAGAGGGATACAGTAAACCTGAAGTGAAGCATCGGAATCTATAACTAGTGTCACAGGAATGGATCACGATATAGCCAGTATGAAGAGTCAGTGTGCTTGTACTTAAGTCGGCATTTTGCCTTTTGTATTTAATACCGAGGCAATTTCTGTGTTTCATCGTCAATAAGATGGTTCAAGGGATACAGTAAACCTGAAGTGAAGCATCGGAATCTATAACTAGTGTCACAGGAATGGATCAAGATATAGTCAGTATGAAGAGTCAGTCTTCTTGTACTTAAGTCGGCAATTTGCCTTTTGTATTTAATTCCGAGGCAATTTCTGTGTTTCATCGTCAATAAGAAGGTCCAAGGGATACAGTAAACCTGAAGTGAAGCATCGGAATCCATAACTAACGTCACAGGAATGGTTCAAAACATAGACAGTAAGAAGAGTCAGTCTTATTGTACTTATGTCGGCATTTTGCCTTTTGTATTTAATTCCGATGCAATTTCTGTGTTTCATCGTCAATAAGAAGGTCCAAGGGATACAGTAAACCTGAAGTGAAGCATCGGAATCTATAACTAGTGTCACAAAAATGGTTCAAAACATAGTCAGCAAGAAGAGTCCGTCTTCATGTACTTAATTCGGCATTGTGCCTTTTGTATTTAATTCAGATGCTATTTCTGTGTTTCATCGTCAATACGAAGGACAGAGGGACACAGTATACCTGAAGTGAAGCATCCGAATCTATAACTAGTGTCACAGGAATGGTTCCAAACATAGTCAGTAAGAAGAGTCAGTCTTCTTGTATTTAAGTCGCCATTGTGACTTTTGTATTTAATTCCAATTCAATTTCTGTGTTTCATCGTCAAAAAGAAGGTCAGAGGGATACAGTAAACCTGAGGTGAAGCATCGGAATCTATAACTAGTGTCACAGGAATAGTTCAAAACATAGTCAGTAAGGAGAATAAGTCTTCTTGTACTTTAGTCGGCATAGTGCCGTTTGTATTTAATTCCGATCCAATTTCTGTGTTTCATCGTCAATACGAAGGACCAAGGGATACAGTAAACCTGAAGTGAAGCATTGGAATCTATAACTAGTGTCACAGGAATGGTTCGAAACATAGTCAGTAGGAAGAGTCAGTCTTCTTGTACTTAAATCGGCTTTGTGCCTTTTCTATTTAATTCCGATGCAATTTCAGTGTTTCATCGTCAATAAGAAGGTACAAGGGAAACAGTAAAGCTGAAGTGAAGCATCGGAATCTATAACTAGTGTCACAGGAATGGTTCCAAACATAGTCAGTAAGAAGAGTCAGTCTTCTTCTACTTAAGTCGGCATTGTGCCTTTTCTATTTAATTCCGATGCAATTTCTGTGTTTCATCGTCAATAAGATGGTTCAAGGGATACAGTAAACCTGAAGTGAAGCATCGGAATCTATAACTAGTGTCACAGGAATGGATCAAGATATAGTCAGTAAGAAGAGTCAGTCTTCTTGTACTTAAGTCGGCATTTTGCCTATTGTATTTAATTACGATGCAATTTCAGTGTTTCATCGTCAATAAGAAGGTCCAAGGGATTCAGTAATCCTGAAGTGAAGCATCGGAATCTATAACTAGTGTCACAGGATTGGTTCAAAACGTAGACAGTAAGAAGAGTCAGTCTTCTTGTACCTAAGTCGGCATTGTGCCTCTTGTATTTAATCCCGATGCAATTTCTGTGTTTCATCGTCAATAAGAAGGTCAGAAGGATACAATAACCCTGAAGTCAAGCATCGGAATCTATAACTAGTGTCACAGAAATCGTTCAAAACATTGTCAGTATGAAGAGTCACTCTTCTTGTACTTAAGTCGGCTTTGTGCCTTTTGTATTTAATTTCGATGCCATATCTGTGTTTCATCGTCAATAAGAAAGTCAGAGGGATACAGTAAACCTAAAGTCAAGCATCGGAATCTATAACTAGTGTCACAGGAATGGTTCAAAACATAGACAGAAAGAAGAGTCGGTCTTCTTGTACTTACGTTGGCATTCTGCCTTTTCTATTTAATTCCGATGCAAAATCTGTGTTTCATCGTCAATAAGGTCAGAGGGATACAGTAAACCTGAAGTGAAGCATAGGAATCTATAACTAGTGTCACAGGAATGATTCAAAACATAGTCAGTAGGAAGAGTCAGTCTTCTTCTACTTAAGTCGGCATTTTGCCTTTATTTTTAATTCCGATGCAATTTCAGTGTTTCATCGTCAAAAAGAAGGTCCAAGGGATACAGTAAACCTGGTGTAAGCATCGGAATCTATAACTAGTGTCACAGGAATAGTTCAAAACATAGACAGTAAGAAGAGTCAGTCTTCATGTACTTAAGTCGGCATTGTGCTTTTTGTATTTAATTCAGATGCTATTTCTGTGTTTCATCGTCAATACGAAGGACAGAGGGACCCAGTATACCTGAAGGGAACCATCGGAATCTATAACTAGTGTCACAGGAATGGTTAAAAACATATTCAGTAAGAAGAGTCAGTCTTCTTGTACTTAAGTCGGCATTGTGACTTTTCTATTTAATTCCGATGCAATTTCTGTGTTTCATCGTCAATAAGATGGTTCAAGGGATACAGTAAACCTGAAGTGAAGCATCGGAATCTATAACTAGTGTCACAGGAATGGATCAAGATACAGTCAGTAAGAAGAGTCAGTCTTCTTGTTCTTAAGTCGGCATTTTGCCTTTTGTATTTAATTTCAATGCAATTTCTGTGTTTCATCGCCAATAAGAAGGTCCAAGGGATACAGTAAAACTGAAGTGAAGCATCGGAATCCATAACTAGCGTCACAGGATTGGTTCTAAACATAGACAGTAAGAAGAGACAGTCTTCATGTACTTATGTCGGCATTTTGCCTTTTGTATTTAATTCCGATCCAATTTCTGTGTTTCATCGTCAATACGAAGGTCCAAGGGATCCAGTAAACCTGAAGTGTAGCATTGGAATCTATAACTAGTGTCACAGGAATGGTCCGAAACATAGTCTGTAGGAAGAGTCCGTCTTCTTGTACTTAAGTGTGCATTGTGCCTTTTGTATTTAATTCCGATTCAATTTCTGTGTTTCATCGTCAATAAGAAGGTCAGAGGGATACAGTAAACCTGAAGTGAAGCATCGGAATCTATAACTAGTGTCACAGGAATGGATCACGATATAGCCAGTAAGAAGAGTCAGTCTGCTTGTACTTAAGTCGGCATTTTGCCTTTTGTATTTATTACCGAGGCAATTTCTGTGTTTCATCGTCAATAAGATGGTTCAAGGGATACAGTAAACCTGAAGTGAAGCATCGGAATCTATAACTAGTGTCACAGGAATGGATCAAGATATAGTCAGTATGAAGAGTCAGTCTTCTTGTACTTAAGTCGGCAATTTGCCTTTTGTATTTAATTCCGAGGCAATTTCGGTGTTTCATCGTCAATAAGAAGGTCCAAGGGATACAGTAAACCTGAAGTGAAGCATCGGAATCCATAACTAACGTCACAGGAATGGTTCAAAACATAGACAGTAAGAAGAGTCAGTCTTATTGTACTTATGTCGGCATTTTGCCTTTTGTATTTAATTCCGATGCAATTTCTGTGTTTCATCGTCAATAAGAAGGTCCAAGGGATACAGTAAACCTGAAGTGAAGCATCGGAATCTATAACTAGTGTCACAAAAATGGTTCAAAACATAGTCAGCAAGAAGAGTCCGTCTTCATGTACTTAATTCGGCATTGTGCCTTTTGTATTTAATTCAGATGCTATTTCTGTGTTTCATCGTCAATACGAAGGACAGAGGGACACAGTATACCTGAAGTGAAGCATCCGAATCTATAACTAGTGTCACAGGAATGGTTCCAAACATAGTCAGTAAGAAGAGTCAGTCTTCTTGTATTTAAGTCGCCATTGTGACTTTTGTATTTAATTCCAATTCAATTTCTGTGTTTCATCGTCAATAAGAAGGTCAGAGGGATACAGTAAACCTGAGGTGAATCATCGGAATCTATAACTAGTGTCACAGGAATAGTTCAAAACATAGTCAGTAAGGAGAATAAGTCTTCTTGTACTTTAGTCGGCATAGTGCCGTTTGTATTTAATTCCGATCCAATTTCTGTGTTTCATCGTCAATACGAAGGACCAAGGGATACAGTAAACCTGAAGTGAAGCATTGGAATCTATAACTAGTGTCACAGGAATGGTTCGAAACATAGTCAGTAGGAAGAGTCAGTCTTCTTGTACTTAAATCGGCTTTGTCCCTTTTCTATTTAATTCCGATGCAATTTCAGTGTTTCATCGTCAATAAGAAGGTACAAGGGAAACAGTAAAGCTGAAGTGAAGCATCGGAATCTATAACTAGTGTCACAGGAATGGTTCCAAACATAGTCAGTAAGAAGAGTCAGTCTTCTTCTACTTAAGTCGGCATTGTGCCTTTTCTATTTAATTCCGATGCAATTTCTGTGTTTCATCGTCAATAAGATGGTTCAAGGGATACAGTAAACCTGAAGTGAAGCATCGGAATCTATAACTAGTGTCACAGGAATGGATCAAGATATATTCAGTAAGAAGAGTCAGTCTTCTTGTACTTAAGTCGGCATTTTGCCTATTGTATTTAATTACGATGCAATTTCAGTGTTTCATCGTCAATAAGAAGGTCCAAGGGAATCAGTAATCCTGAAGTGAAGCATCGGAATCTATAACTAGTGTCACAGGATTGGTTCAAAACGTAGACAGTAAGAAGAGTCAGTCTTCTTGTACCTAAGTCGGCATTGTGCCTCTTGTATTTAATCCCGATGCAATTTCTGTGTTTTATCGTCAATAAGAAGGTCAGAAGGATACAGTAACCCTGAAGTCAAGCATCGGAATCTATAACTAGTGTCACAGAAATGGTTCAAAACATAGTCAGTATGAAGAGTCACTCTTCTTGTACTTAAGTCGGCTTTGTGCCTTTTGTATTTAATTTCGATGCCATATCTGTGTTTCATCGTCAATAAGAAAGTCAGAGGGATACAGTGAACCTAAAGTCAAGCATCGGAATCTATAACAAGTGTCACAGGAATGGTTCAAAACATAGACAGAAAGAAGAGTCGATCTTCTTGTACTTACGTCGGCATTCTGCCTTTTCTATTTAATTCCGATGCAATTTCTGTGTTTCATCGGCAATAAGAAGGTTAGAGGGAACAGTAAACCTGAAGTGAAGCATCGGAATCTATAACTAGTGTCACAGGAATGGTTTAAGACGTAGTCAGTAAGAAGAGTCAGTCTCCTTGTCCTTAAGTCGGCATTGTGCCCTTTGTATTTAATTCCTATGCAATTTCTGTGTTTCATCATCAATAAGAAGGTCCTAGGGATACAGTAAACCTGGAGTGAAGCATCGGAATCTATAACTAGTGTCACCGCAATGGTTCAAAACATGGACAGTAAGAAGATACGGACTTCTTGTACTTAAGTTGGCATTGTGCCTTTTGTATTTAATTCCGATGCAATTTCTGTGTTTCATCGTCAATAAGAAGGTCCAAGGGATACAGTAAATCTGAAGTGAAGCATTGTAATCAATAACTAGTGTCACAGGAATAGTTCAAAACATTGTCAGTAAGAAGAGTCAGTCTTTTTGTACTTAAGTCAGCGTTGTGCCTTTTGTATTTAATTCCAATGTAATTTCTGTGTTTCATCGTCAATAAGAAGGTCCAAACGATACAGTAAACCTGAAGTGAAGCATCGGAATCTATAACTAGAGTCACAGGAATGGTTCAAAACATAGACAGTAAGAAGAGTCAGACTCCTTGTACTTAAGTCGGTATTGTGCCTTTGTATTTAATTCCGATGCAAAATCTGTGTTTCATCGTCAATAAGGTCAGAGGGATACAGTGAACCTGAAGTGAAGCATAGGAATCTATAACTAGTGTCACAGGAATGATTCAAAACATAGTCAGTAGGAAGAGTCAGTCTTCTTCTACTTAAGTCGGCATTTTGCCTTTATTTTTAATTCCGATGCAATTTCAGTGTTTCATCGTCAAAAAGAAGGTCCAAGGGATACAGTAAACCTGGTGTAAGCATCGGAATCTATAACTAGTGTCACAGGAATAGTTCAAAACATAGACAGTAAGAAGAGTCAGTCTTCATGTACTTAAGTTGGCATTGTGCTTTTTGTATTTAATTCAGATGCTATTTCTGTGTTTCATCGTCAATACGAAGGACAGAGGGACCCAGTTTACCTGAAGGGAAGCATCGGAATCTATAACTAGTGTCTCAGGAATGGTTAAAAACATATTCAGTAAGAAGAGTCAGTCTTCTTGTACTTAAGTCAGCATTGTGACTTTTCTATTTAATTCCGATGCAATTTCTGTGTTTCATCGTCAATAAGATGGTTCAAGGGATACAGTAAACCTGAAGTGAAGCATCGGAATCTATAACTAGTGTCACAGGAATGGATCAAGATACAGTCAGTAAGAAGAGTCAGTCTTCTTGTTCTTTAGTCGGCATTTTGCCTTTTGTATTTAATTCCAATGCAATTTCTGTGTTTCATCGCCAATAAGAAGGTCCAAGGGATACAGTAAAACTGAAGTGAAGCATCGGAATCCATAACTAGCGTCACAGGATTGGTTCTAAACATAGACAGTAAGAAGAGACAGTCTTCATGTACTTATGTCGGCATTTTGCCTTTTGTATTTAATTCCGATCCAATTTCTGTGTTTCATCGTCAATACGAATGTCCAAGGGATACAGTAAACCTGAAGTGAAGCATTGGAATCTATAACTAGTGTCACAGGAATGGTCCGAAACATAGTCTGTAGGAAGAGTCCGTCTTCTTGTACTTAAGTGTGCATTGTGCCTTTTGTATTTAATTCCGATTCAATTTCTGTGTTTCATCGTCAATAAGAAGGTCAGAGGGATACAGTAAACCTGAAGTGAAGCATCGGAATCTATAACTAGTGTCACAGGAATGGATCACGATATAGCCAGTATGAAGAGTCAGTCTGCTTGTACTTAAGTCGGCATTTTGCCTTTTGTATTTAATACCGAGGCAATTTCTGTGTTTCATCGTCAATAAGATGGTTCAAGGGAAACAGTAAACCTGAAGTGAAGCATCGGAATCTATAACTAGTGTCACAGGAATGGATCAATATATAGTCAGTATGAAGAGTCAGTCTTCTTGTACTTAAGTCGGCAATTTGCCTTTTGTATTTAATTCCGAGGCAATTTCTGTGTTTCATCGTCAATAAGAAGGTCCAAGGGATACAGTAAACCTGAAGTGAAGCATCGGAATCCATAACTAACGTCACAGGAATGGTTCAAAACATAGACAGTAAGAAGAGTCAGTCTTATTGTACTTATGTCGGCATTTTGCCTTTTGTATTTAATTCCGATGCAATTTCTGTGTTTCATCGTCAATAAGAAGGTCCAAGGGATACAGTAAACCTGAAGTGAAGCATCGGAATCTATAACTAGTGTCACAAAAATGGTTCAAAACATAGTCAGCAAGAAGAGTCCGTCTTCTTGTACTTAATTCAGCATTGTGCCTTTTGTATTTAATTCAGATGCTATTTCTGTGTTTCATCGTCAATACGAAGGACAGAGGGACACAGTATACCTGAAGTGAAGCATCCGAATCTATAACTAGTGTCACAGGAATGGTTCCAAACATAGTCAGTAAGAAGAGTCAGTCTTCTTGTACTTAAGTCGGCATTGTGCCTTTTCTATTTTATTCCGATGCAATTTCAGTGTTTCATCGTCAATAAGAATGTCCAAGGCATACAGTAAAGCTGAAGTGAAGCATCGGAATCTATAATTAGTGTCACAGGAATGGTTTAAAACATAGTCAGTAAGAAGAGTCAGATTTCTTGTATTTAAGTCGGCATTGTGACTTTTGTATTTAATTCCTATTCAATTTCTGTGTTTCATCGTCAATAAGAAGGTCAGAGGGATACAGTAAACCTGAGGTGAAGCATCGGAACCTATAACTAGTGTCACAGGAATAGTTCAAAACATAGTCAGTAAGGAGAATAAGTCTTCTTGTACTTAAGTCGGCATAGTGCCATTTGTATTTAATTCCGATCCAATTTCTGTGTTTCATCGTCAATACGAAGGTCCAAAAGATACAGTAAACCTGAAGTGAAGCATTGGAATCTATAACTAGTGTCACAGGAATGGTTCGAAACATAGTCAGTAGGAAGAGTCAGTCTTCTTGTACTTAAGTCGGCTTTGTGCCTTTTCTATTTAATTCCGATGCAATTTCAGTGTTTCATCGTCAATAAGAAGGTACAGGGGAAACAGTAAAGCTGAAGTGAAGCATCGGAATCTATAACTAGTGTCACAGGAATGGTTCCAAACATAGTCAGTAAGAAGAGTCAGTCTTCTTGTACTTAAGTCGGCATTGTGCCTTTTCTATTTAATTCCGATGCAATTTCTGTGTTTCATCGTCAATAAGATGGTTCAAGGGATACAGTAAACCTGAAGTGAAGCATCGGAATCTATAACAAGTGTCACAGGAATGGATCAAGATATAGTCAATACGAAGGGTCAGTCTTCTTGTACTTAAGTCGGCATTTTGCCTATTGTATTTAATTACGATGCAATTTCAGTGTTTCATCGTCAATAAGAAGGTCCAAGGGATTCAGTAATCCTGAAGTGAAGCATCGGAATCTATAACTAGTGTCACAGGATTGGTTCAAAACGTAGACAGTAAAAAGAGTCAGTCTTCTTGTACCTAAGTCGGCATTGTGCCTCTTGTATTTAATCCCCATGCAATTTCTGTGTTTCATCGTCAATAAGAAGGTCAGAGGGATACAGTAACCCTGAAGTCAAGCATCGGAATCTATAACTAGTGTCACAGAAATGGTTCAAAACATAGTCAGTAAGAAGAGTCACTCTTCTTGTACTTAAGTCGGCTTTGTGCCTTTTGTATTTAATTTCGATGCCATATCTGTGTTTCATCGTCAATAAGAAAGTCAGAGGGATACAGTAAACCTGAAGTCAAGCATCGGAATCTATAACTAGTGTCACAGGAATGGTTCAAAACATAGACAGAAAGAAGTGTCGGTCTTCTTGTACTTACGTCGGCATTGTGCCTTTTCTATTTAATTCCGATGCAATTTCTGTGTTTCATCGGCAATAAGAAGGTTAGAGGGAACAGTAAACCTGAAGTGAAGCATCGGAATCTATAACTAGTGTCACAGGAATGGTTTAAAACGTAGTCAGTAAGAAGAGTCATTCTTCTTGTCCTTAAGTCGGCATTGTGCCTTTTGTATTTAATTCCGATGCAATTTCTGTGTTTCATCGTCAATAAGAAGGTCCAAGGGATACAGTAAATCTGAAGTGAAGCATTGTAATCAATAACTAGTGTCACAGGAATAGTTCAAAACATTGTCAGTAAGAAGAGTCAGTCTTTTTGTACTTAAGTCAGCGTTGTGCCTTTTGTATTTAATTCCAATGTAATTTCTGTGTTTCATCGTCAATAAGAAGGTCCAAACGATACAGTAACCCTGAAGTGAAGCATCGGAATCTATAACTTGAGTCACAGGAATGGTTCAAAACATAGACAGTAAGAAGAGTCAGACTCCTTGTACTTAAGTCGGTATTGTGCCTTTTGTATTTAATTCCGATGCAAAATCTGTGTTTCATCGTCAATAAGGTCAGAGGGATACAGTAAACCTGAAGTGAAGCATCGGAATCTATAACTAGTGTCACAGGAATGATTCAAAACATAGTCAGTAGGAAGAGTCAGTCTTCTTGTACTTAAGTCGGCATTTTGCCTTTATATTTAATTCCGATGCAATTTCAGTGTTTCATCGTCAATAAGAAGGTCCAAGGGATACAGTAAACCTGGTGTAAGCATCGGAATCTATAACTAGTGTCACAGGAATAGATCAAAACATAGACAGTAAGAAGAGTCAGTCTTCATGTACTTAAGTCGGCATTGTGCTTTTTGTAATTAATTCAGATGCTATTTCTGTGTTTCATCGTCAATACGAAGGACAGAGGGACCCAGTATACCTGAAGTGAAGCATCGGAATCTATAACTAGTGTCACAGGAATGGTTAAAAACATATTCAGTAAGAAGAGTCTGTCTTCTTGTACTTAAGTCGGCATTGTGACTTCTCTATTTAATTCCGATGCAATTTCTGTGTTTCATCGTCAATAAGATGGTTCAAGGGATACAGTAAACCTGAAGTGAAGCATCGGAATCTATAACTAGTGTCACAGGAATGGATCAAGATATAGTCAGTAAGAAGAGTCAGTGTTCTTGTTCTTAAGTCGGCATTTTGCCTTTTGTATTTAATTCCAATGCAATTTCTGTGTTTCATCGCCAATAAGAAGGTCCAAGGGATACAGTAAAACTGAAGTGAAGCATCAGAATCCATAACTAGCGTCACAGGATTGGTTCAAAACATAGACAGTAAAAAGAGACAGTCTTCATGTACTTATGTCGGCATTTTGCCTTTTGTATTTAATTCCGATCCAATTTCTGTGTTTCATCGTCAATACGAAGGTTTAAGGGATACAGTAAACCTAAAGTGAAGCATTGGAATCTATAACTAGTGTCACAGGAATGGTTCGAAACATAGTCTGTAGGAAGAGTCCGTCTTCTTGTACTTAAGTCGGCATTGTGCCTTTTGTATTTAATTCCGATTCAATTTCTGTGTTTCATCGTCAATAAGATGGTCAGAGGGATAAAGTAAACCTGTAGTGAAGCATCGGAATCTAAAACTAATGTCACTGGAATGTTTCAAAGCATAGACAGTAGGAAGAGATAGTCTTCTTGTACTTAAGTCAGCATTGTGCCTTTTCTATTTAATTCCGACGCAATTTCTGTGTTTCGTCGTCAATAAGAAGGTCGACGTGATACAGTAAACCTCAAGTGAGCATCGGAATCTATTACTATTGTCACGGGAATGGTTCAAAACATAGACAGAAAGAAGAGTCGGTCTTCTTGTACTTAAGTCGGCATTGTGCCTTTTGTATTTAATTCCGATGCAATATCTGTGTTTCATCGTCAATAAGAAGGTCCAAGGGTTTCAGTAAACCTGAAGTGAAGCATAGGAATCTATAACTAGTGTGACAGGAATGGTTCAAAACATAGTCAGTAAGAAGAGTCAGTCTTCTTGTACTTAAGTCGGCATTGTGCCTTTTGTATTTAATTCCGATGCAATTTATGTGTTTCATCGTCAATAAGAAGTCCAAGGGATTCAGTAAACCTGAAGTGAAACATCGGAATCTATAACTAGTGTCACAGGAATGGTTCAAAATATAGACAGTAAGAAGAGTCAGTCTTCATGTACTTAATTCGGCATTTTGCATTTTGTATTTAATTGCGATGCAATTTCTGTGTTTCATCGTCAATAAAAAGGTCAGAGGGATACAGTATACCTGAAGTGAAGGATCGGAATCTAAAACTAGTGTCACAGGAATGGTTCAAAACATTGACAGTGGGAAGAGTCTGTCTTCTTGTACTTAAGTCGGCATTTTGCCTTTTGTATTTAATTCCGATGCAAATTCTGTGTTTCATCGTCAATAAGAAGATCCAAGGGATACAGTAAACCTGAAGTGAAGCATCGGAATCTATAGCTAGTGTCACAGGAATGGTTCAAAACATAGTCAGTAAGAAGAGTCAGTCTTCTTGTACTTAATTCGGCATTTTGCCTTTTGTATTTTTAATTCCGATGCAATATATGTGTTTCATCGTCAATAAGAAGGTCCAAGGGATTCAGTAAACCTGAAGTGAAGCATCGGAATCTATAACTAGTGTCACAGGAATGGTTCAAAATATAGACAGTAGGAAGAGGCAGTCTTCTTGTACTTAAGTCGGCATTTTGCATTTTGTATTTAATTGCGATGCAATTCATGTGTTTCATCGTCAATAAGAATTTCCAAGGGATTCAGTAAACCTGAAGTGAAGCATCGGAATCTATGACTAGTGTCACAGGAATGGTTCAAAATATAGACAGTAGGAAGAGTCAGTCATCTTGTACTTAAGTGGGCATTGTGCCTTTTGTATTTAATTCCGTTTCAACTTCTGTGTTTCATCGTCAATAAGAAGGTCAGAGGGATACAGTAAACCCGTAGTGAAGCATCGGAATCTATAACTAGTGTCACAGGAATGGTTCAAAATATAGACAGTAGGAAGAGTCAGTCATCTTGTACTTAAGTCGGCATTGTGCCTTTTGTATTTAATTCCGTTTCAACTTCTGTGTTTCATCGTCAATAAGAAGGTCCAAGGGATACAGTAAACCTGAAGTGAAGCATCGGAATCTATAACTAGTGTCACAGGAATGTTTCAAAACATAGACAGTAGGAAGAGTCAGTCATCTTGTACTTAAGTCGGTATTGTGCCTTTTGTATTTAATTCCGATGCAAAATCTGTGTTTCATCGTCAATAAGGTCAGAGGGATACAGTAAACCTGAAGTGAAGCATCGGAATCTATAACTAGTGTCACAGGAATGATTCAAAACATAGTCAGTAGGAAGAGTCAGTCTTCTTGTACTTAAGTCGGCATTTTGCCTTTATATTTAATTCCGATGCAATTTCAGTGTTTCATCGTCAATAAGAAGGTCCAAGGGATACAGTAAACCTGGTGTAAGCATCGGAATCTATAACTAGTGTCACAGGAATAGTTCTAAACATAGACAGTAAGAAGAGTCAGTCTTCATGTACTTAAGTCGGCATTGTGCTTTTTGTAATTAATTCAGATGCTATTTCTGTGTTTCATCGTCAATACGAAGGACAGAGGGACCCAATATACCTGAAGTGAAGCATCGGAATCTATAACTAGTGTCACAGGAATGGTTAAAAACATATTCAGTAAGAAGAGTCAGTCTTCTTGTACTTAAGTCGGCATTGTGACTTTTCCATTTAATTCCGATGCAATTTCTGTGTTTCATCGTCAATAAGATGGTTCAAGGGATACAGTAAACCTGAAGTGAAACATCGGAATCTATAACTAGTGTCACAGGAATGGATCAAGATATAGTCAGTAAGAAGAGTCAGTCTTCTTGTTCTTAAGTCGGCATTTTGCCTTTTGTATTTAATTCCGATCCAATTTCTGTGTTTCATCGTCAATACGAAGGTTTAAGGGATACAGTAAACCTAAAGGGAAGCATTGGAATCTATAACTAGTGTCACAGGAATGGTTCGAAACATAGTCTGTAGGAAGAGTCCGTCTTCTTGTACTTAAGTCGGCATTGTGCCTTTTGTATTTAATTCCGATTCAATTTCTGTGTTTCATGGTCAATAAGAAGGTCAGTGGGATACAGTAAACCTGTAGTGAAGCATCGGAATCTAAAACTAATGTCACTGGAATGGTTCAAAGCATAGACAGTAGGAAGAGATAGTCTTCTTGTACTTAAGTCAGCATTGTGCCTTTTCTATTTAATTCCGACGCAATTTCTGTGTTTCGTCGTCAATAAGAAGGTCGACGTGATACAGTAAACCTCAAGTGAGCATCGGAATCTATTACTATTGTCACGGGAATGGTTCAAAACATAGACAGGAAGAAGAGTCGGTCTTCTTGTACTTAAGTCGGCATTGTGCCTTTTGTATTTAATTCCGATGCAATATCTGTGTTTCATCGTCAATAAGAAGGTCCAAGGGTTTCAGTAAACCTGAAGTGAAGGATCGGAATCTAAAACTAGTGTCACAGGAATAGTTCAAAACATAGACAGTAGGAAGAGTCAGTCTTCTTGTACTTAATTCGGCATTTTGCCTTTTGTATTTAATTCCGATGCAAATTCTGTGTTTCATCGTCAATTAGAAGATCCAAGGGATACAGTAAACCTGAAGTGAAGCATCGGAATCTATAACTAGTGTCACAGGAATGGTTCAAAACATAGTCAGTAAGAAGAGTCAGTCTTCTTGTACTTAATTCGGCATTTTGCCTTTTGTATTTAATTCCGATGCAATTCATGTGTTTCATCGTCAATAAGAAGGTCCAAGGGATTCAGTAAACCTGAAGTGAAGCAACGGAATCTATAACTAGTGTCACAGGAATGGTTCAAAATAAAGACAGTGGGAAGAGTCAGTCTTCTTGTACTTAAGTCGGCATTTTGCCTTTTGTATTTAATTCCGATGCAAATTCTGTGTTTCATCGTCAATAAGAAGATCCAAGGGATACAGTAAACCTGAAGTGAAGCATCGGAATCTATAACTAGTGTCACAGGAATGGTTCAAAACATAGTCAGTAAGAAGAGTCAGTCTTCTTGTACTTAATTCGGCATTTTGTCTTTTGTATTTAATTCCGATGCAATTTATGTGTTTCATCGTCAATAAGAAGGTCCAAGGGATTCAGTAAACCTGAAGTGAAGCATCGGAATCTATAACTAGTGTCACAGGAATGGTTCAAAGTATAGACAGTAGGAAGAGGCAGTCTTCTTGTACTTAAGTCGGCATTTTGCAATTTGTATTTAATTGCGATGCAATTCATGTGTTTCATCGTCAATAAGAATTTCCAAGGGATTCAGAAAACCTGAAGTGAAGCATCGGAATCTATGACTAGTGTCACAGGAATGGTTCAAAATATAGACAGTAGGAAGAGTCAGTCATCTTGTACTTAAGTCGGCATTGCGCCTTTTGTATTTAATTCCGCTTCAACTTCTGTGTTTCATCGTCAATAAGAAGGTCAGAGGGATACAGTAAACCCGTAGTGAAGCATTGGAATCTATAAGTAGTGTGACAGGAATGGTTCAAAATATACACAGTAGGAAGCGTCAGTCTTCTTGTACTTAAGTCGGCATTTTGCCATTTGTATTTAATTCCGATGCAATTTATGTGTTTCATCGTCAATAAGAAGGTCCAAGGGATTCAGTAAACCTGAAGTGAAGCATCGGAATCTATAACTATTGTCACAGGAATGGTTCAAAAACATAGACAGTAAGAAGAGTCTGTCTTCATGTACTTAAGTCGGCATTGTGCCTTTTGTATTTAATTCTGATGCTATTTCTGTGTTTCATCGTCAATACGAAGGACAGAGAGACACAGTATACCTGAAGTGAAGCTTCGGAATCTATAACTAGTGTCACAGGAATGGTTAAAATCATAGTCAGTAAGAAGAGTCAGTCTTCTTATACTTAAGTCGGCATTGTGACTTTTCTATTTAATTCCGATGCAATTTCTGTGTTTCATCGTCAATAAGATGGTTCAAGGGATACAGTAAACCTGAAGTGAGGCATCGGAATCTATAACTAGTGTCACAGGAATGGTTCGAAACATAGTCTAAAGGAAGTGTCAGTCTTCTTGTACTTAAGTCGGCATTGTGCCTTTTGTATTTAATTCCGATTCAATTTCTGTGTTTCGTCGTCATTAAGAAGGTCAGAGGGATACAGTAAACCTGTAGTGAAGCGTCGGATTCTAAAACTAATGTCACTGGAATGGTTCAAAGCATAGACAGTAGGAAGAGATAGTCTTCTTGTACTTAAGTCAGCATTGTGCCTTTTCTATTTAATTCCGACGCAATTTATGTGTTTCATCGTCAATAAGAAGGTCCAAGGGATTCAGTAAACCTGAAGTGAAGCATCGGAATCTATAACTAGTGTCACAGGAATGGTTCAACGCATAGACAGTAGCAAGAGTCAGTCATCTTGTACTTAAGTCGGCATTGTGCATTTTGTATTTAATTCCGATGCAATTTATGTGTTTCATCGACAATAAGAAGGTCCAAGGGATTCAGTAAACCTGAAGTGAAGCATCGGAAACTATAACTAGTGTCACAGGAATGGTTCAAAATATAGACAGTAGGAAGAGTCAGTCTTCTTGTACTTAAGTCGGCATTTTGCCTTTTGTATTTAATTGCGATGCAATTTCTGTATTTCATCGTCAATAAAAAGGTCAGAGGGATGCAGTAAACCTGAAGTGAAGGATCGGAATCTAAAACTAGTGTCACAGGAATGGTTCAAAACATAGACAGTAGGAAGAGTCAGTCTTCTTGTACTTAATTCGGCATTTTGCCTTTAGTATTTAATTCCGATGCAAATTCTGTGTTTCATCGTCAATTAGAAGATCCAAGGGATACAGTAAACCTGAAGTGAAGCATCGGAATCTATAACTAGTGTCACAGGAATGGTTCAAAACATAGTCAGTAAGAAGAGTCAGTCTTCTTGTACTTATGTCGGCATTTTGCCTTTTGTATTTAATTCCGATCCAATTTCTGTGTTTCATCGTCAATACGAAGGTCCAAGGGATACAGTAAACCTGAAGTGAAGCATTGGAATCTATAACTAGTGTCACAGGAATGGTTCGAAACATAGTCTGTGGGAAGAGTAAGTCTTCTTGTACTTAAGTCGGCATTGTGCCTTTTGTATCTAATTCCGATTCAATTTCTGCGTTTCATCGTCAATAAGAAGGTCAGAGGGATACAGTAAACCTGTAGTGAAGCATCGGAATCTAAAACTAATGTCATTGGAATGGTTCAAAGCATAGACAGTAGGAAGAGATAGTCTTCTTGTACTTAAGTCAGCATTGTGCCTTTTCTATTTAATTCCGACGCAATTTCTGTGTTTCGTCGTCAATAAGAAGGTCGACGTGATACAGTAAACCTCAAGTGAAGCATCGGAACCTATAACTATTGTCACGGGAATGGTTCAAAACATAGACAGTAAGAAGAGTCGGTCTTCTTGTACTTATGTAGGCATTGTGATTTTTTTTTAATTCCGATGCAATATCTGTGTTTCATCGTCAATAAGAAGGTCCAAGGGATACAGTAAACCTGAAGTGAAGCATCGGAATCTATAACTAGTGTCACAGGAATGGTTAAAATCATAGTCAGTAAGAAGAGTCAGTCTTCTTATACTTAAGTCGGCATTGTGACTTTTCTATTTAATTCCGATGCAATTTCTGTGTTTCATCGTCAATAAGATGGTTCAAGGGATACAGTAAACCTGAAGTGAGGCATCGGAATCTATAACTAGTGTCACAGGAATGGTTCGAAACATAGTCTAAAGGAAGTGTCAGTCTTCTTGTACTTAAGTCGGCATTGTGCCTTTTGTATTTAATTCCGATGCAAATTCTGTGTTTCATCGTCAATTAGAAGATCCAAGGGATACAGTAAACCTGAAGTGAAGCATCGGAATCTATAACTAGTGTCACAGGAATGGTTCAAAACATAGTCAGTAAGAAGAGTCAGTCTTCTTGTACTTAATTCGGCATTTTGCCTTTTGTATTTAATTCCGATGCAATTTATGTGTTTCATCGTCAATAAGAAGGTCCAAGGGATTCAGTAAACCTGAAGTGAAGCATCGGAATCTATAACTAGTGTCACAGGAATGGTTCAAAGTATAGAGAGTAGGAAGAGTCAGTCTTCTTGTACTTAAGTTGGCATTTTGCCTTTTGTATTTAATTGCGATGCAATTCATGTGTTTCATCGTCAATAAGAAGGTCCAAGGGATTCAGTAAACCTGAAGTGAAGCATCGGAATCTATAACTAGTGTCACAGGAATGGTTCAAAATATAGACAGTAGGAAGAGTCAGTCTTCTTGTACTTAAGTCGGCATTGTGCCTTTTGTATTTAATTCCGATTCAACTTCTGTGTTTCATCGTCAATAAGAAGGTCAGAGGGATACAGTAAACCCGTAGTGAAGCATCGGAATCTATAACTAGGGTTACAGGAATGGTTCAAAATATAGTCAGTAAGAAGAGTCAGTCTTCTTGTACTTAAGTCGGCATTGTGACTTTTCTATTTAATTCCGATGCAATTTCTGTGTTTCATCGTCAATAAGATGGTTCAAGGGATACAGTAAACCTGAAGTGAAGCATCGGAATCTATAAGTAGTGTCACAGGAATGGATCAAGATATAGTCAGTAAGAAGAGTCAGTCTTCTTGTACTTAAGTCGGCATTTTGCCTTTTGTATTTAATTCCGATGCAATTTCTTTGTTTCATCGCCAATAAGAAGGTCCAAGGGACACAGTAAAACTGAAGTGAAGCATCGGAATCCATAACTAGCGTCACAGGATTGGTTCAAAACATAGACAGTAAGAAGAGTCAGTCTTCTTGTACTTATGTCGGCATTTTGCCTTTTGTATTTAATTCCGATCCAATTTCTGTGTTTCATCGTCAATACGAAGGTCCAAGGGATACAGTAAACCTGAAGTGAAGCATTGGAATCTATAACTAGTGTCACAGGAATGGTTCGAAACATAGTCTGTGGGAAGAGTAAGTCTTCTTGTACTTAAGTCGGCATTGTGCCTTTTGTATCTAATTCCGATTCAATTTCTGTGTTTCATCGTCAATAAGAAGGTCAGAGGGATACAGTAAACTTGTAGTGAAGCATCGGAATCTAAAACTAATGTCATTGGAATGGTTCAAAGCATAGACAGTAGGAAGAGATAGTCTTCTTGTACTTAAGTCAGCATTGTGCCTTTTCTATTTAATTCCGACGCAATTTCTGTGTTTCGTCGTCAATAAGAAGGTCGACGTGATACAGTAAACCTCAAGTGAAGCATCGGAACCTATAACTATTGTCACGGGAATGGTTCAAAACATAGACAGTAAGAAGAGTCGGTCTTCTTGTACTTATGTAGGCATTGTGATTTTTTTTTAATTCCGATGCAATATCTGTGTTTCATCGTCAATAAGAAGGTCCAAGGGATACAGTAAACCTGAAGTGAAGCATCGGAATCTATAACTAGTGTCACAGGAATGGTTCAAAATATAGACAGTAGGAAGAGTCGGTCTTCTTGTACTTAAGTCGGCATTTTGCCTTTTGTATTTAATTGCGATGCAATTTCTATGTTTCATCGTCAATAAAAAGGTCAGAGGGATACAGTAAACCTGAAGTGAGGGATCGGAATCTAAAACTAGTGTCACAGGAATGGTTCAAAACATAGACAGTAGGAAGAGTCAGTCTTCTTGTACTTAATTCGGCATTTTGCCTTTTGTATTTAATTCCGATGCAAATTCTGTGTTTCATCGTCAATAAGAAGATCCAAGGGATACAGTAAACCTGAAGTGAAGCATCGGAATCTATAACTAGTGTCCCAGGAATGGTTCAAATCATAGTCAGTAAGAAGAGTCTGTCTTCTTGTACTTAATTCGGCATTTTGCCTTTTGTATTTAATTCCGATGCAATTTATGTGTTTCATCGTCAATATGAGGGTCCAAGGGATTCAGTAAACCTGAAGTGAAGGATCGGAATCTATAACTAGTGTCACAGGAATGGTTCAAAATATAGACAGTAGGAAGAGACAGTTTTCTTGTACTTAGATCGGCATTTTGCCTTTTGTATTTAACTGCGATGCAATTCATGTGTTTCATCGTCAAAAAGAAGGTCCAAGGGATTCAGTAAACCTGAAGTGAAGCATCGGAATCTATAACAAGTGTCACAGGAATGGTTCAAAATATAGACAGTAGGAAGAGTCAGTCTTCTTGTACTTAAGTCGGCATTGTGCCTTTTGTATTTAATTCCGATTCAACTTCTGTGTTTCATCGTCAATAGGAAGGTCTGAGGGATACAGTAAACCCGTAGTGAAGCATCGGATTCTATAACTAGTGTCACAGGAATGGTTCAAAATATAGACAGTAGGAAGAGTCAGTCTTCTTGTACTTAAGTCGGCATTTTGCCTTTTGTATTTAATTCCGATGCAATTTGTGTGTTTCATCGTCAATAAGAAGGTCCAAGGGATTCAGTAAACCTGAAGCGAAGCATCGGAATCTATAACTATTGTCACAGGAATGGTTCAAAAACATAGACAGTAAGAAGAGTCGGTCTTCTTGTACTTAAGTCGGCATTGTGCCTTTTGTAATTAATTCCGATGCAATATCTGTGTTTCATCGTCATTAAGAAGGTCCAAGGGTATCAGTAAACCTGAAGTGAAGCATAGGAATCTATAACTAGTGTCACAGGAATAGTTCAAAACACAGACAGTAAGAAGAGTCTGTCTTCATGTACTTAAGTCGGCATTGTGCCTTTTGTATTTAATTCTGATGCTATTTCTGTGTTTCATCGTCAATACGAAGGACAGAGAGACACAGTATACCTGAAGTGAAGCATCGGAATCTATAACTAGTGTCACAGGAATGGTTAAAATCATAGTCAGTAAGAAGAGTCAGTCTTCTTATACTTAAGTCGGCATTGTGACTTTTCTATTTAATTCCGATGCAATTTCTGTGTTTCATCGTCAATAAGATGGTTCAAGGGATACAGTAAACCTGAAGTGAGGCATCGGAATCTATAACTAGTGTCACAGGAATGGTTCGAAACATAGTCTAAAGGAAGTGTCAGTCTTCTTGTACTTAAGTCGGCATTGTGCCTTTTGTATTTAATTCCGATTCAATTTCTGTGTTTCGTCGTCATTAAGAAGGTCAGAGGGATACAGTAAACCTGTAGTGAAGCGTCGGATTCTAAAACTAATGTCACTGGAATGGTTCAAAGCATAGACAGTAGGAAGAGATAGTCTTCTTGTACTTAAGTCAGCATTGTGCCTTTTCTATTTAATTCCGACGCAATTTATGTGTTTCATCGTCAATAAGAAGGTCCAAGGGATTCAGTAAACCTGAAGTGAAGCATCGGAATCTATAACTAGTGTCACAGGAATGGTTCAACGCATAGACAGTAGCAAGAGTCAGTCATCTTGTACTTAAGTCGGCATTGTGCATTTTGTATTTAATTCCGATGCAATTTATGTGTTTCATCGACAATAAGAAGGTCCAAGGGATTCAGTAAACCTGAAGTGAAGCATCGGAATCTATAACTAGTGTCACAGGAATGGTTCAAAATATAGACAGTAGGAAGAGTCAGTCTTCTTGTACTTAAGTCGGCATTTTGCCTTTTGTATTTAATTCCGATGCAATTTCTGTATTTCATCGTCAATAAAAAGGTCAGAGGGATGCAGTAAACCTGAAGTGAAGGATCGGAATCTAAAACTAGTGTCACAGGAATGGTTCAAAACATAGACAGTAGGAAGAGTCAGTCTTCTTGTACTTAATTCGGCATTTTGCCTTTAGTATTTAATTCCGATGCAAATTCTGTGTTTCATCGTCAATTAGAAGATCCAAGGGATACAGTAAACCTGAAGTGAAGCATCGGAATCTATAACTAGTGTCACAGGAATGGTTCAAAACATAGTCAGTAAGAAGAGTCAGTCTTCTTGTACTTAATTCGGCATTTTGCCTTTTGTATTTAATTCCGATGCAATTTATGTGTTTCATCGTCAATAAGAAGGTCCAAGGGATTCAGTAAAACTGAAGTGAAGCATCGGAATCTATAACTAGTGTCACAGGAATGGTTCAAAATATAGAGAGTAGGAAGAGTCAGTCTTCTTGTACTTAAGTTGGCATTTTGCCTTTTGTATTTAATTGCGATGCAATTCATGTGTTTCATCGTCAATAAGAAGGTCCAAGGGATTCAGTAAACCTGAAGTGAAGCATCGGAATCTATAACTAGTGTCACAGGAATGGTTCAAAATATAGACAGTAGGAAGAGTCAGTCTTCTTGTACTTAAGTCGGCATTGTGCCTTTTGTATTTAATTCCGATTCAACTTCTGTGTTTCATCGTCAATAAGAAGGTCAGAGGGATACAGTAAACCCGTAGTGAAGCATCGGAATCTATAACTAGGGTTACAGCAATGGTTCAAAATATAGTCAGTAAGAAGAGTCAGTCTTCTTGTACTTAAGTCGGCATTGTGACTTTTCTATTTAATTCCGATGCAATTTCTGTGTTTCATCGTCAATAAGATGGTTCAAGGGATACAGTAAACCTGAAGTGAAGCATCGGAATCTATAAGTAGTGTCACAGGAATGGATCAAGATATAGTCAGTAAGAAGAGTCAGTCTTCTTGTACTTAAGTCGGCATTTTGCCTTTTGTATTTAATTCCGATGCAATTTCTTTGATTCATCGCCAATAAGAAGGTCCAAGGGACACAGTAAAACTGAAGTGAAGCATCGGAATCCATAACTAGCGTCACAGGATTGGTTCAAAACATAGACAGTAAGAAGAGTCAGTCTTCTTGTACTTATGTCGGCATTTTGCCTTTTGTATTTAATTCCGATCCAATTTCTGTGTTTCATCGTCAATACGAAGGTCCAAGGGATACAGTAAACCTGAAGTGAAGCATTGGAATCTATAACTAGTGTCACAGGAATGGTTCGAAACATAGTCTGTGGGAAGAGTAAGTCTTCTTGTACTTAAGTCGGCATTGTGCCTTTTGTATCTAATTCCGATTCAATTTCTGTGTTTCATCGTCAATAAGAAGGTCAGAGGGATACAGTAAACCTGTAGTGAAGCATCGGAATCTAAAACTAATGTCATTGGAATGGTTCAAAGCATAGACAGTAGGAAGAGATAGTCTTCTTGTACTTAAGTCAGCATTGTGCCTTTTCTATTTAATTCCGACGCAATTTCTGTGTTTCGTCGTCAATAAGAAGGTCGACGTGATACAGTAAACCTCAAGTGAAGCATCGGAACCTATAACTATTGTCACGGGAATGGTTCAAAACATAGACAGTAAGAAGAGTCGGTCTTCTTGTACTTATGTAGGCATTGTGATTTTTTTTTAATTCCGATGCAATATCTGTGTTTCATCGTCAATAAGAAGGTCCAAGGGATACAGTAAACCTGAAGTGAAGCATCGGAATCTATAACTAGTGTCACAGGAATGGTTAAAATCATAGTCAGTAAGAAGAGTCAGTCTTCTTATACTTAAGTCGGCATTGTGACTTTTCTATTTAATTCCGATGCAATTTCTGTGTTTCATCGTCAATAAGATGGTTCAAGGGATACAGTAAACCTGAAGTGAGGCATCGGAATCTATAACTAGTGTCACAGGAATGGTTCGAAACATAGTCTAAAGGAAGTGTCAGTCTTCTTGTACTTAAGTCGGCATTGTGCCTTTTGTATTTAATTCCGATTCAATTTCTGTGTTTCGTCGTCATTAAGAAGGTCAGAGGGATACAGTAAACCTGTAGTGAAGCGTCGGATTCTAAAACTAATGTCACTGGAATGGTTCAAAGCATAGACAGTAGGAAGAGATAGTCTTCTTGTACTTAAGTCAGCATTGTGCCTTTTCTATTTAATTCCGACGCAATTTATGTGTTTCATCGTCAATAAGAAGGTCCAAGGGATTCAGTAAACCTGAAGTGAAGCATCGGAATCTATAACTAGTGTCACAGGAATGGTTCAACGCATAGACAGTAGCAAGAGTCAGTCATCTTGTACTTAAGTCGGCATTGTGCATTTTGTATTTAATTCCGATGCAATTTATGTGTTTCATCGACAATAAGAAGGTCCAAGGGATTCAGTAAACCTGAAGTGAAGCATCGGAAACTATAACTAGTGTCACAGGAATGGTTCAAAATATAGACAGTAGGAAGAGTCAGTCTTCTTGTACTTAAGTCGGCATTTTGCCTTTTGTATTTAATTGCGATGCAATTTCTGTATTTCATCGTCAATAAAAAGGTCAGAGGGATGCAGTAAACCTGAAGTGAAGGATCGGAATCTAAAACTAGTGTCACAGGAATGGTTCAAAACATAGACAGTAGGAAGAGTCAGTCTTCTTGTACTTAATTCGGCATTTTGCCTTTAGTATTTAATTCCGATGCAAATTCTGTGTTTCATCGTCAATTAGAAGATCCAAGGGATACAGTAAACCTGAAGTGAAGCATCGGAATCTATAACTAGTGTCACAGGAATGGTTCAAAACATAGTCAGTAAGAAGAGTCAGTCTTCTTGTACTTAATTCGGCATTTTGCCTTTTGTATTTAATTCCGATGCAATTTATGTGTTTCATCGTCAATAAGAAGGTCCAAGGGATTCAGTAAACCTGAAGTGAAGCATCGGAATCTATAACTAGTGTCACAGGAATGGTTCAAAATATAGAGAGTAGGAAGAGTCAGTCTTCTTGTACTTAAGTTGGCATTTTGCCTTTTGTATTTAATTGCGATGCAATTCATGTGTCTCATCGTCAATAAGAAGGTCCAAGGGATTCAGTAAACCTGAAGTGAAGCATCGGAATCTATAACTAGTGTCACAGGAATGGTTCAAAATATAGACAGTAGGAAGAGTCAGTCTTCTTGTACTTAAGTCGGCATTGTGCCTTTTGTATTTAATTCCGATACAACTTCTGTGTTTCATCGTCAATAAGAAGGTCAGAGGGATACAGTAAACCCGTAGTGAAGCATCGGAATCTATAACTAGGGTTACAGGAATGGTTCAAAATATAGTCAGTAAGAAGAGTCAGTCTTCTTGTACTTAAGTCGGCATTGTGACTTTTCTATTTAATTCCGATGCAATTTCTGTGTTTCATCGTCAATAAGATGGTTCAAGGGATACAGTAAACCTGAAGTGAAGCATCGGAATCTATAAGTAGTGTCACAGGAATGGATCAAGATATAGTCAGTAAGAAGAGTCAGTCTTCTTGTACTTAAGTCGGCATTTTGCCTTTTGTATTTAATTCCGATGCAATTTCTTTGTTTCATCACCAATAAGAAGGTCCAAGGGACACAGTAAAACTGAAGTGAAGCATCGGAATCCATAACTAGCGTCACAGGATTGGTTCAAAACATAGACAGTAAGAAGAGTCAGTCTTCTTGTACTTATGTCGGCATTTTGCCTTTTGTATTTAATTCCGATCCAATTTCTGTGTTTCATCGTCAATACGAAGGTCCAAGGGATACAGTAAACCTGAAGTGAAGCATTGGAATCTATAACTAGTGTCACAGGAATGGTTCGAAACATAGTCTGTGGGAAGAGTAAGTCTTCTTGTACTTAAGTCGGCTTTGTGCCTTTTGTATCTAATTCCGATTCAATTTCTGTGTTTCATCGTCAATAAGAAGGTCAGAGGGATACAGTAAACCTGTAGTGAAGCATCGGAATCTAAAACTAATGTCATTGGAATGGTTCAAAGCATAGACAGTAGGAAGAGATAGTCTTCTTGTACTTAAGTCAGCATTGTGCCTTTTCTATTTAATTCCGACGCAATTTCTGTGTTTTGTCGTCAATAAGAAGGTCGACGTGATACAGTAAACCTCAAGTGAAGCATCGGAACCTATAACTATTGTCACGGGAATGGTTCAAAACATAGACAGTAAGAAGAGTCGGTCTTCTTGTACTTATGTAGGCATTGTGATTTTTTTTTAATTCCGATGCAATATCTGTGTTTCATCGTCAATAAGAAGGTCCAAGGGATACAGTAAACCTGAAGTGAAGCATCGGAATCTATAACTAGTGTCACAGGAAAGGTTCAAAATATAGACAGTAGGAAGAGTCGGTCTTCTTGTACTTAAGTCGGCATTTTGCCTTTTGTATTTAATTGCGATGCAATTTCTATGTTTCATCGTCAATAAAAAGGTCAGAGGGATACAGTAAACCTGAAGTGAGGGATCGGAATCTAAAACTAGTGTCACAGGAATGGTTCAAAACATAGACATTAGGAAGAGTCAGTCTTCTTGTACTTAATTCGGCATTTTGCCTTTTGTATTTAATTCCGATGCAAATTCTGTGTTTCATCGTCAATAAGAAGATCCAAGGGATACAGTAAACCTGAAGTGAAGCATCGGAATCTATAACTAGTGTCCCAGGAATGGTTCAAATCATAGTCAGTAAGAAGAGTCTGTCTTCTTGTACTTAATTCGGCATTTTGCCTTTTGTATTTAATTCCGATGCAATTTATGTGTTTCATCGTCAATATGAAGGTCCAAGGGATTCAGTAAACCTGAAGTGAAGGATCGGAATCTATAACTAGTGTCACAGGAATGGTTCAAAATATAGACAGTAGGAAGAGACAGTTTTCTTGTACTTAGATCGGCATTTTGCCTTTTGTATTTAATTGCGATGCAATTCATGTGTTTCATCGTCAAAAAGAAGGTCCAAGGGATTCAGCAAACCTGAAGTGAAGCATCGGAATCTATAACAAGTGTCACAGGAATGGTTCAAAATATAGACAGTAGGAAGAGTCAGTCTTCTTGTACTTAAGTCGGCATTGTGCCTTTTGTATTTAATTCCGATTCAACTTCTGTGTTTCATCGTCAATAGGAAGGTCTGAGGGATACAGTAAACCCGTAGTGAAGCATCGGATTCTATAACTAGTGTCACAGGAATGGTTCAAAATATAGACAGTAGGAAGAGTCAGTCTTCTTGTACTTAAGTCGGCATTTTGCCTTTTGTATTTAATTCCGATGCAATTTGTGTGTTTCATCGTCAATAAGAAGGTCCAAGGGATTCAGTAAACCTGAAGCGAAGCATCGGAATCTATAACTATTGTCACAGGAATGGTTCAAAAACATAGACAGTAAGAAGAGTCGGTCTTCTTGTATTTAAGTCGGCATTGTGCCTTTTGTATTTAATTCCGATGCAATATCTGTGTTTCATCGTCATTAAGAAGGTCCAAGGGTTTCAAAACCTGAAGTGAAGCATAGGAATCTATAACTAGTGTGACAGGAATGGTTCAAAACATAGTCAGTAAGAAGAGTCAGTCTTCTTGTACTTAAGTCGGCATTGTGCCTTTTGTATTTCATTCCGATGCAATTTATGTGTTTCATCGTCAATAAGAAGGTCCAAGGGATTCAGTAAACCTGAAGTGAAGCATCGGAATCTATAACTAGTGTCACAGGAATGGTTCAAAGTATAGACAGTAGGAAGAGTCAGTCTTCTTGTACTTAAGTCGGCATTTCGCCTTTTGTATTTAATTGCGATGCAATTTCTGTGTTTCATCGTCAATAAAAATGTCAGAGGGATACAGTAAACCTGAAGTGAAGGATCGGAATCTAAAACTAGTGTCACAGGAATGGTCAACACATAGACAGTAGGAAAAGTCAGTCTTCTTGTACTTAATTCGGCATTTTGCCTTTTGTATTTAATTCCGATGCAAATTCTGTGTTTCATCGTCAATAAGAAGATCCAAGGGATACAGTAAACCTGAAGTGAAGCATCGGAATCTATAACTAGTGTCTCAGGAATGGTTCAAAACATAGTCAGTAAGAAAAGTCAGTCTTCTTGTACTTAATTCGGCATTTTGCCTTTTGTATTTAAATCCGATGCAATTTATGTGTTTCATCGTCAATAAAAGATCCAAGGGATACAGTAAACATGAAGTGAAGCATCGGAATCTATAACTAGTGTCACAGGAATGGTTCCAAACATAGTCAGTAAGAAGAGTCAGTCCTCTTGTACTTAAGTCGGCATTGTGCCTTTTCTATTTAATTCCGATGCAATTTCTGTGTTTCATCGTCAATAAGAAGGTCAGAGGGATACAGTAAACCTGTAGTGAAGCATCGGAATCTAAAACTAATGTCACAGGAATGGTTCAAAACATAGACAGTAGGAAGAGATAGTCTTCTTGTACTTAAGTCAGCATTGTGCCTTTTCTATTTTATTCCAACGCAATTTCTGTGTTTCGTCGTCAATAAGAAGGTCGACGTGATACAGTAAACCTCAAGTGAAGAATCGGAATCTATAACTATTGTCACAGGAATGGTTCAAAACATAGACAGTAAGAAGAGTCGGTCTTCTTGTACTTAAGTCGGCATTGTGATTTTTGTATTTAATTCCGATGCAATATCTGTGTTTCATCGTCAATAAGAAGGTCCTAGGGTTTCAGTAAACCTGAAGTGAAGCATAGGAATCCATAACTAGTGTGACAGGAATGGTTCAAAACATAGCCAGTAAGAAGAGTCAGTCTTCTTGTACTTAAGTCGGCATTGTGCCTTTGGTTTTTAATTCCGATGCTATTTCTGTGTTTCATCGTCAATAAGAAGGTCCAAGGGATACAGTAAACCTCAAGTGAAGCATCGGAATCTATAACTAGTGTCACAGGAATGGTTCAAAATATAGACAGAATAAAGAGTCTGTCGTCTTGTACTTAAGTCGGCATTTTGCCTTTTGTATTTAATTGCGATGCAATTCATGTGTTTCATCGTCAATAAGAAGGTCAGAGGGATACAGTAAACCTGAAGTGAAGCATCGGAATCTAAAACTAGTGTCACGGGAAAGGTACAAAACATAGACAGTAGGAAGAGTCAGTCTTCTTGTACTTAATTCGGCATTTTGATCATATGTATTTAATTCCGATGCAAATTCTGTGTTTCATCGTCAATAAGAAGATCCAAGCGATACAGTAAACCTGAAGTGAAGGATCGGAATCTAAAACTAGTGTCACAGGAATGGTCAACACATAGACAGTAGGAAGAGTCAGTCTTCTTGTACTTAATTCGGCATTTTGCCTTTTGTATTTAATTCCGATGCAAATTCTGTGTTTCATCGTCAATAAGAAGATCCAAGGGATACAATAAACCTGAAGTGAAGCATCGGAATCTATAACTAGTGTCTCAGGATTGGTTCAAAACATAGTCAGTAAGAAAAGTCAGTCTTCTTGTACTTAATTCGGCATTTTGCCTTTTGTATTAAATCCGATGCAATTTATGTGTTTCATCGTCAATAAAAGATCCAAGGGATACAGTAAACATGAAGTGAAGCATCGGAATCTATAACTAGTGACACAGGAATGGTTCCAAACATAGTCAGTAAGAAGAGTCAGTCCTCTTGTACTTAAGTCGGCATTGTGCCTTTTCTATTTAATTCCGATGCAATTTCTGTGTTTCATCGTCAATAAGAAGGTCAGAGGGATATAGTAAACCTGTAGTGAAGCATCGGAATCTAAAACTAATGTCACAGGAATGGTTCAAAACATAGACAGTAGGAAGAGATAGTCTTCTTGTACTTAAGTCAGCATTGTGCCTTTTCTATTTTATTCCGACGCAATTTCTGTGTTTCGTCGTCAATAAGAAGGTCGACGTGATACAGTAAACCTCAAGTGAAGCATCGGAATCTATAACTATTGTCACAGGAATGGTTCAAAACATAGACAGTAAGAAGAGTCGGTCTTCTTGTACTTAAGTCGGCATTGTGCCTTTTGTATTTAATTCCGATGCAATATCTGTGTTTCATCGTCAATACGAAGGTCCTATGGTTTCAGTAAACCTGAAGTGAAGCATAGGAATCTATAACTAGTGTGACAGGAATGGTTCAAAACATAGCCAGTAAGAAGAGTCAGTCTTCTTGTACTTAAGTCGGCATTGTGCCTTTGGTATTTAATTCCAATGCTATTTCTGTGTTTCATCGTCAATAAGAAGGTCCAAGGGATACAGTAAACCTGAAGTGAAGCATCGGAATCTATAACTAGTGTCACAGGAATGGTTCAAAACATTGACAGTAGGAAGAGTCTGTCGTCTTGTACTTAAGTCGGCATTGTGCCTTTTGTATTTAATTCCGATGCAATTTATGTGTTTCATCGTCAATAAGAAGGTCCAAGGGATTCAGTAAACCTGAAGTGATGCATCTGAATCTATAACTAGTGTCACAGGAATGGTTCAAAATATAGACAGTATAAAGAGTCAGTCTTCTTGTACTTAAGTCGGCATTTTGCCTTTTGTATTTAATTGCGATGCAATTCATGTGTTTCATCGTCAATAAGAAGGTCAGAGGGATACAGTAAACCTGAAGTGAAGCATCGGAATCTAAAACTAGTGTCACGGGAAAGGTTCAAAACATAGACAGTAGGAAGAGTCAGTCTTCTTGTACTTAATTCGGCATTTTGACCATTTGTATTTAATTCCGATGCAAATTCTGTGTTTCATCGTCAATACGAAGATCCAAGGGATACCGTAAACCTGAAGTGAAGCATCGGAATCTATAACTAGTGTCACAGGAATGGTTCCAGACATACTCAGTAAGAAGAGTCAGTCTTCTTGTACTTAAGTAGGCATTGTGCCTTTTCTATTTAATTCCGATGCAATTTCTGTGTTTCATCGTCAATAAGAAGGTCAGAGGGATACAGTAAACCTGTAGTGACGCATCGGAATCTAAAACTAATGTCACATGAATGGTTCAAAACATAGACAGTAGGAAGAGATAGTCTTCTTGTACTTAAGTCAGCATTGTGCCTTTTCTATTTAATTCCGACTCAATTTCTGTGTTTCGTCGTCAATAAGAAGGTCGACGTGATACAGTAGACCTCAAGTGAAGCATCGGAATCTATAACTATTGTCACAGGAATGGTTCAAAACATAGACAGTAAGAAGAGTCGGTCTTCTTGTACTTAAGTCGGCATTGTGCCTTTTGTATTTAATTCCGATGCAATATCTGTGTTTCATCGTCAATAAGAAGGTCCAAGGGTTTCAGTAAACCTGAAGTGAAGCATAGGAATCTATAACTAGTGTCACAGGAATGGTTCAAAACATAGTCAGTAAGAAGAGTCAGTCTTCTTGTACTTAAGTCGGCATTGTGCCTTTTGTATTTAATTCCGATGCTATTTCTGTGTTTCATCGTCAATAAGAAGGTCCAAGGGATACAGTAAACCTGAAGTGAAGCATCGGAATCTATAACTAGTGTCACAGGAATGGTTCAAAACATAGACAGTAGGAAGAGTCAGTCATCTTGTACTTAAGTCGGCATTGTACCTTTTGTATTTAATTCCAATGCAATTTATGTGATTCAACGTCAATAAGAAGGTCCAAGGGATTCAGTAAACCTGAAGTGAAGCATCGGAATCTATAACTAGTGTCACAGGAATGGTTCACAATATAGACAGTAGGAAGAGTCAGTCTTCTAGTACTTCAGTCGGCATTTTGCCTTTTATATTTAATTGCGATGCAATTTCTGTGTGTCATCGTCAATAAGAAGGTCAGAGGGATTCAGTAAACCTGAAGTGAAGGATCGGAATCTAAAAATAGTGTCACAGGAATGGTTCAAAACATAGACAGTACGAAGAGTCAGTCTTCTTGTACTTAATTCGGAATTTTGCCTTTTGTATTTAATTCCGACGCAAATTCTGTGTTTCATCGTCAATAAGAAGATCCAAGGGATACAGTTAACCTGAAGTGAAGCATCGGAATCTATAACTAGTGTCACAGGGATGGTTCAAAGCATAGTCAGTAAGAAGAGTCAGTATTCTTGTAATTAAGTCGGCATTGTGCTTTTTGTGTTTAATTCCTATTCAATTTCTGTGTTTCATCGTCAATAAGAAGGTCAGAGGGATACAGTAAACCTGAGGTGAAGCATCGGAATCTGTAACTAGTGTCACAGGAATGGTTCAAATCATAGTCAGTAAGAAGATTCAGTCTTCTTGTCCTTAAGTCGGCATTTTGCCTTTTGTTTTTAATTCCGATGCAATTTCAGTGTTTCATCGTCAATAAGAAGGTCCAAGGGATACAGTAAACCTGGTGTAAGCATCGGAATCTACAACTAGTGTCACAGGAATATTTGATAACATAGACAGTAAGAAGAGTCGGTCTTCATGTACTTAAGTCGGCATTGGGCCTTTTGTATTTAATTCACATGCTATTTCTGTGTTTCATCGTCAATACGAAGGACAGAGGGACACAGTATACCTGAAGTGAAGCATCGGAATCTATAACTAGTGTCACACGAATGGGTCCTAACATAGTCAATAAGAAGAGTCAGTCTTCATGTACTTAAGTCGGCATTGTGCCTTTTCTATTTAATTCCGATGCAATTTCTGAGTTTCATCGTCAATAAGATGGTTCAAGGGATACAGTAAACCTGAAGTGAAGCATCGGAATCTATAACTAGTGTCACAGGAATGGATCAAGATATAGTCAGTAAGAAGAGTCAGTCTTCTTGTACTTAAGTCGGCATTTTGCCTTTTGTATTTAATTCCGATGCAATTTCTGTGTTTCATCGTCAATAAGAAGGTCCATGGGATACAGTAAACCTGAAGTGAAGCATCGGAATCCATAACTAGCTTCACAGGAATGGTTCAAAACATAGACAGTAAGAAGAGTCAGTCTTCTTGTACATATGTCGGCATTTTGCCTTTTGTATTTAATTCCGATGCAATTTCTGTGTTTCATCGTCAATAAGAAGGTCCAAGGGATACAGTAAACCTGAAGTGAAGCATCGGAATCTATAACTAGAGTCACAGAAATGGTTCAAAACATAGTCAGTAAGAAGAGTCCGTCTACTTGTACTTAAGTCGGCATTGTGCCTTTTGTATTTAATTCAGATGCTATTTCTGTGTTTCATCGTCAATACGAAGGACAGAGGGACACAGTATACCTGAAGTGAAGCATCGGAATCCATAACTAGCTTCACAGGAATGGTTCAAAACATAGACAGTAAGAAGAGTCAGTCTTCTTGTACTTAAGTCGGCATTGTGCCTTTTGTACTTCATTCCGATGCTATTTCTGTGTTTTATCGTCAATAAGAAGGTCCAAGGGATACAGTAAACCTGAAGTGAAGCATCGGTATCTATAACTAGTGTCACAGGAATGGTTCAAAACATAGACAGTAGGAAGAGTCAGTCATCTTGTACTTAAGTCGGCATTGTGCCTTTTGTATTTAATTCCCATGCAATTTATGTGTTTCATCGTCAATAAGAAGGTCCAAGGGATTCAGTAAACCTGAAGTGAAGCATCGGAATCTATTACTAGTGTCACAGGAATGGTTCAAAGTATAGACAGTAGGAAGAGTCAGTCTTCTTGTACTTAAGTCGGCATTTTGCCTTTTGTATTTAATTGCGATGCAATTTCTGTGTTTCATCGTCAATAAAAAGGTCAGAGGGATACAGTAAACCTGAAGTGAAGGATCGGAATGTAAAACTAGTGTCACAGGAATGGTCAAAACATAGACAGTAGGAAGAGTCAGTCTTCTTGTACTTAATCCGGCATTTTGCCTTTTGTATTTAATTCCGATGCAAATTCTCTGTTTCATCGTCAATAAGAAGATCCAAGGGATACAGTAAACCTGAAGTGAAGCATCGGAATCTATAACTAGTGTCTTAGGAATGGTTCAAAACATAGTCAGTAAGAAGAGTCAGTCTTCTTGTACTTAATTCGGCATTTTACCTTTTGTATTTAATTCCGATGCAATTTATGTGTTTCATCGTCAATAAGAAGATCCAAGGGATACAGTAAACCTTAAGTGAAGCATCGGAATCTATAACTAGTGTCACAGGAATGGTTCCAAACATAGTCAGTAAGAAGAGTCAGTCCTCTTGTACTTAAGTCGGCATTGTGCCTTTTGTATTTCATTCAAATGCAATTTCTGTGTTTCATCGTCAATAAAAAGGTCAGAGGGATACAGTAAACCTGTAGTGAAGCATCGGAATCTAAAACTAATGTCACAGGAATGGTTCAAAACATAGACAGTAGGAAGAGATAGTCTTCTTGTACTTAAGTCAGCATTGTGCCTTTTCTATTTAATTCCGACGCAATTTCTGTGTTTCGTCGTCAATCAGAAGGTCGACGTGATACAGTAAACCTCAAGTGAAGCATAGGAATCTATAACTATTGTCTCAGGAATGGTTCAAAACATAGACAGTAAGAAGAGTCGGTCTTCTTGTACTTAAGTCGGCATTGTGCCTTTGGTATTTAATTCCGATGCTATTTCTGTGTTTCATCGCCAATAAGAAGGTCCAAGGGATACAGTAAACCTGAGGTGAAGCATCGGAATCTATAACTAGTGTCACAGGAATGGTTCCAAACATAGTCAGTAAGAAGAGTCAGTCTTCTTGTACTTAATTAGGCATTGTGCCTTTTCTATTTAATTCCGATGCAATTTCTGTGTTTCATCGTCAATAAGAAGGTCAGAGGGATACAGTAAACCTGTGGTGACGCATCGGAATCTAAAACTAATGTCACACGAATGGTTCAAAACATAGACAGTAGGAAGAGATAGTCTTCTTGTACTTAAGTCAGCATTGTGCATTTTCTATTTAATTCCGACGCAATTTCTGTGTTTCGTCGTCAATAAGAAGGTCGACGTGATACAGTAAACCTCAAGTGAAGCATCGGAATCTATAACTATTGTCACAGGAATGGTTCAAAACATAGACAGTAAGAAGAGTCGGTCTTCTTGTACTTAAGTCGGCATTGTGCCTTTTGTATTTAATTCCGATGCAATATCTGTGTTTCATCGTCAATAAGAAGGTCCAAGGGATACGGTAAACCTGAAGTGAAGCATCGGAATCTATAACTAGTGTCACAGGAGTGGTTCAAAACATAGACAGTAGGAAGAGTCAGTCATCTTGTACTTAAGTCGGCATTGTACCTTTTGTATTTAATTCCAATGCAATTTATGTGATTCATCGTCAATAAGAAGGTCCATGGGATTCAGTAAACCTGAAGTGAAGCATCAGAATCTATAACTAGTGTCACAGGAATGGTTCAAAATATAGACAGTAGGAAGAGTCAGTCTTCTAGTACTTAAGTCGGCATTTTGCCTTTTGTATTTAATTGCGATGCAATTTCTGTGTTTCATCGTCAATAAGAAGGTCAGAGGGATTCAGTAAACCTGAAGTGAAGGATCGGAATCTAAAAATAGTGTCACAGGAATGGTTCAAAACATAGACAGTACGAAGAGTCAGTCTTCTTGTACTTAATTCGGAATTTTGCCTTTTGTATTTAATTCCGACGCAAATTCTGTGCTTCATCGTCAATAGGAAGATCCAAGGGATACAGTTAACCTGAAGTGAAACATCGAAATCTATAACTATTGTCACAGGAATGGTTCAAACATAGTCAGTATGAAGAGTCAGTCTTCTTGTATTTAAGTCGGCATTGTGCATTTTGTATTTAATTCCTATTACATTTCTGTGTTTCATCGTCAATAGGAAGGTCAGAGGGATACAGAAAACCTGAGGTTAAGCATCGGAATCTATAACTAGTGTCACAGGAATGGTTCAAAACATAGACAGTAAGAAGAGTCAGTCTTCTTGTCCTTAAGTCGGCATTTTGCCTTTTGTATTTAATTCCGATGCAATTTCAGTGTTTCATCGTCAATAAGAAGGTCCAAGGGATACAGTAAACCTGGTGTAAGCATCGGAATCTACAACTAGTGTCACAGGAATAGTTCAAAACATAGACAGTAAGAAGAGTCAGTCTTCATGTACTTAAGTCGGCATTGGGCCTTTTGTATTTAATTCAGATGCTATTTCTGTGTTTCATCGTCAACACGAAGGACAGAGGGACACAGTATACCTGAAGTGAAGCATCGGAATCTATAACTAGTGTCACAGGAATGGTTCCAAACATAGTCAATAAGAAGAGTCAGTCTTCATGTACTTAAGTCGGCATTGTGCCTTTTCTATTTAATTCCGATGCAACATCTTTGTTTCATCGTCAATAAGATGGTTCAAGGGATACAGTAAACCTGAAGTGAAGCATCGGAATCTATAGCTAGTGTCACAGGAATGGATCAAGATATAGTCAGTAAGAAGAGTCAGTCTTCTTGTACTTAAGTCGGCATTTTGCCTTTTGTATTTAATTCCGATGCAATTTCTGTGTTTCATCGTCAATAAGAAATTCCAAGGGATACAGTAAACCTGAAGTGAAGCATCGGAATCCATAACTAGCTTCACAGGAATGGTTCAAACATAGACAGTAAGAAGAGTCAGTCTTCTTGTACTTATGTCGGCATTTTGCCTTTTGTATTTAATTCCGATGCAATTTCTGTGTTTCATCGTGAATAAGAAGGTCCAAGGGATACAGTAAATTTGAAGTGAAGCATCGGAATCTATAACTAGTGTCACAGAAATGGTTCAAAACATAGTCAGTAAGAAGAGTCGGTCTACTTGTACTTAAGTCGGCATTGTGCCTTTTGTATTTAATTCAGATGCTATTTCTGTGTTTCATCGTCAATACGAAGGACAGAGGGACACAGTATACCTGAAGTGAAGCATCGGAATCTATAACTAGTGTCACAGGAATGGTTCCAATCATAGTCAGTAAGAAGAGTCAGTCTTCTTGTACTTAAGTCGGCATTCTGCCTTTTCTGTTTAATTCCGATGCAACTTCAGTGTTTCATCGTCAATAAGAAGGGCCAAGGGATACAGTAAAGCTGAAGTGAGGCATCGGAATCTATAACTAGTGTCACAGGAATGGTTCAAAACATAGACAGTAAGAAGAGTCAGTCATCTCGTACTTAAGTCAGCATTGTGCCTTTTCTATTTAATTCCGACGCAATTTCTGTGTTTCGTCGTCAATAAGATGGTCGACGTGATACAGAAAACCTCAAGTGAAGCATCGGAATCTATATCTATTGTCACAGGCATGGTTCAAAACATAGACAGTAAGAAGAGTCGGTCTTCTTGTACTTAAGTCGGCATTGTGCCTTTTGTATTTAATTCCGTTGCAAATTCTGTGTTTCATCGTCAATAAGAAGATCCAAGGGATACAGTAAACCTGAAGGGAAGCATAGGAATCTATAACTAGTATCACAGGAATGGTTCAAAACATAGACAGTAGGAAGAGTCAGTCATCTTGTACTTAAGTCGGCATTGTGCCTTTTGTATTTAATTCAGATGCAATTTATGTGTTTCATCGTCAATAAGAAGGTCCAAGGGATTCAGTAAACCTGAAGTGAAGCATCGGAATCTAAAACTAGTGTCACAGGAATGGTTCAAAACATAGACAGTACAAAGAGTCAGTCTTCTTGTACTTAATTCGGCACTTTGCCTTTTGTATTTAACTCCGATGCAAATTCTGTGTTTCATCGTCAATAAGAAGATCCAAGGGATACAGTTAACCTGAAGTGAAGCATCGGAATCTATAACTAGTGTCACAGGAATGGTTCCAAACATAGTCAGTAATAAGAGTCAATCTTCTTGTACTTAAGTCGGCATTGTGCCTTTTCTATTTAATTCCGATGCAATTTCTGTGTTTCTTCGTCAATAAGAAGGTGCAAGGGTTTCAGTAAACATGAAGTGAAGCATCAGAATCTATAACTAGTGTCACAGGGATGGTTCAAAACATAGTCAGTAAGAAGAGTCAGTCTTCTTGTACTTAAGCCGGCAATTTGATTTTTGTATTTAATTCCGATGCAATTTCTGTGTTTCATCGTCAATAAGGTCAGACGGATACAGAAAACCTGAAGAGAAGCTTCGGAATCTATTCACAGGAATGGTTCAAAACATAGTCAGTAAGAAGAGTCAGTCTTCTTGTCCTTCAGTCGGCATTGTGCCTTTTGTATTTAATTCCGATGCAATTTCTGTGTTTCATCGTCAATAAGAAGTTCCAAGGGATACAGTAAATTTGAAGTGAAGCATCGGAATCTATAACTAGTGCCACAGGAATGGTTCAAAACACAGTCAGTAACAAGAGTCAGTCTACTTCTACTTAAGTCGGCATTGTGCCATTTCAATTTAATTCCGATGCAATTTCGGTGTTTCATCGTCAATAAGAAGGTCCAACTGATACAGAAAACCTGGTGTGAAGCATCGGAATCGATAACTAGTGTCACAGGAATGGTTCTAAACATAGTCAGTAAGAAGAGTCAGTCTTCTTGTACTTAAGTCGGCATTGTGCCTTTTGTATTTAATTCAGATGCAATTTCTGTGTTTCATCGTCAATAAGAAGGTCCAAGGCATACAGTAAACATGAAGTGAAGCATCGGAATCTATAACTAGTGTCACAGGAATGGTTCAAAACATAGACAGAAGGAAGAGCCAATCTTCTTGTACTTAAGTCGGCATTTTGCCTTTTGTATTTAATACCGATGCAATTTCCGTGTTTCATCGTTAATAAGGACGTCCAAGGGATACAGTAAACCTGAAGGGAAGCATCGAAATCTATAACTAGTGTCACAGGAATGGTTCAAAACATAGTCAGTAAGAAGAGACAGTCTTCTTGTCCTTAAGTCGGCATTGTGCCTTTTGTATTTAATTACGATGCAATTTCTGTTTTTCATCGTCAATAACAACACCCAAGGGATACAGTAAACCTGAAGTGAAGCATCGGAATCTATAACTAGTGTCACAGGAATGGTTCAAACATAGACAGTAGGAAGAGCCAGTCTTCTTGTACTTAAGTCGGCATTTTGCCTTTTGTATTTAATAGCGATGCAATTTCTGTGATTCATCGTCAATAAGAAGGTCAAAGGGATACAGTAATCCTGAAGTGAAGCATCGGAATCTAAAACTAGTGTCACAGGAATGCTTCAAATCATAGACAGTAGGAAGAGTCAGTCTTCTTGTACGTAATTCGGCATTTTGCCTTTTGTATTTAATTCCGATGCAATTTCTGTGTTTCATCGTCAATAAGGAGGTCCAAGGGATACAGTAAACCTGAAGGGAAGCATCGGAATCTATAAGTAGTGTCACAGGAATTGTTCAAACATAGTCATTGGAAAGAGTCAGTCTTCTTGTACTTAAGTTGGCATTGTGCCTTTTCTATTTAATTCCTATGCAATTTCTGTGTTTCATCGTCAATAAGAAGGTCCAAGAAATACAGTAAACCTGAAGTGAAGCATCGGAATATATAACTAGTGTCACAGGAATGGTTCAAAACATAGACAGTAAGAAGAGTCAGTCTTCTTGTACTTAGGTCGGCATTGTGCCTTTTGTATTCAATTCCGATGCAATTTCTGTGTTCCATCGTCAATAAGAAGGTCCAAGGGTTTCAGTAAACATGAAGTGAAGCATCAGAATCTATAACTAGTGTCACAGGGATGGTTCAAAACATAGTCAGTAAGAAGAGTCAGTCTTCTTGTCCTTCAGTCGGCATAGTGCCTTTTGTATTTAATTCCGATGCAATTTCTGTGTTTCATCGTCTATAAGAAGGTCCAAGGGATACAGTAAACCTGGTGTGTAGCATCGGAAACTATAACTAGTGTCACAGGAATGGTTCAAAACATAGTCAGTAAGAAGAGTCAGTCTTCTTGTCCTTAAGTCGGGATTGTGCCTTTTGTATTTAATTCCGATGCAACTTCTGTGTTTCATCGTCAATAAGAGGATCCAAGGGATACAGTAAACCTGAAGTGAATCATCGGAATCTATAACTAATGCCACAGGAATGGTTCAAAACACAGTCAGTAACAAGAGTCAGTCTTCTTCTACTTAAGTCGGCATTGTGCCATTTCTATTTATTTCCGATGCAATTTCGGTGTTTCATCGTCAACAAGAAGGTCCAAGGGATACAGAAAACCTGGTGTGAAGCATCGGAATCTATAACTAGTGTCACAAGAATGGTTCAAAACATAGTCGGTAAGAAGAGTCAGTCTTCTTGTACTTAAGTCGGCATTGTGCCTTTTGTATTTAATTCAGATGCAATTTCTGTGTTTCATCGTCAATAATAAGGTCCAAGGGATACAGTAAACATGAAGTGAAGCATCGGAATCTATAACTAGTGTCACAGGAATGGTTCAAAACATAGACAGAAGGAAGAGCCAATCTTCATGTACTTAAGTCGGCATTTTGCCTTTTGTATTTAATACCGATGCAATTTCCGTGTTTCATCGTCAATAAGGAGGTCCAAGGGATACAGTAAACCTGAAGGGAAGCATCGAAATCTATAACTAGTGTCACAGGAATCGTTCAAATCATAGTCATTGAGAAGAGTCGGTCTTCTTCTACTTAAGTCGGCATTGTGCCTTTCTATTTAATTCCTATGCAATTTCTGTGTTTCATCGTCAATAAGAAGGTCCAAGGGATACAGTAAACCTGGTGTGAAGCATCGGAATCTATAACTAGTGTCACAGGAATGGTTCAAAACATAGACAGTAAGAAGAGTCAGTCTTCTTGTACTTAAGTCGACATTGTGCCTTTTCTATTAAATTCCGATGCAATTTCTGTGTTTCATCGTCAATACGAAGGTCAGAGGGATACAGTAAACATGAAGTGAAGCATCGGAATCTATAACTAGTGTCACAGGAATGGTTCAAAACATAGTCAGGAAGAAGAGTCAGTCTTCTTGTCCTTAAGTCGGCATTGTGCCTTTTGTATTTAATTACGATGCAATTTCTGTTTTTCATCGTCAATAAGAAGACCCAAGGGATACAGTAAACCTGAAGTGAATCATCGGAATCTATAACTAGTGTCACAGGAATGGTTTAAAACATAGTCAGTAAGAAGAGTCAGTCTTCTTGTATTTAAGTCGGCATTGTGCCTTTTGTATTTAATTCCTATTCCATTTACGTGTTTCATCGTCAATAAGAAGGTCAGAGGGATACAGTAAACCTGAGGTGAAGCATCGGAATCTATAACTAGTGTCACAGGAATGGTTCAAAACAAAGTCAGTAAAGAGAGTCAGTCTTCTTGTACTTAAGTCGGCATAGTGCCTTTTGTATTTAATTCCGATGCAATTTCTGTGTTTCATCGTCAATAGGAAGGTCCAAGGGATACACAAAACCTGAAGTGAAGCATTGGAATCTATAACTAGTGTCACAGGAATGGTTCAAAACATAGTCAGCAGGAAGAGTCAGTCTTCTTGTACTTAAGTCGGCATTGTGCCTTTTGTATTTAATTCCGATTCAGTTTCTGTGTTTCATCGTCAATAAGAAGGTCAGAGGGATACAGTAAACCTGTAGTGAAGCATCGGAATCTAAAACTAGTGTCACAGGAATGATTCAAAACATAGATAGTAAGAAGAGTCAGACTTCTTGTACTTAAGTCGGCATTGTGCCTTTTTTTTTTTTTTTTGATTCCGATTCAATTTCTGTGTTTCATCGTCAATAAGAAGGTCCAAGGGTTTCAGTAAACCTGAAGTGAAGCATCGGAATCTATAACTAGTGTCACAGGAATGGTTCAAAACATAGTCTGTAAGAAGAGTCAGTCTTCTTGTACTTAAATCGGCATTGTGCCTTTTGTTTTTAATTCAGATGCAATTTCTGTGTTTCATCGTCAATAAGAAGGTCCAAGGGATACAGTAAACCTGAAGTGAAGCATCGGAATCTTTAACTAGTGTCACAGAATGGTTCAAAACGCAGACAGTAGGAAGAGTCAGTCATCTTGTACTTAAGTCGGCCTTGTGCCTTTTGTATTTAATTCCGATGCAATTTATGTGTTTCATCGGCAATAGGAAGGTCCAAGGGAATCAGTAAACCTCAAGTGAAGCATCGGAATCTATAACTAGTGTCACAGGAATGGTTCAAAACATATACAGTAAGAAGAGTCAGTCTTCTTGTACTTAAGTCGGCATTGAGCCTTTTCTATTAAATTCCGATGCAATTTCTGTGTTTCATCGTCAATAAGAAGGTCAAAGGGATACAGTAAACATGAAGTGAAGCATCGGAATCTATAACTAGTGTCACAGGAATGGTTCAAAACATAGTAAGAAGAGTCAGTCTTCTTGTCCTTAAGTCGGCATTGTGCTTTTTGTATTTAATTCCGATGAAATTTCTGTGTTTCACCGTCAATATGAAGGTCCAAGGGATACAGTAAATCTGGTGTGAAGCATCGGAATCTATAACTAGTGTCACAGGAATGGTTCAAAACATAGACAGTAGGATGAGATAGTCTTCTTGTACTTAAGCCGGCATTGTGCCTTTTCTGTTTAATTCCGACCCAATTTCTGTGTTTCGTCGTCAATAAGAAGGTCCACGTGATACAGTAAACCGGAAGTGAAGCATCGGAATCTATGACTAGTGTCACAGGAATGGTTCAAAACATAGTCAGTAGGAAGGGTAGGTCTTCTTGAACTTAAGTCGGCATTGTGCCTTTTGTATTTAATTCCGTTTCAATTTCTGTGTTTCATCGTCAATAAGAAGGTCAGAGGGATACAGTAAACCTGTAGTGAAGCATCGGAATCTAAAACTAGTGTCACAGGAATGGTTCAAAACATAGTCTGTAAGAAGAGTCAGTCTTCTTTACTTAAGTCGGCATTGTGCCATTTGTATTTAATTCAGATGCAATTTCTGTGTTTCATCGTCAATAAGAAGGTCCAAGGGATACAGTAAACCTGACGTGAAGCATCGGCATCTATAACTAGTGTCACAGGAATGGTTCAAAACATAGACAGTAGGAAGAGTCAGTCATCTTGTACTTAAGTCGGGATTGTTCCTTTTGTATTTAATTCCGATGTAATTTATGTGTTTCATCGTCAATAAGAAGGTCCAAGGGAATCAGTAAACCTCAAGTGAAACATCGGAATCTATAACTAGTGTCACAGGAATGGTTCAAACATAGACAGTAGGAAGAGCCAGTCTTCTTGTACTTAAGTCGGCATTTTGCCTTTTGTATTTAATTGCGATGCAATTTCTGTGTTTCATCGTCCATAAGAAGGTCAAAGGGATACAGTAATCCTGAAGTGAATCATCGGATTCTAAAACTAGTGTCACAGGAATGGTTCAAAGCATAGACAGTAAGAAGTGTCAGTCTTCTTGTACTTAAGTCGGCATTGTGCCTTTTGTATTTAATTCCTATTCAATTTCTGTGTTTCATCCTCAATACGAAGGTCAGAGAGATACAGTAAACCTGAGGTAAAGCATCGGAATCTATAACTAGTGTCACAGGAATGGTTCAAACATAGTCAGTAGGAAGGGTCAGTCTTCTTGTACTTAAATCGGCAAATTTGCCTTTTGTATTTAATTCCGATTCAATTTCTGTGTTTCATCGTCAATAAGAAGGTCAGAGGGATACAGTAAACCTGTAGTGCAGCATAGGAATCTAAAACTAGTGTCACAGGAATGGTTCAAAACATAGACAGTAGGAAGAGACAGTCTTCTTGTACTGCAGTCGGCATTGTGCCTTTTCTATTTAATTCCGACGCAATTTCTGTGTTTCGTCGTCAATAAGAAGGTCGACGTGATACAGTAAACCTGAAGTGAAGCATCGGGATCTATAACTATTGTCACAGGAATGGTTCAATACATAGATAGTAAGATGAATTAGTCTTCTTGTACTTCAGTCGGCATTGTGCCTTTTCTTTTTAATTCCGACGCAATTTCTGTGTTTCGTCGTCAATAAGAAGGTCCAAGGGATACAGTAAACCTGAAGTGAAGCATCGGAATCTATAACTAGTGTCACAGGAATGGTTTAAATCATAGACAGTAGGAAGAGTCAGTCTTCTTGTACTTAAGTCGGCATTGTGCCTTTTGTATTTAATTCCGATGCAATTTATGTGTTTCATCGTCAATAAGAAGGTCCAAGGGATTCAGTAAACCTGAAGTAAAGCATCGGAATCTATAACTAGTGTCACAGGAATGGTTCAAAACATAGTCAGTAAGAAGAGTCAGTTTCCATGTACTTAAGTCGGCATTTGGCATTTTGTATTTAATTCCGATGCAATTTATGTGTTTCATCGTCAATAAGAAGGTCCAAGGGATACAGTAAACCAGAAGTGAAGCATCGGAATCTGTAACTAGTGTCACAGGAATGGTTCAAAACATAGTCAGTTATAAGAGTCAGTCTTCTTGTACTTAAGTCGGCATTGTGCCTTTTCTATTTAATTCCGATGCAATTTCTGTGTTTCATCGTCAATAAGAAGGTTTAAGGGATACAGTAAACCTGGAGTAAAGCATCGGAATCTATAACTAGTGTCACAGGAATGGTTCAAAACATAGACAGTAAGAGGAGTCAGTCTTCTTGTACCTAAGTCGGCATTGTGCCTTTTGTATTTAATTCCGATGCAATTTCTGTGTTTCATCGTCAATAAGAAGGTCCAAGGGATACAGTAAACCTGTAGTGAAGCATCGGAATCTATAACTAGTGTCACAGGAATGGTTCAAAACTTAGATAGTAGGAAGAGTCAGTCATCTTGTACTTATGTCGGCATTGTGCCTTTTGTATTTAATTCCGATGCAATTTATGTGTTTCATCGTCAATAAGAAGGTCCAAGGGATTCAGTAAACCTGAAGTGAAGTATCGGAATCTATAACTAGTGTCACAGGAATGGTTCAAAGCATAGTCAGTAAGAAGAGTCAGTCTTCTTGTCCTTAAGTCGGCATTGTTCTTTTTGTATTTAATTCTGATGCAATTTCTGTGTTTCATCGTCAATAAGAAGGTCCAAGGGATACAGTAAACCGGTAGTGTAGCATCAGAATCTATAACTAGTGTCACAGGAATGGTTCAAAACTTAGATAGTAGGAAGAGTCAGTCATCTTGTACTTATGTCGGCATTGTGCCTTTTGTATTTAATTCCGATGCAATTTCTGTGTTTCATCGTCAATAAAAAGGTCCAAGGGATTCAGTAAACCTGAAGTGAAGTATCGGAATCTATAACTAGTGTCACAGGAATGGTTCAAAGCATAGTCAGTAAGAAGAGTCAGTCTTTTTGTCCTTAAGTCGGCATAGTTCTTCTTGTATTTAATTCCGATGCAATTTCTGTGTTTCATCGTCAATAAGAAGATCCAAGGGATACAGTAAACCTGAAGTGAAGCATCGGAATCTATAACTAGTGTCACAGGAATGGTTCAAACATAGTCAGTAAGAAGAGTCAGACTTCTTGTATTTAAGTCGGCATTGTGCCTTTTGTATTTATTTCCTATTCAATTTTTGTGTTTCATTGTCAATAAGAAGGTCAGAGGGATACAGTAAACCTGAGGTGAAGTATCGGAATCTATAACTTGTGTCACAGGAATGGTTCAAAGCATAGTCAGTAAGGAGAGTCAGTCTTCTTGTACTTAAGTCGGCACAGTGCCTTTTGTATTTAATACCGATGCAATTTCTGTGTTTCGTTGCCAATAAGAAGGTCGACGTAATACAGTAAACCTGAAGTGAAGCATCGGAATCTATAACTATTGTCACAGGAATGGTTCAAAACATAGATAGTAAGAAGAGTCAGTCTTCTTGTACTTAAGTCGGCATTGTGCCTTTTTTTTTTTTTTTTTGATTCCGATTTAATTTCTGTGTTTCATCGTCAATAAGAAGGTCCAAGGGTTACAGTAAACCTGAAGTGAGCATCGGAATCTATAACTTGTGTCACAGGAATGGTTCAAAGCATAGTCTGTAAGAATAGTCAGTCTTCTTGTACTTAAGTCGGCATTGTGGCTTTTGTATTTAATTCAGATGCAATTTCTTTGTTTCATCTTCAATAAGAAGGTCCAAGGAATACAGTAAGACTGAAGTGAAGCATCGGAATCTATAACTAGTGTCACAGGAATGGTTCAAAACATAGTCAGTAAGAAGAGTGAGTCTTCTTGTACTTAAGTCGGCATTGTGCCTTTTCTATTAAATTCCGATGCAATTTCTGTGTTTCATCGTCAATAAGAAGGTCCAAGGGATACAGTAAACCTGGTGTGAAGCATCGGAATCTATAACTAGTGTCACAGGAATGGTTCAAAAGCATAGACAGTAAGAAGTGTCAGTCTTCTCGTACTTAAGTCGGCATTTTGCCGTTTCTGTTTAATTCCGACGCATTTTCTGTGTTTCATCGTCAATAAGGAGGTCCAAGGGATACAGTAAACCTGAAGGGAAGCATCGGAATCTATAACTAGTGTCATAGGAATGGTTCAAAAGCATAGACAGTAAGAAGTGTCAGTCTTCTCGTACTTAAGTCGGCATTTTGCCGTTTCTGTTTAATTCCGATGCAATTTCTGTGTTTCATCGTCAATAAGGAGGTCCAAGGGTTACAGTAAACCTGAAGGGAAGCATCGGAATCTATAACTAGTGTCACAGGAATGGTTCAAAACATAGTCATTGAGATGAGTCGGTCTTCTTCTACTTAAGTCGGCATTGTGCCTTTTCTATTTAATTCTTATGCAATTTCTGTGTTTTATCGTCAATAAGAAGGTCCAAGGGTTGCAGTAAACCTGAAGTGAGCATCGGAATCTATAACTAGTGTCACAGGAATGGTTCAAAGCATAGTCTGTAAGAATAGTCAGTCTTCTTGTACTTAAGTCGGCATTGTGGCTTTTGTATTTAATTCAGATGCAATTTCTTTGTTTCATCTTCAATAAGAAGGTCCAAGGGATACAGTAAGACTGAAGTGAAGCATCGGAATCTATAACTAGTGTCACAGGAATGGTTCAAAACATAGTCAGTAAGAAGAGTGAGTCTTCTTGTACTTAAGTCATCATTGTGCCTTTTCTATTAAATTCCGATGCAATTTCTGTGTTTCATCGTCAATAAGAAGGTCCAAGGGATACAGTAAACCTGGTGTGAAGCATCGGAATCTATAACTAGTGTCACAGGAATGGTTCAAAAGCATAGACAGTAAGAAGTGTCAGTCTTCTCGTACTTAAGTCGGCATTTTGCCGTTTCTGTTTAATTCCGACGCAATCTCTGTGTTTCATCGTCAATAAGGAGGTCCAAGGGATACAGTAAACCTGAAGGGAAGCATCGGGATCTATAACTAGTGTCATAGGAATGGTTCAAAAGCATAGACAGTAAGAAGTGTCAGTCTTCTCGTACTTAAGTCGGCATTTTGCCGTTTCTGTTTAATTCCGATGCAATTTCTGTGTTTCATCGTCAATAAGGAGGTCCAAGGGATACAGTAAACCTGAAGGGAAGCATCGGAATCTATAACTAGTGTCACAGGAATGGTTCAAAACATAGTCATTGAGATGAGTCGGTCTTCTTCTACTTAAGTCGGCATTGTGCCTTTTCTATTTAATTCTTATGCAATTTCTGTGTTTTATCGTCAATAAGAAGGTCCAAGGGATACAGTAAACCTGGAGTGAAGCATCTGAATCTACAACAAGTGTCACAGGAATGGTTCAAAACATAGACAGTAAGAAGAGTCAGTCTTCTTGTACTTAAGTCGGCATTGTGCCTTTTCTATTATATTCCGATTCAATTTCTGTGTTTCATCGTCAATAAGAAGGTCAGAGGGATACAGTAAACATGAAGTGAAGCATCGGAATCCATAACTAGTGTCACAGGAATTGTTCAAAACATAGTCAGTAAGAAGAGTCAGTCTTCTTGTCCTTAAGTCGGCATTGTGCCTTTTGCATTTAATTACGATGCAATTTCTGTGTTTCATCGTCAATAAGAAGATCCAAGGGATACAGTAAACCTGAAGTGAAGCATCGGAATCTATAACTAGTGTCACAGGAATGGTTCAAAACATAGTCAGTAGAAAGATTCAGTCTTCTTGTATTTAAGTCGGCATTGTGCCTTTTGTATTTAATTCCTATTCAATTTATGTGTTTCATCGTCAATAAGAAGGTCAGAGGGATACAGTAACCTGAGGTGAAGCATCGGAATCTATAACTAGTGTCACAGGAATGGTTCAAAGCATAGTCAGTAAGGAGAGTCAGTCTTCTTGTACTTAAGTCGGGATAGTGCCTTTTGTATTTAATTCCGATGCGATTTCTGTGTTTCATCGTCAATACGATGGTCCAAGGAATTCACAAAACAAGAAGTGAAGCATTGGAATCTATAACTAGTGTCACGGGAATGGTTCAAAACATAGTCAGGAGGAAGAGTCAGTCTTCTTGTACTTAAGTCGGCATTGTGCCTTTTGTATTTAATTCCGATTCAATTTCTGTGTTTCATCGTCAATAAGAAGGTCAGAGTTATACAGTAAACCTGTAGCGAAGCATCGGAATCTAAAACTATTGTCACAGGACTGGTTCAAAACATAGATAGTAAGAAGAGTCAGTCTTCTTGTACTTAAGTCGGCATTGTGCCTTTTTTTTTTTTTTGACTCCGATTTAATTTCTGTGTTTCATCGTCAGTAAGAAGGTCCAAGGGTTTCAGTAATCCTGAAGTGAAGCATCGGAATCTATAACTAGTGTCACAGGAATGGTTCAAAACATAGTATGTAAGAAGAGTCAGTCTTCTTGTACTTAAGTCGGCATTGTGGCTTTTGTATTTAATTCAGATGCAATTTCTGTGTTTCATCGTCAATAAGAAGGTCCAAGGGATACAGTAAACCTGAAGTGAAGCATCGGAATCTATAACTAGTGTCACAGGAATGGTTCAAACATAGACAGTAGGAAGAGTCAGTCATCTTGTACTTAAGTCGGCATTGTGCCTTTTGTATTTAATTCCGATGCAATTTATGTGTTTCATCGTCAATAAGAAGGTCCAAGGGAATCAGTAAACCTGAAGTGAAGCATCGGAATCTATAACTAGTGTCACAGGAATGGTTCAAACATAGACAGTAGGAACAGCCAGTCTTCTTGTACTTAAGTCGGCATTTTGCGTTTTGTATTTAATTGCGATGCAATTTCTGTGTTTCATCGGCAATAAGAAGGTCAAAGGGATACAGTAAACCTGAAGTGAATCATCGGAATCTAAAACTAGTGTCACAGGAATGGTTCAAATCATAGACAGTAGGAAGAGTCAGTCTTCTTGTACTTAATTCGGCATTTTGCCTTTTGTATTTAATTCCGATGCAATTTCTGTGTTTCATTGTCAATAAGGAGGTCCAAGGGTACAGTAAACCTGAAGGGAAGCATCGGAATCCATAACTAGTGTCACAGGAATGGTTCAAAACATAGTCATTGAGAAGAGTCAGTCTTCTTGTACTTAAGTCGGCATTGTGCCTTTTCTATTTAATTCCTATCCAATTTCTGTGTTTCATCGTCAATAAGAGGGTCCAAGGGATACAGTAAACCTGAAGTGAAGCATCGGAATATATAACTAGTGTCACAGGAATGGTTCAAAACATATACAGTAAGAAGAGTCAGTATTCTTGTACTTAAGTCGCCATTGTGCCTTTTCTACTAAATTCCGATGCAATTTCTGTGTTTCATCGTCAATTAGAAGGTCAGAGGGATTGAGTAAACATGAAGTGAATCATCGGAATCTATAACTAGTGTCACAGGAATGGTTCAAATCATAGTCAGTAAGAAGAGTCAGTCTTCTTGTCCTTAAGTCGGCATTGTGCTTTTTGTATTTATTTCCGATGCGATTTCTGTGTTTCATCGTCAATTCGAAGATCCAAGGGATACAGTAAACCTGAAGTGAAGCATCGGAAACTATAACTAGTGTCACAGGAATTGTTCAAAACATAGTCAGTAAGAAGAGTCAGTCTTCTTGTACTTTAGTCGGCATTGTGCCTTTTCTATTAAATTCCGATGCAATTTCTGTGTTTCACCGTCAATAAGAAGGTCCAAGGGATACAGTAAACCTGGTGTGAAGCATCGGAATCTATAACTAGTGTCACAGGAATGGTTCAAAACATAGACAGTAGGATGAGATAGTCTTCTTGAACTTAAGTCGGCATTGTGCCTTTTGTATTTAATTCCTATTCAATTCCTGTGTTTCATCGTCAATAAGAAGGTCAGAGGGATACAGTGAACCTGAGGTGAAGCATCGGAATCTATAACTAGTGTCACAGGAATGGTTCAACTCATAGTCAGTAAGGAGAGTCAGTCTTCTTGTACATAAGTCGGCTTAAAGCCTTTTGTATTTAATTCCGATGCAAGTTCTGTGTTTCATCGTCAAGACGATGGTCCAAGGGATACACAAAACCTGAAGTGAAGCATTGGAATCTATAACTAGTGTCACAGGAATGGTTCAAAACATGGTCAGTAGTAATAGTCAGTCTTCTTGTACTTAAGTCGGTATTGTGCCTTTTGTATTTAATTCCGATTCAATTTCTGTGTTTCATCGTCAATAGCAAGGTCAGAGGGATACAGTAAATCTGTAGTGAAGCATCGGAATCTAAAACTAGGGTCACAGGAATGGTTCAAAACATAGACAGTAGGAAGAGATAGTCTTCTTGTACTTAAGTCGGCATTGTGCTTTTTCTATTTAATTCCGACGCAATTTCTGTGTTTCGTCGTCAATAAGATGGTCGACGTGATACAGTAAACCTGAAGTGAAGCATCGGAATCTATAACTATTGTCACAGGAATGGTTCAAAACATAGATAGTAAGAAGAGACAGTCTTCTTGTACTCAAGTCGGCATTGTGCATTTCTGTTTAATTCCGACGCAATTTCTGTGTTTCGTCGTCAATAAGAAGGTCCACGTGATACAGTAAAACTGAAGTGAAGCATCGGAATCTATAACTAGTGTCACAGGAATCGTTCAAAACTTAGACAGTAAGTTGTGTCTGTCTTCTTGTACTTATGTCGGCATTGTGCCTTTTGTATTTAATTCCGATTCAATTTCTGTGTTTCATCGTCAATAAGAAGGTCAGAGGGATACAGTAAACCTGTAGTGAAGCATCGGAATCTAAAACTAGTGTCTCAGGAATGGTTCAAAACATAGACAGTAGGAAGAGATAGTCTTCTTGTACTTAAGTCGGCATTGTGCCTTTTCTATTTAATTCCGATGCAATTTCTGTGTTTCATCGTCAATAAGAAGGTCCAAGGGATACAGTAAACCTGAAGTGAAGCATCGGAATCTAAAACTAGTGTCACAGGAATGTTTCAAAACATAGACAGTAGGAAGAGTCAGTCATCTTGTACTTAAGTCGGCATTGTGCCTTTTGTATTTAATTCCGATGCAATTTATGTGTTTCATCGTCAATAAGAAGGTCCAAGGGAATCAGCAAACCTGAAGTGAAGCATCGCAATCTATAACTAGTGTCACAGGAATGGTTCAAACATAGACAGTAGGAACAGCCAGTCTTCTTGTACTTAAGTCGGCATTTTGCGTTTTGTATTTAATTGCGATGCAATTTCTGTGTTTCATCGTCAATAAGAAGGTCAAAGGGATACAGTAAACCTGAAGTGAATCATCGGAATCTAAATCTAGTGTCACAGGAATGGTTCAAATCATAGACAGTAGGAAGAGTCAGTCTTCTTGTACTTAATTCGGCATTTTGCCTTTTGTATTTAATTCCGATGCATTTTCTGTGTTTCATCGTCAATAAGGAGGTCCAAGGGATACATAGTAGTAGTAGTAGTAGAGGTGATTGTGGGCGCACGACAGCAAGGTCTTCAGCGCCCGTGCAGCATCATAGTGAGACGGGTGTCAAGAAAAAAGAAAACCTCAGAACAGGGACATAAAACGGAACAGAGAACACGGGGAACAATCATCGAAAAAATGGGCTCACCCACACTGAAGCGTGGGATACAGTAAACTTGAAGGGTAGCATCGGAATCCATAACTAGTGTCACAGGAATGGTTCAAAACATAGTCATTGAGAAGAGTCAGTCTTCTTGTACTTAAGTCGGCATGGTGCCTTTTCTATTTAATTCCTATCCAATTTCTGTGTTTCATCGTCAATAAGGAGGTCCAAGGGATACAGTAAACTTGAAGGGAAGCATCGGAATCCATAACTAGTGTCACAGGAATGGTTCAAAACATAGTCATTGAGAAGAGTCAGTCTTCTTGTACTTAAGTCGGCATGGTGCCTTTTCTATTTAATTCCTATCCAATTTCTGTGTTTCATCGTCAATAAGAAGGTCCAAGGGATACAGTAATCCTGAAGTGAAGAATCGGAATATATAACTAGTGTCACAGGAATGGTTCAAAATATATAAAGTAAGAAGAGTCAATCTTCTTGTACTTAAGTCGCCATTGTGCCTTTTCTATTAAATTCCGATGCAATTTCTGTCTTTCATCGTCAATAAGAAGGTCAGAGGGATTGAGTAAACATGAAGTGAATCATCGGAATCTATAACTAGTGTCACAGGAATGGTTCAAATCATAGTCAGTAAGAAGAGTCAGTCTTCTTGTCCTTAAGTCGGCATTGTGCTTATTGTATTTATTTCCGATGCGATTTCTGTGTTTCATCGTCAATTCGAAGATCCAAGGGATACAGTAAACCTGAAGTGAAGCATCGGAAACTATAACTAGTGTCACAGGAATTGTTCAAAACAATGTCAGTAAGAAGAGTCAGTCTTCTTGTACTTTAGTCGGCATTGTGCCATTTCTATTAAATTCCGATGCAATTTCTGTGTTTCACCGTCAATAAGAAGGTCCTAGGGATACAGTAAACCTGGTGTGAAGCATCGGAATCTATTACTAGTGTCACAGGAATGGTTCAAAACATAGCCAGTAGGATGAGATAGTCTTCTTGTACTTAAGTCGGCATTGTGCCTTTTCTGTTTAATTCCGACGCAATTTCTGTGTTTCGTCGTCAAGAAGAAGGTCCACGTGATACAGTAAACCTGAAGTGAAGCATCGGAATCTATAACTAGTGTCACAGGAAAGGTTCAAAACATGGTCAGTAGGAAGAGTCAGTCTTCTTGTACTTAAGTCGGCATTGTGCCTTTTGTATTTAATTCCGATTCAATTTCTGTGTTTCATCGTCAATAACAAGGTCAGAGGGATACAGTAAACCTGTAGTGAAGCATCGGAATCTAAAACTAGTGTAACAGGAATGGTTCAAAACATAGTCAGTGAGAAGAGTCAGTCTTCTTGTCCTTAAGTCGGCATTGTGCCTTTTGTATTTAATTCCGATGCAATTTCTGTGTTTCATCGTCAATAAGAAGGTCCAAGGGATACAGTAAACCTGTAGTGAAGCATCGGAATCTATAACTAGTGTCTCAGGAATGGTTCAAAGCATAGACAGTAGGAAGAGATAGTCTTCTTGTACATGAGTCGGCTTTGTGCTATTTCTATTTAATTCCGACGCAGTTTCTGTGTTTCATCGCCAATAAGAAGGTCGACGTGATACAGTAAACCTGAAGTGAAGCATCGGAATCTATAACTATTGTCACAGGAATGGTTCAAAACATAGATAGTAAGAAGAGCCAGTCCTCTTGTACTTAAGTCGGCATTGTGCCTTTTTTTTTTGATTCCGATTCAATTTCTGTGTTTCATCGTCAATAAGAAGGTTCAAGGGTGTCAGTAAACCTGAAGTGAAGCATCGGAATCTATAACTAGTGTCACAGGAATGGTTCAAAACATAGTCTGTAAGAAGAGTCAGTCTTCTTGTACTTAAGTCGGCATTGTGGCTTTTATATTTAATTCAGATGCAATTTCTGTGTTTCATCGTCATTAAGAAGGACCAAGGGATACAGTAAACTTGAAGTGAAGCATCGGAATCTATAACTAGTGTCACAGGAATCGTTGAAAACATAGTCAGTAAGAAGAGTCAGTTTTCATGTATTTAAGTCGGCATTGTGCCTTTTGTATTTATTTCCGATGCAATTTCTGTGTTTCATCGTCAATAAGAAGGTCCAAGGGATACAGTAAACTTGAAGTGAAGCATCGGAATCTATAACTAGTGTCACAGGAATCGTTGAAAACATAGTCAGTAAGAAGAGTCAGTTTTCATGTACTTAAGTCTGCATTGTGCCTTTTGTATTTATTTCCGACGCAATTTCTGTGTTTCGTCGTCAATAAGTAGGTCCACGTGATACAGTAAACCTGAAGTGAAGCATTGGAATCCATAACTAGTGTCACAGGAATGGTTCAAAACATAGACAGTAGGAAGAGTCAGTCATCTTGTACTTAAGTCGGCATTGTGCCTTTTGTATTTAATTCCGATGCAATTTATGTGTTTCATCGTCAATAAGAGCGTCCAAGGGAATCAGTAAACCTGAAGTGAAGCATCGGAATCTATAACTAGTGTCACTGGAATGGTTCAAACATAGACAGTAGGAAGAGCCAGTCCTCTTGTACTTAAGTCGGCATTTTGCCTTTTGTATTTAATTGCGATGCAATTTCTGTGTTTCATCGTCAATAAGAAGGTCAAAGGGATACAGTAAACCTGAAGTGAAGCATCGGAATCTAAAACTAGTGTCAAAGTAATGGTTCAAATCATAGACAGTAGGAAGAGTCAGTCTTCTTGTACTTAATTCGGCATTTTGCCTTTTCTATTTAATTTCTATGCAGTTTCTGTGTTTCATCGTCAATAAGAAGGTCCTAGGGATACAGTAAACCTGAAGTGAAGCTTCGGAAAATATAACTAGTGTCACAGGAATGGTTCAAAAGCATAGTAATTGAGAAGAGTCAGTCTTCTTGTACTTAAGTCGGCATTGTGCCTTTTCTATTTAATTTCTATGCAATTTCTGTGTTTCATCGTCAATAAGAAGGTCCTAGGGATACAGTAAACCTGAAGTGAAGCTTCGGAAAATATAACTAGTGTCACAGGAATGGTTCAAAACATATACAGTAAGAAGAGTCAGTCTTCTTGTACTTAAGTCGGCATTGTGCCTTTTCTATTAAATTCCGATGCAATTTTGTATTTCATCGTCAATAAGAAGATCAGACGGATACAGTTAACATGAAGTGAAGCATCGGAATCTATAACTAGTGTCACAGGAATGGTTCAAAACAGAGTCAGTAAGAAGAGTCAGACTTCTTGTACTTAAGTCGGCAATGTGCCTTTTCTGTTTAATTCCGACGCAATTTTGCGTTTCGTCGTCAATAAGAAGTTCCACGTGATACAGTAAACCTGAAGTGAAGCATCGGAATCTATTACTATTGTCACAGGAATGGTTCAAAACATAGATAGTAAGAAGAGTCAGTCTTCTTGTACCTAAGTCGGCATTGTGCCTTTTTTTTTTTTTTTTTTTTTTGATTCCGATTTAATTTCTGTGTTTCATCGTCAATAAGAAGGACCAAGGGTTTCAGTAAACCTGAAGTGAAGCATCGGAATCTATAACTAGTGTCACAGGAATTGTTCAAAACATAGTCTGTAAGAAGAGTCAGTCTTCTTGTACTTAAATCGGCATTGTGGATTTTGTATTTAATTCAGATGCAATTTCTTTGTTTCATCGTCAATACGAAGGTCCAAGGGATACAGTAAGCCTGAGGTGAAGCATCGGAATCTATAACTAGTGTCACAGGAATGGTTCAAAACATAGACAGTAGGATGAGATAGTCTTCTTGTACTTAAGTCGGCATTGTGCCTTTTCTATTAAATTCCGATGCAATATCTGTGTTTCATAGTCAATAAGAAGGTCCAAGGGATACAGTAAACCTGGTGTGAAGCATCGGAATCTATAACTAGTGTCACAGGAATGGTTCAAAACATAGACAGTAGGATGAGATAGTCTTCTTGTACTTAAGTCGGCATAGTGCCTTTTCTGTTTAATTCCGACGCAATTTCTGTATTTCATCGCCAATAAGGAGGTCCAAGGGATACAGTAAACCTGAAGGGAAGCATCGGAATCTATAACTAGTGTCACAGGAATGGTTCAAAACATAGTCATTGAGAAGAATCGGTCTTCTTCTACTTAAGTCGGCATTGTGCCTTTTCTATTTAATTCTTATGCAATTTCTGTGTTTTATCGTCAATACGAAGGTCCAAGGGATACAGTAAACCTGGAGTGAAGCATCGGAATCTATAACTAGTGTCGCAGGAATGGTTCAAAACATAGACAGTAAGAAGAGTCAGTCTTCTTGTACATAAATCGGCATTGTGCCTTTTCTATTAAATTTCGATGCAATTTCTGTGTATCATCGTCAATAAGAAGGTCAGAGGGATACAGTAATTATGAAGTGAAGCATCGGAATCTATAACTAGTGTCACAGGAATGGTTCAAAACCTAGTCACTAAGAAGAGTCAGTCTTCTTGTACTTAAGTCGGCATTGTGCCTTTTGTATTTAATTACGATGCAATTTCTGTGTTTCATCGTCAATAAGAAGATCCAAGGGATACAGTAAACCTGAAGTGAAGCATCGGAATCTATAACTAGTGTCACAGGAATGGTTCAAAACCTAGTCAGTAAGAAGAGTCAGTCTTCTTGTATTTAAGTCGGCATTGTGCCTTTTGTATTTAATTCCTATTCAATTTATGTGTTTCATCGTCTATAAGAAGGTCAGAGGGATATAGTAAACCTGAGGTGAAGCATCGGAATCTATAACTAGTGTCACAGGAATGGTTCAAAGCATAGTCAGTAAGGAGAGTCAGTCTTCTTGTACTTAAGTCGGCATAGTGCCTTTTGTATTTAATTCCGATGCAATTTCTGTGTTTCATCGTCTATACGAAGGTCCAAGGGATACACAAAACCTGAAGTGAAGCATTGGAATCTATAATTAGTGTCACAGGAATGGTTCAAAACGTAGTCAGGAGGAAGAGTCAGTCTTCTTGTACTTAAGTCGGCATTGTGCCTTTTGTATTTAATTCCGATTAAATTTCTGTGTTTCATCGTCAATAAGAAGGTCTGAGGGATACAGTAAACCTGTAGTGAAGCATCGGAATCGAAAACTAGTGTCACAGGAATGGTTCAAATCATAGACAGTAGGAAGAGATAGTCTTCTTGTACTTAAGTCGGCATTGTGTCTTTTCTATTTAATTCCGACGCAATTTCTGTGTTTCGTCGCCAATAAGAAGGTCCAAGGGATACAGTAAGCCTGAAGTGAAGCATCGGAATCTATAACTGTTGTCACAGGACTGGTTCAAAACATAGATAGTAAGAAGAGTCAGTCTTCTTGTACTTAAGTCGGCATTGTGCCTTTTTTTTTTTTATTCCGATTTAATTTCTGTGTTTCATCGTCAATAAGAAGGTCCAAGGGTTTCAGTAATCCTGAACTGAAGCATCGGAATCTATAACTAGTGTCACAGGAATGGTTAAAAGCTTAGTCTCTAAGAAGAGTCAGTCTTCTTGTACTTAAGTCGGCATTGTGGCTCTTGTATTTAATTCAGATGCAATTTCTGTGTTTCATCATCAATAAGAGGGTCCAAGGGATACAGTAAACCTGAAGTGAAGCATCGGAATCTATAACTATTGTCACAGGAATGGTTCAAAACTTAGACAGTAAGAAGTGTCAGTCTTCTTGCACTTAAGTCGGCATTGTGCCTTTTGTTCTTAATTCCGATTCTATTTCTGTGTTTCATCGTCAATAACAAGGTCAGAGGGATACAGTAAACCTGTAGTGAAGCATCGGAATCTAAAACTAGTGTCACAGGAATGGTTCAAACATAGACAGTGGGAACAGCCAGTCTTCTTGTACTTAAGTCGGCATTTTGCGTTTTGTATTTAATTGCGATGCAATTTCTGTGTTTCATCGTCAATAAGAAGGTCAGAGGGGTTGAGTAAACATGAAGGGAAGCATCGGAATCTATAACTAGTGTCACAGGAATGGTTCAAATCGTAGTCAGTAAGAAGAGTCAGTCTACTTGTCCTTAAGTCGGCATTGTGCTTTTTGTATTTATTTCCGATGCGATTTCTGTGTTTCATCGTCAATTCGAAGATCCAAGGGATACAGTAAACCTGAAGTGAAGCATCGGAAACTATAACTAGTGTCACAGGAATTGTTCAAAACATAGTCAGTAAGAAGAGTCAGTCGTCTTGTACGTAAGTCGGCATTGTGCCTTTTCTATTAAATTCCGATGCAATTTCTGTGTTTCACCGTCAATAAGAAGGTCCAAGGGATACAGTAAACCTGAAGTGAAGCATCGGAATCTATAACTAGTGTCACAGGAATGGTTCAAAGGATAGACAGTAAGAAGAGTCAGTCTTCTTGTACTTAAGTCGGCATTGTGCCTTTTGTATTTAATTCCGATGCAAGTTCTGTGTTTCATCGTCAAGACGAAGGTCCAAGGGATACACAAAACCTGAAGTGAAGCATTGGAATCTATAACTAGTGTCACAGGAATGGTTCAAAACATGGTCAGTAGGAAGAGTCAGTCTTCTTGTACTTAAGTCGGCATTGTGCATTTTGTATTTAATTCCGATTCAATTTCTGTGTTTCATCGTCAATAACAAGGTCAGAGGGATACAGTAAACCTGTAGTGAAGCATCGGAATCTAAAACTAGTGTCACAGGAATGGTTCAAAACATAGACAGTAGGAAGAGATAGTCTTCTTGTACTTAAGTCGGCATTGTGCCTTTTCTATTTAATTCCGACGCAATTTCTGTGTTTCGTCGTCAATAAGAAGGTCGACGTGATACAGTAAACCTGAAGTGAAGCATCGGAATCTATAACTATTGTCACAGGAATGGTTCAAAGCATAGTTAGTAAGAAGAGTCAGTCTTCTTGTACTTAAGTCGCCATTGTGCCTTTTCTATTAAATTCCGATGCAATTTCTGTGTTTCATCGTCAATAAGAAGGTCCGAGGGATTGAGTAAACTTGAAGTGAATCATCGGAATCTATAACTAGTGTCACAGGAATGGTTCAAATCATAGTCAGTAAGAAGAGTCAGTCTTCTTGTCCTTAAGTCGGCATTGTGCTTTTTGTATTTATTTCCGATGCGATTTCTGTGTTTCATTGTCAATTCGAAGATCCAAGGGATACAGTAAACCTGAAGTGAAGCATCGGAAACTATAACTAGTGTTACAGGAATTGTTCAAAACATAGCCAGTAAGAAGAGTCAGTCTTCTTGTACTTTAGTCGGCATTGTGCCTTTTCTATTAAATTCCGATGCAATTTCTGTGTTTCACCGTCAATAAGAAGGTCCAAGGGATACAGTAAACCTGGTGTGAAGCATCGGAATCTATAACTAGTGTCACAGGAATGGTTCAAAACATAGACAGTAGGATGAGAGAGTCTTCCTGTACTTAAGGCGGCATTGTGCCTTTTCTGTTTAATTCCGACGCAATTTCTGTGTTTCGTCGTCAAAAAGAAGGTCCACGTGATACAGTAAACCTGAAGTGAAGCATCGGAATCTATAACTAGTGTCACAGGAATGGTTCAAAGCATAGACAGTAAGAAGAGTCAGTCATCTTGTACTTTAGTCGGCATTGTGCCTTTTCTATTAAATTCCGATGCAATTTCTGTGTTTCACCGCCAATAAGAAGGTCCAAGTGATACAGTAAACCTGGTGTGAAGCATCGGAATCTATAACTAGTGTCTCAGGAATGGTTCAAAGCATAGACAGTAGGAAGAGATAGTCTTCTTGTACTTAAGTCGGCTTTGTGCCTTTTCTATTTAATTCCGACGCAATTTCTGTGTTTCGTCGCCAATAAGAAGGTCGACGTGATACAGTACACCTGAAGTGAAGCATCGGAATCTATAACTATTGTCACAGGAATGGTTCAAAACATAGATAGTAAGAAGAGTCAGTCCTCTTGTACTTAAGTCGGCATTGTGCCTTTTTTTTTTGATTCCGATTCAATTTCTGTGTTTCATCGTCAATAAGAAGGTTCAAGGGTTTCAGTAAACCTGAAGTGAAGCATCGGAATCTATAACTAGTGTCACAGGAATGGTTCAAAACATAGTCTGTAAGAAGAGTCAGTCTTCTTGTACTTAAGTCGGCATTGTGGCTTTTGTATTTAATTCAGATGTAATTTCTGTGTTTCATCGTCATTAAGAAGGACCAAGGGATACAGTAAACCTGAAGTGAAGCATCGGAATCTATAACTAGTGTCACAGGAATGGTTCAAAACATAGACAGTAGGAAGAGTCAGTCATCTTGTACTTAAGTCGGCATTGTGCCTTTTGTATTTAATTCCGATGCAATTTATGTATTTCATCGTCAATAAGTAGGTCCAAGGGAATCAGTAAACCTGAAGTGAAGCATGGGAATCTATAACTAGTGTCACAGGAATGGTTCAAACATAGACAGTAGGAAGAGCCAGTCTTCTTGTACTTAAGTCGGCATTTTGCCTTTTGTATTTAATTGCGATGCAATTTCTGTGTTTCATCGTCAATAAGAAGGTCAAAGGGATACAGTAAACCTGAAGTGAAGCATCGGAATCTAAAACTAGTGTCAAAGGAATGGTACAAATCATAGACAGTAGGAAGAGTCAGTCTTCTTGTACTTAATTCGGCATTTTGCATTTTCTATTTAATTTCTATGCAATTTCTGTGTTTCATCGTCAATAAGAAGGTCCTAGGGATACAGTAAACCTGAAGTGAAGCTTCGGAAAATATAACTAGTGTCACAGGAATGGTTCAAAAGCATAGTCATTGAGAAGAGTCAGTCTTCTTGTACTTAAGTCGGCATTGTGCCTTTTCTATTTAATTTCTATGCAATTTCTGTGTTTCATCGTCAATAAGAAGGTCCTAGGGATACAGTAAACCTGAAGTGAAGCTTCGGAAAATATAACTAGTGTCACAGGAATGGTTCAAAACATATACAGTAAGAAGAGTCAGTCTTCTTGTACTTAAGTCGGCATTGTGCCTTTTCTATTAAATTCCGATGCAATTTCTGTGTTTCATCGTCAATAAGAAGGTCTGACGGATACAGTTAACATGAAGTGAAGCATCGGAATCTATAACTAGTGTCACAGGAATGGTTCAAAACAGAGTCAGTAAGAAGAGTCAGTCTTCTTGTACTTAAGTCGGCATAGTGCCTTTTCTATTAAATTCCGATGCAATTTCTGTGTTTCACCGTCAATAAGAAGGTCCAAGGGATACAGTAAACATGGTGTGAAGCATCGGAATCTATAACTAGTGTCACAGGAATGGTTCAAAACATAGACAGTAGGACGAGATAGTCTTCTTGTACTTAAGTCGGCATTGTGCCTTTTCTGTTTAATTCCGACGCAATTTCTGCGTTTCGTCGTCAATAAGAAGTTCCACGTGATACAGTAAACCTGAAGTGAAGCATCGGAATCTATAACTAGTGTCACAGGAATGGTTCAAAACATAGTCTGTAAGAAGAGTCAGTCTTCTTGTACTTAAATCGGCATTGTGGCTTTTGTATTTAATTCAGATGCAATTTCTTTGTTTCATCGTCAATAAGAAGGTCCAAGGGATACAGTAAGCCTGAGGTGAAGCATCGGAATCTATAACTAGTGTTACAGGAATGGTTCAAAACATAGTCAGTAAGAAGAGTCAGTCTGCTTGTACTTAAGTCGGCATTGTGCCTTTTCTATTAAATTCCGATGCAATTTCTGTGTTTCATCGTCAATAAGAAGTTCCAAGGGATACAGTAAACCTGGTGTGAAGCATCGGAATCTATAACTAGTGTCACAGGAATGGTTCAAAACATAGACAGTAGGATGAGATAGTCTTCTTGTACTTAAGTCGGCATAGTGCCTTTTCTGTTTAATTCCGACGCAATTTCTGTGTTTCATCGTCAATAAGTAGGTCCAAGGAATACAGTAAACCTGAAGGGAAGCATCGGAATCTATAACTAGTGTCACAGGAATGGTTCAAAACATAGTCATTGAGAAGAGTCGGTCTTCTTCTACTTAAGTCGGCATTGTGCCTTTTCTATTTAATTCTTATGCAATTTCTGTGTTTTATCGTCAATAAGAAGGTCCAAGGGATACAGTAAACCTGGAGTGAAGCATCGGAATCTATAACTAGTGTCACAGGAATAGTTCAAAACATAGACAGTAAGAAGAGTCAGTCTTCTTGTACTTAAGTCGGCATTGTGCCTTTTCTATTAAATTCCGATGCAATTTCTTTGTTTCATCGTCAATAAGAAGGTCAGAGGGATACAGTAAACATGAAGTGAAGCATCGGAATCTATAACTAGTGTCACAGGAATGGTTCAAAACCTAGTCACTAAGAAGAGTCAGTCTTCTTGTCCTTAAGTCGCATTGTGCCTTTTGTATTTAATTACGATGCAATTTCTGTGTTTCATCGTCAATAAGAAGATCCAAGGGATACAGTAAACCTGAAGTGAAGCATCGGAATCTATAACTAGTGTCACAGGAATGGTTCAAAACATAGTCAGTAAGAAGAGTCAGTCTTCTTGTATTTAAGTCGGCATTGTGCCTTTTGTATTTAATTCCTATTCAATTTATGTGTTTCATCGTCAATAAGAAGGTCAGAGGGATACAGTAAACGTGAGGTGAAGCATCGGAATCTATAACTAGTGTCACAGGAATGGTTCAAAGCATAGTCAGTAAGGAGAGTCAGTCTTCTTGTACTTAAGTCGGCATAGTGCCCTTTGTATTTAATTCCGATGCAATTTCTGTGTTTCATCGTCAATACGATGGTCCAAGGGATACACAAAACCTGAAGTGAAGCATTGGAATCTATAATTAGTGTCACAGGAATGGTTCAAAACATAGTCAGGAGGAAGAGTCAGTCTTCTTGTACTTAAGTCGGCATTGTGCCTTTTGTATTTAATTCCGATTCAATTTCTGTGTTTCATCGTCAATAAGAAGGTCAGAGGGATACAGTAAACCTGTAGTGAAGCATCGGAATCGAAAACTAGTGTCACAGGAATGGTTCAAAACATAGACAGTAGGAAGAGGTAGTCTACTTGTACTTAAGTCGGCATTGTGCCTTTTCTATTTAGTTCCGACGCAATTTCTGTGTTTCGTCGCCAATAAGAAGGTCCAAGGGATACAGTAAACCTGAAGTGAAGCATCGGAATCTATAACTATTGTCACAGGACTGGTTCAAAACATAGATAGTAAGAAGAGTCAGTCTTCTTGTACTTAAGTCGGCATTGTGCCTTTTTTTTTTTTTTTTTTTTTGATTCCGATTTAATTTCTGTGTTTCATCGTCAATAAGAAGGTCCAAGGGTTTCAGTAATCCTGAAGTGAAGCATCGGAATCTATAACTAGCGTCACAGGAATGGTTCAAAACATAGTCAGTAAGAAGAGTCAGTCTTCTTGTATTTAAGTCGGCATTGTGCCTTTTGTATTTAATTCCTATTCAATTTATGTGTTTCATCGTCAATAAGAAGGTCAGAGGGATACAGTAAACGGGAGGTGAAGCATCGGAATCTATAGCTAGTGTCTCAGGAATGGTTCAAAGCATAGACAGTAAGAAGAGTCAGTCATCTTGTACTTTAGTCGGCATTGTGCCTTTTCTATTAAATTCCGATGCAATTTCTGTGTTTCACCGTCAATAAGAAGGTCCAAGGGATACAGTAAACCTGGTGTGAAGCATCGGAATCTATAACTAGTGTCTCAGGAATGGTTCAAAGCATAGACAGTAGGAAGAGATAGTCTTCTTGTACTTAAGTCGGCTTTGTGCCTTTTCTATTTAATTCCGACGCAATTTCTGTGTTTCGTCGCCAATAAGAAGGTCGACGTGATACAGTAAACCTGAAGTGAAGCATCGGAATCTATAACTATTGTCACAGGAATGGTTCAAAACATAGATAGTAAGAAGAGTCAGTCCTCTTGTACTTATGTCGGCATTGTGCCTTTTTTTTTTTTGATTCCGATTCAATTTCTGTGTTTCTTCGTCAATAAGAAGGTTCAAGGGTTTCAGTAAACCTGAAGTGAAGCATCGGAATCTATAACTAGTGTCACAGGAATGGTTCAAAACATAGTCTGTAAGAAGAGTCAGTCTTCTTGTACTTAAGTCGGCATTGTGGCTTTTGTATTTAATTCAGATGTAATTTCTGTGTTTCATCGTCATTAAGAAGGACCAAGGGATACAGTAAACCTGAAGTGAAGCATCGGAATCTATAACTAGTGTCACAGGAATGGTTCAAAACATAGACAGTAGGAAGAGTCAGTCATCTTGTACTTAAGTCGGCATTGTGCCTTTTGCATTTAATTCCGATGCAATTTATGTGTTTCATCGTCAATAAGAAGGTCCAAGGGAATCAGTAAACCTGAAGTGAAGCATGGGAATCTATAACTAGTGTCACAGGAATGGTTCAAACATAGACAGTAGGAAGAGCCAGTATTCTTGTACTTAAGTCGGCATTTTGCCTTTTGTATTTCATTGCGATGCAATTTCTGTGTTTCATCGTCAATAAGAAGGTCAAAGGGATACAGTAAACCTGAAGTGAAGCATCGGAATCTAAAACTAGTGTCAAAGGAATGGTTCAAATCATAGACAGTAGGAAGAGTCAGTCTTCTTGTACTTAATTCGGCATTTTGCCTTTTCTATTTAATTTCTATGCAATTTCTGTGTTTCATCGTCAATAAGAAGGTCCTAGGGATACAGTAAACCTGAAGTGAGGCTTCGGAAAATATAACTAGTGTCACAGGAATGGTTCAAAAGCATAGTCATTGAGAAGAGTCAGTCTTCTTGTACTTAAGTCGGCATTGTGCCTTTTATATTTAATTTCTATGCAATTTCTGTGTTTCATCGTCAATAAGAAGGTCCTAGGGATACAGTAAACCTGAAGTGAAGCTTCGGAAAATATAACTAGTGTCACAGGAATGGTTCAAAACATATACAGTAAGAAGAGTCAGTCTTCTTGTACTTAAGTCGGCATTGTGCCTTTTCTATTAAATTCCGATGCAATTTCTGTGCTTCATCGTCAATAAGAATGTCAGACGGATACAGTTAACATGAGGTGAAGCATCGGAATCTATAACTAGTGTCACAGGAATGGTTCAAAACAGAGTCAGTAAGAAGAGTCAGTCTTCTTGTACTTAAGTCGGCATTGTGCCTTTTCTGTTTAATTCCGACGCAATTTCTGCGTTTCGTCGTCAATAAGAAGTTCCACGTGATACAGTAAACCTGAAGTGAAGCATCGGAATCTATAACTATTGTCACAGGAATGGTTCAAAACATAGATAGTAAGAAGAGTCAATCTTCTAGTACTTAAGTCGGCATTGTGCCTTTTTTTTTTTTTTTTTTGATTCCGATTTAATTTCTGTGTTTCATCGTCAATAAGAAGGTCCAAGGGTTTCAGTAAACCTGAAGTGAAGCATCGGAATCCATAACTAGTGTCACAGGAATGGTTCAAAACATAGTCTGTAAGAAGAGTCAGTCTTCTTGTACTTAAATCGGCATTGTGGCTTTTGTATTTAATTCAGATGCAATTTCTTTGTTTCATCGTCAATAAGAAGGTCCAAGGGATACAGTAAGCCTGCGTAGAAGCATCGGAATCTATAACTAGTGTTACAGGAATGGTTCAAAACATAGTCAGTAAGAAGAGTCAGTCTGCTTGTACTTAAGTCGGCATTGTGCCTTTTCTATTAAATTCCGATGCAATTTCTGTGTTTCATCGTCAGTAAGAAGGTCCAAGGGATACAGTAAACCTGGTGTGAAGCATCGGAATCTATAACTAGTGTCACAGGAATGGTTCAAAACATACACAGTAGGATGAGATAGTCTTCTTGTACTTAAGTCGGCATAGTGCCTTTTCTGTTTAATTCCGACGCAATTTCTGTGTTTCATCGTCAATAAGTAGGTCCAAGGGATACAGTAAACCTGAAGGGAAGCATCGGAATCTATAACTAGTGTCACAGGAATGGTTCAAAACATAGTCATTGAGAAGAGTCGGTCTTCTTCTACTTAAGTCGGCATTGTGCCTTTTCTATTTAATTCTTATGCAATTTCTGTGTTTATCGTCAATAAGAAGGTCCAAGGGATACAGTAAACCTGGAGTGAAGCATCGGAATCTATAACTAGTGTCACAGGAATGGTTCAAAACATAGACAGTAAGAAGAGTCCGTCTTCTTGTACTTAAGTCGGCATTGTGCCTTTTCTAGTAAATTCCGATGCAATTTCTGTGTTTCATCGTCAATAAGAAGGTCAGAGGGATACAGTAAACATGAAGTGAAGCATCGGAATCTATAACTAGTGTCACAGGAATGGTTCAAAACCTAGTCACTAAGAAGAGTCAGTCTTCTTGTCCTTAAGTCGGCATTGTGCCTTTTGTATTTAATTACAATGCAATTTCTGTGTTTCATCGTCAATAAGAAGATCCAAGGGATACAGTAAACCTGAAGTGAAGCATCGGAATCTATAACTAGTGTCACAGGAATGGTTCAAAACATAGTCAGTAAGAAGAGTCAGTCTTCTTGTATTTAAGTCGGCATTGTGCGTTTTGTATTTAATTCCTATTCAATTTATGTGTTTCATCGTCATTAAGAAGGTCAGAGGGATACAGTAAACCTGAGGTGAAGCATCGGAATCTATAACTAGTGTCACAGGAATGGTTCAAAGCATAGTCAGTAAGGAGAGTCAGTCTTCTTGTACTTAAGTCGGCATAGTGCCTTTTGTATTTAATTCCGATGCAATTTCTGTGTTTCATCGTCAATACGAAGGTCCAAGGGATACACAAAACCTGAAGTGAAGCATTGGAATCTATAATTAGTGTCACAGGAATGGTTCAAAACATAAACAGGAGGAAGAGTCAGTCTTCTAGTACTTAAGTCGGCATTGTGCCTTTTGTATTTAATTCCGATTCAATTTCTGTGTTTCATCGTCAATAAGAAGGTCAGAGGGATACAGTAAACCTGTAGTGAAGCATCGGAATCGAAAACTAGTGTCACAGGAATGGTTCAAAACATAGACAGTAGGAAGAGATAGTCTTCTTGTACTTAAGTCGGCATTGTGCCTTTTCTATTTAATTCTTATGCAATTTCTGTGTTTATCGTCAATAAGAAGGTCCAAGGGATACAGTAAACCTGAAGTGAAGCATCGGAATCTATAACTAGTGTCACAGGAGTGGTTAAAAACATAGTCTGTAAGAAGAGTCAGTCATCTTGTACTTAAGTCGGCATTGTGCCTTTTGTATTTAATTCCGATGCAATTTATGTGTTTCATCGTCAATAAGAAGGTCCAAGGGAATCAGTAAACCTGAAGTGAAGCATCGGAATCTATAACTAGTGTCACAGGAATTGTTCAAACATAGACAGTAGGAACAGCCAGTCTTCTTGTACTTAAGTCGGCATTTTGCGTTTTGTATTTAATTGCGATGCAATTTCTGGGTTTCATCGTCAATAAGAAGGTCAGAGGGATACAGTAATCCTGTAGTGAAGCGTCGGAATCTAAAACTAGTGTCACAGGAATGGTTCAAAGGATAGACAGTAAGAAGTGTCAGTCTTCTTGTACTTAAGTCGGCATTGTGCCTTTTGTATTTAATTCCGATGCAAGTTCTGTGTTTCATCGTCAAGACGAAGGTCCAAGGGATACACAAAACCTGAAGTGAAGCATTGGAATCTATAACTAGTGTCACAGGAATGATTCAAAACATGGTCAGTAGGAAGAGTCAGTCTTCTTGTACTTAAGTCGGCATTGTGCATTTTGTATTTAATTCCGATTCAATTTCTGTGTTTCATCGTCAATAACAAGGTCAGAGGGATACAGTAATCCTGTAGTGAAGCGTCGGAATCTAAAACTAGTGTCACAGGAATGGTTCAAAACATAGACAGTAGGAAGAGATAGTCTTCTTGTACTTCAGTCGGCATTGTGCCTTTTCTATTTAATTCCGACGCAATTTCGGTGTTTCGTCGTCAATAAGATGGTCGACGTGATACAGTAAACCTGAAGTGAAGCATCGGAATCTATAACTATTGTCACAGGAATGGTTCAAAACATAGATAGTAAGAAGAGTCAGTCTTCTTGTACTCAAGTCGGCATTGTGCCTTTTCTGTTTAATTCCGACGCAATTTCTGTTTTGCGTCGTCAATAAGAAGGTCCACGTGATACAGTAAAACTGAAGTGATGCATCGGAATCTATAACTATTGTCACAGGAATGGTTCAAATCTTAGACAGTAAGAAGTTTCAGTCTTCTTGCACTTAAGTCGGCATTGTGCCTTTTGTTCTTAATTCCGATTCAATTTCTGTGTTTCATCGTCAATAACAAGGTCAGAGGGATACAGTAAACCTGTAGTGAAGCATCGGAATCTAAAACTAGTGTCACAGGAATGGTTCAAAACATAGTTAGTAAGAAGAGTCAGTCTTCTTGTCCTTAAGTCGGCATTGTGCCTTTTGTATTTAATTGCGATGCAATTTCTGTGTTTCATCGTCAATAAGAAGGTCCAAGGGATACAGTAAACCTGTAGTGAAGCATCGGAATCTATAACTAGTGTCACAGGAATGGTTCAAAACATAGACAGTAGGAAGAGATAGTCTTCTTGTACTTAAGTCGGCATTGTGCCTATTCTATTTAATTCCGACGCAATTTCTGTGTTTCGTCGCCAATAAGAAGGTCGACGTGATACAGTAAACCTGAAGTGAAGCATCGGAATCTATAACTATTGTCACAGGAATGGTTCAAAACATAGATAGTATGAAGAGTCAGTCTTCTTGTACATAAGTCGGCAATGTGCCTTTTTTTTTTTTTTTTTTTTGATTACGATTCAATTTCTGTGTTTCATCGTCAATAAGAAGGTTCAAGGGTTTCAGTAAACCTGAAGTGAAGCATCGGAATCTATAACTAGTGTCACAGTAATGGTTCAAAACATAGTCCGTAAGAAGAGTCAGTCTTCTTGTACTTAAGTCGGCATTGTGGCTTTTGTATTTAATTCAGATGCAATTTCTGTGTTTCATCGTCATTAAGAAGGTCCAAGGGATACAGTAAACCTGAAGTGAAGCATCGGAATCTATAACTAGTGTCACAGGAATGGTTCAAAACATAGACAGTAGGAAGAGTCAGTCATCTTGTACTTAAGTCGGCATTGTGCCTTTTGTATTTAATTCCGATGCAATTTATGTGTTTCATCGTCAATAAGAAGGTCCAAGGGAATCAGTAAACCTGAAGTGAAGCATCGGAATCTATAACTAGTGTCACAGTAATGGTTCAAAACATAGTCCGTAAGAAGAGTCAGTCTTCTTGTACTTAAGTCGGCATTGTGGCTTTTGTATTTAATTCAGATGCAATTTCTGTGTTTCATCGTCATTAAGAAGGTCCAAGGGATACAGTAAACCTGAAGTGAAGCATCGGAATCTATAACTAGTGTCACAGGAATGGTTCAAAACATAGACAGTAGGAAGAGTCAGTCATCTTGTACTTATGTCGGCATTGTGCCTTTTGTATTTAATTCCGATGCATTTTATGTGTTTCGTCGTCAAAAAGAAGGTCCAAGGGGTTCAGTAAACCTGAAGTGAAGCATCGGAATCTATAACTAGTGTCACAGGAATGGTTCAAAACATAGTCAGTAAGAAGAGTCAGTCTTCTTATCCTTAAGTCGGCATTGTGCTTTTTGTATTTAATTCTGATGCAATTTCTGTGTTTCATCGTCAATAAGAAGATCCAAGGGATACATTAAACCTGAAGTGAAGCATCGGAATCTATTACTAGTGTCACAGGAATGGTTCAAAACATAGACAGTAGGAAGAGTCAGTCATCTTGTACTTAAGTCGGCATTGTGCCTTTTGTATTTAATTCCGATGCAATTTATGTGTTTCATCGTCAATAAGAAGGTCCAAGGGAATCAGTAAACCTGAAGTGAAGCATCGGAATCTATAACTAGTGTCACACGAATGGTTCAAAAATAGACAGTAGGAAGAGCCAGTCTTCTTGTACTTAAGTCGGCATTTTGCCTTTTGTATTTAATTGCGATGCAATTTCTGTGTTTCATCGTCAATAAGAAGGTCAAAGGGATACTGTAAACCTGAAGTGAAGCATCGGAATCTATAACTAGTGTCACAGGAATGGTTCAAAACATAGTCATTAAGAAGAGTCAGTCTTCTTGTACTTAAGTCGGCATTGTGCCTTTTCTATTTAATTTCTATGCAATTTCTGTGTTTCATCGTCAATAAGAAGGTCCTAGGGCTACAGTAAACCTGAAGTGAAGCTTCGGATAATATAACTAGTGTCACAGGAATGGTTCAAAACATATTCAGTAAGAAGAGTCAGTCTTCTTGTGCTTAAGTCGGCATTGTGCCTTTTCTATTAAATTCCGATGCAATTTCTGTGTTTCATCGTCAATAAGAAGGTCAGACGGATACAGTAAACATGAAGTGAAGCATCGGAATCTATAACTAGTGTCACAGGAATGGTTCAAAACAGAGTCGCTAAGAAGAGTCAGTCTTCTTGTACTTAAGTCGGCATTGTGCCTTTTCTATTACATTCCGATGCAATATCTGTGTTTCACCGTTAATAAGAAGGTCCAAGGGATACAGTAAACCTGGTGTGAAGCATCGGAATCTGTAACTAGTGTCACAGGAATGGTTCAAAACATAGACAGTTGGATGAGATAGTCTTCTTGTACTTATGTCGGCATTGTGCCTTTTGTATTTAATTCCTATTCAATTTCTGTGTTTCATCGTCAATAAAAAGGTCAGAGGGATACAGTAAACCTGTAGTGAAGCATCGGAATCTAAAACTAGTGTCACAGGAATGATTCAAAACATAGACGGTAGGAAGAGATAGTCTTCTTGTACTTAAGTCGGCATTTTGCCTTTTCTATTTAATTCCGACGCAATTTCTGTGTTTCGTCGTCAATAAGAAGGTCGACGTGATACAGTAAACCTGAAGTGAAGCATCGGAATCTATAACTATTGTCACAGGAATGGTTCAAAACATAGATAGTAAGAAGAGTCAGTCTTCTTGTACTTATGTCGGCATTGTGCCTTTTGTATTTAATTCCTATTCAATTTCTGTGTTTCATCGTCAATAAAAAGGTCAGAGGGATACAGTAAACCTGTAGTGAAGCATCGGAATCTATAACTAGTGTCACAGGAATGGTTCAAAACATAGTCAGTAAGAAGAGTCAGTTTTCATGTACTTAAGTCGGCATTTGGCATTTTGTATTAAATTCCGATGCAATTTCTGTGTTTCATCGTCAATAAGAAGGTCCAAGGGATCCAGTAAACCAGAAGTGAAGCATCGGAATCTATAACTAGTGTCACAGGAATGGTTCAAAACATAGTCAGTGAGAAGCGTCAGTCTTCTTGTACTTAAGTCGGCATTGTGCCTTTTCTATTTAATTCCGATGCAATTTCTGTGTTTCATCGTGAATAAGAGGGTCCAAGGGATACAGTAAACCTGTAGTGAAGCATCGGAATCTATAACTAGTGTCACAGGAATGGTTCAAAACATAGACAGTAGGAAGAGTCAGTCATCTTGTACTTATGTCGGCATTGTGCCTTTTGTAATTAATTCCGATGCATTTTATGTGTTTCATCGTCAATAAGAAGGTCCAAGGGGTTCAGTAAACCTGAAGTGAAGCATCGGAATCTATAACTAGTGTCACAGGAATGGTTCAAAACATAGTCAGTAAGATGAGTCAGTCTTCTTATCCTTAAGTCGGCATTGTGCTTTTTGTATTTAATTCCGATGCAATTTCTGTGTTTCATCGTCAATAAGAAGATCCAAGGAATACATTAAACCTGAAGTGAAGCATCGGAATCTATAACTAGTGTCACAGGAATGGTTCAAAACATAGTCAGTAAGAAGAGTCAGTCTTCGTGTACTTAAGTCGGCATTGTGCCTTTTCTATTAAATTTCGATGCAATTTCTGTGTTTCATCGTCAAAAAGAAGGTCCAAGGGATACAGTAAACCTGGTGTGAAGCATCGGAATCTATAACTAGTGTCACAGGAATGGTTCAAAACATAGACAGTAGGATGAGATAGTCTTCATGTACTTAAGTCGGCATTGTGCCTTTTCTGTTTAATTCCGACGCTATTTCTGTGTTTCGTCGTCAATAAGGAGGTCCACGTGATACGGTAAACCTGAAGTGAAGCATCGGAATCTATAACTAGTGTCACAGGAATGGTTCAAATCATAGTCAGTAGGAAGAGTCAGTCTTCTTGTACTTATGTCGGCATTGTGCCTTTTGTATTTAATTCCTATTCAAATTCTGTGTTTCATCGTCAATAAGAAGGTCAGAGGGATACAGTAAACCTAAGGTGAAGCATCGGAATCTATAACTAGTGTCACAGGAATGGTTCAAAACATAGTCAGTTAGGAGAGTCAGTCTTCTTGCACATAAGTCGGCATAGTGCCTTTTGTATTTAATTCCGATGCAATTTCTGTGTTTCATTGTCAATACGAAGGTCCAATGGATACAGAAAACCTGAAGTGAAGCATTGGAATCTATAACTAGTGTCACAGGAATGGTTCAAAACATGGTCAGTAGGAAGAGTCAGTCTTCTTGTACTTAAGTCGGCATTGTGCCTTTTGTATTTAATTCCGATTCAATTTCTGTGTTTCATCGTCAATAAGAAGGTCAGAGGGATACAGTAAACCTGTAGTGAAGCATCAGAATCTAAAACTAGTGTCACAGGAATGGTTCAAAACATAGACGGTAGGAAGAGTTAGTCTTCTTGTACTTAAGTCGGCATTGTGCCTTTTCTATTTAATTCCGACGCAATTTCTGTGTTTCGTCGTCAATAAGAAGGTCGACGTGATACAGTAAACCTAAAGTGAAGCATCGGAATCTATAACTATTGTCACAGGAATGGTTCAAAACATAGATAGTAAGAAGAGTCAGTCTTCTTGCACTTAAGTCGGCATTGTGCCTTTTCTGTATAATTCCGACGCAATTTCTGTGTTTCGTCGTCAATAAGAAGGTCCACGTGATACAGTAAAACTGAAGTGAAGCATCGGAATCTATAACTAGTGTCACAGGAATGGTTCAAAACATAGACAGTAAGAAGAGTCAGTCTTCTTGTACTTAAGTCGGCATTGTGCCTTTTGTATGTAATTCCGATGCAATTTCTGTGTTCCATCGTCGATAAGAAGGGCCAAGGGTTTCAGTAAACCTGAAGTGAAGCATCGGAATCTATAACTAGTGTCTCAGGAATGGTTCAAAACATAGTCAGTAAGAAGAGTCAGTCTTCTTGTACTTAAGTCGGCATTGTGCCTTTTCTATTTAATTCCGATGCAATATCTGTGTTTCATGGTCAATAAGAGGGTCCAAGGGATACAGTAAACCTGTAGTGAAGCATCGGAAATATAACTAGTGTCACAGGAATGGTTCAAAACATAGACAGTAGGAAGAGTCAGTCATCTTGTACTTATGTCGGCATTGTGCCTTTTGTATTTAATTCCGATGCATTTTATGTGTTTCATCGTCAATAAGAAGGTCCAAGGGGTTCAGTAAACCTGAAGTGAAGCATCGGAATCTATAACTAGTGTCACAGGAATGGTTCAAAACATAGTCAGTAAGAAGAGTCAGTCTTCTTATCCTTAAGTCGGCATTGAGCTTTTTGTATTTAATTCCGATGCAATTTCTGTGTTTCATCGTCAATAAGAAGATCCAAGGGATACATTAAACCTGAAGTGAAGCATCGGAATCTATAACTAGTGTCACAGGAATGGTTCAAAACATAGTCAGTAAGATGAGTCAGTCTTCGTGTACTTAAGTCGGCATTGTGCCTTTCCTATTCAATTCCGATGCAATTTCTGTGTTTCATCGTCAATAAGAAGGTCCAAGGGATACAGTAAACCTGGTGAGAAGCATCGGAATCTATAACTAGTGTCACAGGAATGGTTCAAAACATAGACAGTAGGATGAGATAGTCTTCATGTACTTATGTCGGCATTGTGCCTTTTCTGTTTAATTCCGACGCTATTTCTGTGCTTCGTCGTCAATAAGAAGGTCCACGTGATACAGTAAACCTGAAGTGAAGCATCGGAATCTATAACTAGTGTCACAGGAATGGTTCAAAGCATAGTCAGTAGGAAGAGTCAATCTTCTTGTACTTATGTCGGCATTGTGCCTTTTGTATTTAATTCCTATTCAATTTCTGTGTTTCATCGTCAATAAGAAGGTCAGAGGGATACAGTAAACCTGAGGTGAAGCATCGGAATCTAAAACTAGTGCCACAGGAATGGTTCAAAACATAGACGGTACGAAGAGATAGTCTTCTTGTACTTAAGTCGGCATTGTGCCTTTTCTATTTATTTCCGACGCAATTTCTGTGTTTCGTCGTCAATAAGAAGGTCGACGTGATACAGTAAACCTGAAGTGAAGCATCGGAATCTATAACTATTGTCACAGGAATGGTTCAAAACATAGATAGTAAGAAGAGTCAGTCTTCTTGCACTTAAGTCGGCATTGTGCCTTTTCTGTATAATTCCGACGCAATTTCTGTGTTTCGTCGTCAATAAGAAGGTCCACGTGATACAGTAAAACTGGAGTGAAGCATCGGAATCTATAACTAGTGTCACAGGAATGGTTCAAAGCATAGACAGTAAGAAGTGTCAATCTTCTTGTACTTAAGTCGGCATTGTGCCTTTTTTATTTAATTCCGATGCAATTTCTGTGTTTCATCGTCAATAGGAAGGTCAGAGGGATACAGTAAACCTGTAGTGAAGCATCGGAATCTAAAACTAGTGTCACAGGAATGATTCAAAACATAGACGGTAGGAAGAGATAGTCTTCTTGTACTTAAGTCGGCATTTTGCCTTTTCTATTTAATTCCGACGCAATTTCTGTGTTTCGTCGTCAATAAGAAGGTCGACGTGATACAGTAAACCTGAAGTGAAGCATCGGAATCTATAACTATTGTCACAGGAATGGTTCAAAACATAGATAGTAAGAAGAGTCAGTCTTCTTGCACTTAAGTCGGCATTGTGCCTTTTCTGTATAATTCCGACGCAATTTCTGTGTTTCGTCGTCAATAAGAAGGTCCACGTGATACAGTAAAACTGAAGTGAAGCATCGGAATCTATAACTAGTGTCACAGGAATAGTTCAAAGCATAGACAGTAAGAAGTGTCAGTCTTCTTGTACTTAAGTCGGCATTGTGCCTTTTGTATTTAATTCCGATGCAATTTCTGTGTCCATCGTCGATAAGAAGGTCCAAGGGTTTCAGTAAACCTGAAGTGAAGCATCGGAATCTATAACTAGTGTCACAGGAATGGTTCAAAACATAGTCAGTAAGAAGAGTCAGTTTACATGTACTTAAGTCGGCATTTGGCATTTTGTATTAAATTCCGATGCAATTTCTGTGTTTCATCGTCAATAAGAAGGTCCAAGGGATCCAGTAAACCAGAAGTGAAGCATCGGAATCTATAACTAGTGTCACAGGAATGGTTCAAAACATAGTCAGTGAGAAGAGTCAGTCTTCTTGTACTTAAGTCGGCTTTGTGCCTTTTCTATTTAATTCCGATGCAATTTCTGTGTTTCATCGTGAATAAGAGGGTCCAAGGGATACTGTAAACCTGTAGTGAAGCATCGGAATCTATAACTAGTGTCACAGGAATGGTTCAAAACATAGACAGTAGGAAGAGTCAGTCATCTTGTACTTATGTCGGCATTGTGCCTTTTGTATTTAATTCCGATGCATTTTATGTGTTTCATCGTCAATAAGAAGGTCCAAGGGGTTCAGTAAACCTGAAGTGAAGCATCGGAATCTATAACTAGTGTCACAGGAATGGTTCAAAACATAGTCATTAAGATGAGTCAGTCTTCTTATCCTTAAGTCGGCATTGTGCTTTTTGTATTTAATTCCGATGCAATTTCTGTGTTTCATCGTCAATAAGAAGATCCAAGGGATACATTAAACCTGAAGTGAAGCATCGGAATCTATAACTAGTGTCACAGGAATGGTTCAAAACATAGTCAGTAAGAAGAGTCAGTCTCCGTGTACTTAAGTCGGCATTGTGCCTTTTCTATTAAATTTCGATGCAATTTCTGTGTTTCATCGTCAAAAAGAAGGTCCAAGGGATACAGTAAACCTGGTGTGAAGCATCGGAATCTATAACTAGTGTCACAGGAATGGTTCAAACATAGACAGTAGGATGAGATAGTCTTCATGTACTTAAGTCGGCATTGTGCCTTTTCTGTTTAATTCCGACGCTATTTCTGTGTTTCGTCGTCAATAAGGAGGGCCACGTGATACGGTAAACCTGAAGTGAAGCATCGGAATCTATAACTAGTGTCACAGGAATGGTTCAAATCATAGTCAGTAGGAAGAGTCAGTCTTCTTGTACTTATGTCGGCATTGTGCCTTTTGTATTTAATTCCTATTCAATTTCTGTGTTTCATCGTCAATAAGAAGGTCAGAGGGATACAGTAAACCTAAGGTGAAGCATCGGAATCTATAACTAGTGTCACAGGAATGGTTCAAAACATAGTCAGTTAGGAGAGTCAGTCTTCTTGCACATAAGTCGGCATAGTGCCTTTTGTATTTAATTCCGATGCAATTTCTGTGTTTCATTGTCAATACGAAGGTCCAATGGATACAGAAAACCTGAAGTGAAGCATTGGAATCTATAACTAGTGTCACAGGAATGGTTCAAAACATGGTCAGTAGGAAGAGTCAGTCTTCTTGTACTTAAGTCGGCATTGTGCCTTTTGTATTTAATTCCGATTCAATTTCTGTGTTTCATCGTCAATAAGAAGGTCAGAGGGATACAGTAAACCTGTAGTGAAGCATCAGAATCTAAAACTAGTGTCACAGGAATGGTTCAAAACATAGACGGTAGGAAGAGTTAGTCTTCTTGTACTTAAGTCGGCATTGTGCCTTTTCTATTTAATTCCGACGCAATTTCTGTGTTTCGTCGTCAATAAGAAGGTCGACGTGATACAGTAAACCTGAAGTGAAGCATCGGAATCTATAACTATTGTCACAGGAATGGTTCAAAACATAGATAGTAAGAAGAGTCAGTCTTCTTGCACTTAAGTCGGCATTGTGCCTTTTCTGTATAATTCCGACGCAATTTCTGTGTTTCGTCGTCAATAAGAAGGTCCACGAGATACAGTAAAACAGAAGTGAAGCATCTGAATCTATAACTAGTGTCACAGGAATGGTTCAAAACATAGACAGTAAGAAGAGTCAGTCTTCTTGTACTTAAGTCGGCATTGTGCCTTTTGTATGTAATTCCGATGCAATTTCTGTGTTCCATCGTCGATAAGAAGGGCCAAGGGTTTCAGTAAACCTGAAGTGAAGCATCGGAATCTATAACTAGTGTCACAGGAATGGTTCAAAACATAGTCAGTAAGAAGAGTCAGTCTTCTTGTACTTAAGTCGGCATTGTGCCTTTTCTATTTAATTCCGATGCAATTTCTGTGTTTCATGGTCAATAAGAGGGTCCAAGGGATACAGTAAACCTGTAGTGAAGCATCGGAAATATAACTAGTGTCACAGGAATGGTTCAAAACATAGACAGTAGGAAGAGTCAGTCATCTTGTACTTATGTCGGCATTGTGCCTTTTGTATTTAATTCCGATGCATTTTATGTGTTTCATCGTCAATAAGAAGGTCCAAGGGGTTCAGTAAACCTGAAGTGAAGCATCGGAATCTATAACTAGTGTCACAGGAATGGTTCAAAACATAGTCAGTAAGAAGAGTCAGTCTTCTTATCCTTAAGTCGGCATTGTGCTTTTTGTATTTACTTCCGATGCAATTTCTGTGTTTCATCGTCAATAAGAAGATCCAAGGGATACATTAAACCTGAAGTGAAGCATCGGAATCTATAACTAGTGTCACAGGAATGGTTCAAAACATAGTCAGTAAGAAGAGTCAGTCTTCGTGTACTTAAGTCGGCATTGTGCCTTTTCTATTCAATTCCGATGCAATTTCTGTGTTTCATCGTCAATAAGAAGGTCCAAGGGATACAGTAAACCTGGTGTGAAGCATCGGAATCTATAACTAGTGTCACAGGAATGGTTCAAAACATAGACAGTAGGATGAGATAGTCTTCATGTACTTATGTCGGCATTGTGCCTTTTCTGTTTAATTCCGACGCTATTTCTGTGCTTCGTCGTCAATAAGAAGGTCCACGTGATACAGTAAACCTGAAGTGAAGCATCGGAATCTATAACTAGTGTCACAGGAATGGTTCAAAGCATAGTCAGTAGGAAGAGTCAGTCTTCTTGTACTTATGTCGGCATTGTGCCTTTTGTATTTAATTCCTATTCAATTTCTGTGTTTCATCGTCAATAATAAGGTCAGAGGGATACAGTAAACCTGAGGTGAAGCATCGGAATCTAAAACTAGTGCCACAGGAATGGTTCAAAACATAGACGGTACGAAGAGATAGTCTTCTTGTACTTAAGTCGGCATTGTGCCTTTTCTATTTAATTCCGACGCAATTTCTGTGTTTCGTCGTCAATAAGAAGGTCGACGTGATACAGTAAACCTGAAGTGAAGCATCAGAATCTATAACTATTGTCACAGGAGTGGTTCAAAACATAGATAGTAAGAAGAGTCAGTCTTCTTGCACTTAAGTCGGCATTGTGCCTTTTCTGTATAATTCCGACGCAATTTCTGTGTTTCGTCGTCAATAAGAAGGTCCACGTGATACAGTAAAACTGGAGTCAAGCATCGGAATCTATAACTAGTGTCACAGGAATGGTTCAAAGCATAGACAGTAAGAAGTGTCAATCTTCTTGTACTTAAGTCGGCATTGTGCCTTTTTTATTTAATTCCGATGCAATTTCTGTGTTCCATCGTCGATAAGAAGGTCCAAGGGTTTCAGTAAACCTGAAGTGAAGCATCGGAATCTATAACTAGTGTCACAGGAATGGTTCAAAACATAGTCAGTAAGAAGAGTCACTCTTCTTGTACTTAAGTCGGCATTGTGCGTTTTGTATTTAATTCCGATGCAATTTCTGTGTTTCATCGTCAATGAGAAGGTCCAAGGGATACAGTAAACCTGAAGTGAAGCATCGGAATCTATAACTAGTGTCACAGGAATGGTTCAAAACATAGACAGTAGGATGAGTCAGTTTTCTTGTACTTAAGTCGGCATTGTGCCTTTTGTATTTAATTCCGATGCAATTTATGTGTTTCATCGTCAATAAGAAGGTCCAAGGAATTCAGTAAACCTGAAGTGAAGCATCGGAATCTATAACTAGTGTCACAGGAATGGTTCAAAACATAGTCAGTAAGAAGAGTCAGTTTTCATGTACTTAAGTCGGCCTTTGGCATTTTGTATTTAATTCTGATGCAATTTCTGTGTTTCATCGTCAATAAGAAGGTCCAAGGGATCCAGTAAACCAGAAGTGAAGCATCGGAATCTATAACTAGTGTCACAGGAATGGTTCAAAACATAGTCAGTGAGAAGAGTCAGTCTTCTTGTACTTAAGTCGGCATTGTGCCTTCTCTATTTAATTCCGATGCAATTTCTGTGTTTCATCGGCAGTAAGAGGGTCCAAGGGAAACAGTAAACCTGTAGTGAAGCATCGGAATCTATAACTAGTGCCACAGGAATGGTTCAAAACATAGACAGTAGGAAGAGTCAATCATCTTGTACTTATGTCGGCATTGTGCCTTCTGTATTTAATTCCGAAGCATTTTATGTGTTTCATCGTCAATAAGAAGGTCCAAGGGGTTCAGTAAACCTGAAGTGAAGCATCGGAATCTATAACTAGTGTCACAGGAATGGTTCGAAACATAGTCAGTAGGAAGAGTCAGTCTTCTTATCCTTAAGTCGGCATTGTGCTTTTTGTATTTAATTCCGATGCAATTTCTGTGTTTCATCGTCAATAAGAAGATCTTAGGGATACATTAAACCTGAAGTGAAGCATCGGATTCTATAACTAGTGTCACAGGAATGGTTGAAAACATAGTCAGTAAGAAGAGTCAGTCTTCGTGTACTTAAGTCGGCATTGTGCCATTTCTATTAAATTCCGATGCAATTTCTGTGTTTCATCGTCAATAAGAAGGTCCAAGGGATACAGTAAACCTGGTGTGAACCATCGGAATCTATAACTAGTGTCACAGGAATGGTTCAAAACATAGACAGTAGGATGAGATAGTCTTCATGTACTTAAGTCGGCATTGTGCCTTTTCTGTTTAATTCCGACGCTATTTCTGTGTTTCGTCGTCAATAAGAAGGTCCACGTGATACAGTAAACCTGAAGTGAAGCATCGGAATCTATAACTAGTGTCACAGGATTGGTTCAAAGCATAGACAGTAAGAAGTGTCAGTCTTCTTGTACTTATGTCGGCATTGTGCCTTTTGTATTTAATTCCTATTCAATTTCTGTGTTTCATCGTCAATAAGAAGGTCAGAGGGATACAGTAAACCTGAGGTGAAGCATCGGAATCTATAACTAGTGTCACAGGAATGGTTCAAAACATAGTCAGTAAGGAGAGTCAGTCTTCTTGTACTTATGTCGGCATAGTGCCTTTTGTATTTAATTCCGATGCAATGTCTGTGTTTCGTCGTCAATACGAAGGTCCAAGGGATGCACAAATCCTGAAGTGAAGCATTGGAATCTATAACTAGTGTCACAGAAATGGTTCAAAACATAGTCAGTAGGAAGAGTCAGTCTTCTTGTACTTAAGTCGGCATTGTGCCTTTTGTATCTAATTCCGATTCAATTTATGTGTTTCATCGTCAATAAGAAGGTCAGAGGGATACAGTAAGCCTGTAGTCAAGCATCGGAATCTGAAACTAGTGTCACAGGAATGGTTCAAAACATAGACAGTAGGAAGAGATAGTCTTCTTGTACTTAAGTCGGCATTGTGCGTTTTCTATTTAATTCCGACGCAATTTCTGTGTTTCGTCGTCAATAAGACGGTCTACGTGATATAGTAAACCTGAAGTGAAGCATCGGAATCTATAACTTTTGTCACAGGAATGGTTCAAAACATTGATAGTAAGAAGAGTCAGTCTTCTTGTACTTAAGTCGACATTGTGCCTTTTCTGTTTAAATCCGACACAATTTCTGTGTTTCGTCGTCAATAAGAAGGTCCACGTGATACAGTAAACCTGAAGTGAAGCATCGGAATCTATAACTAGTGTCACAGGAATGGTTCAAAACATAGACAGTAAGAAGTGTCAGTCTTATTGTACTTAAGTCGGCATTGTGCCTTTTGTATTTAATTCCGATGCAATTTCTGTGTTTCATCGTCGATAAGAAGGTCCAAGGGTTTCAGTAAACCTGAAGTGAAGCATCGGAATCTATAACTAGTGTCACAGGAATGGTTCAAAACATAGTCAGTAAGAAGAGTCAGTCTTCTTGTACTTAAGTCGGCATTGTGCCTTTTGTATTTAATTCCGATGCAATTTCTGTGCTTCATCGTCAATGAGTAGGTCCAAGGGATACAGTAAACCTGAAGTGAAGCATCGGAATCTATAACTAGTGTCACAGGAATGGTTTAAAACATAGACAGTAGGAAGAGTCAGTCTCCTTGTACTTAAGTCGGCATTGTGCCTTTTCTATTTAATTCCGATGCAATATATGTGTTTCATCGTCAATAAGAAGGTCCAAGGGATTCAGTAAACCTGAAGTGAAGCATCGGAATCTATAACTAGTGTCACAGGAATGGTATAAAACAAAGACAGTAGGAAGAGTCAGTCTTCTTGTACTTAAGTCGGCATTTGGCCTTTTGTATTTAATTCCGATGCACTATATTGTGTTTCATCGTCAATAAGAAGGTCAGAGGGATACAGTAAACCTGAAGTGAAGCATAGGAATCTAAAAATAGTGTCACAGGAATGGTTCAAAACATAGACATTAGGAAGAGTCAGACATCTTGTACTTAAATCGGCATTTTGCCGTTTGTGTTTAATTCCGATGCAATTTCTGTGTTTCATCGTCAATAAGAAGGTCCAAGGGATACAGTAAACCTGGAGTGAAGCATCGGAATCTATAACTATCGTCACAGGAATGGTTCAAAACATAGACAGTAGGAAGAGTCAGTCATCTTGTACTTATGTCGGCATTGTGCCTTTTGTATTTAATTCCGATGCAATTTATGTGTTTCATCGTCAATAAGAAGGTCCAAGGGATTCTGTAAACCTGAAGTGAAGCATCGGAATCTATAACTAGTGTCACAGGAATGGTTCAAAACATAGACAGTAGGAAGAGCCAGTCTTCTTGTACTTAAGTCGGCATTTTGCCTTTTGTATTTAATTCCGATGCAATTTCTGTGTTTCATCGTCAATACGAAGGCCCAAGTGATACAGTAAACCTGGAGTGAAGCTTCGGGATCTATAACTAGTGTCACAGTAACGGTTCAAAACATAGACAATAAGAAGAGTCAGTTTTCATGTACTTAAGTCGGCATTTGGCATTTTGTATTTAATTCCGATGCAATTTCTGTGTTTGATCGTCAATAAGAAGGTCCAAGGGATACAGTAAACCAGAAGTGAAGCATCGGAATCTATAACTAGTGTCTCAGGAATGGTTCAAATCACAGTCAGTGAGAAGAGTCAGTCTTCTTGTACTTAAGTCGGCATTTTGCCTTTTGTATTTAATTCCGATGCGATTTCTGTGTTTCATCGTTAATAAGGAGGTCCAAGGGATACAGTACACCTGAAGGGAAGCATCGGAATCAATAACTAGTGTCACAGGAATGGTTCAAAACATAGTCATTGACAAGAGTCAGTATTCTTGTACTTAAGTCGGCATTGTGCCTTTTCTATTTAATTCCTATGCAATTTCTGTGTTTCATCGTCAATAAGAAGGTCCAAGGGATACAGTAAACCTGGAGTGAAGCATCGGAATCTATAACTAGTGTCACAGGAATGGTTCAAAACATGGACAGTAGGAAGAGTCAGTCATCTTGTACTTATGTCGGCATTGTGCCTTTTGTATTTAATTGCGATGCAATTTATGTGTTTCATCGTCAATAAGAAGGTCCAAGGGATTCAGTAAACCTGAAGTGAAGCATCGGAATCTATAACTAGTGTCACAGGAATGGTTCAAAACATAGTCAGTAAGAAGAGTCAGTCTTCTTGTCCTTAAGTCGGCATTGTGCTTTTTGTATTTGAATCCGATGCAATTTCTGTGTTTCATCGTCAACAAGAAGATCCAAGGGTACAGTAAACCTGAAGTGAAGCAACGGAATCTATAACTAGTGTCACAGGAATGGTTCAAAACATAGTCAGTAAGAAGAGTCAGTCTTCTTGTACTTAAGTCGGCATTGTGCCTTTTGTATTTAATTCCGATGCAATATCTGTGTTTCATCGTCAATGAGAAGGTCCAAGGGATACAGTAAACCTGAAGTGAAGCATCGGAATCTATAACTAGTGTCACAGGAATGGTTTAAAACATAGACAGTAGGAAGAGTCAGTCTTCTTGTACTTAAGTCGGCATTGTGCGTTTTGTATTTAATTCCGATGCAATTTATGTGTTTCATCGTCCATAAGAAGGTCCAAGGGATTCAGTAAACCTGAAGGGAAGCATCGGAATCAATAACTAGTGTCACAGGAATGGTTCAAAACATAGTCAGCGAGAAGAGTCCGTCATCTTGTACTTAAGTCGGCATTGTGCCTTTTCTATTTAATTCCGATGCAATTTCTGTGTTTCATCGTCAATAACAAGGCCCAAGGGATACAGTAAACTCGGTGTGAAGCATCGGAATCTATAACTAGTGTCACAGGAATGGTACAAACATAGACTGTAGGATGAGATAGTCTTCTTGTACTTAAGTCGGCATTGTGCCTTTTCTGTTTAATTCCGACGCAATTTCTGCGTTTCGTCGTCAATAAGAAGGTCCACGTGATACAGTAAACCTGAAGTGAAGCATCGGAATCTATAACTAGTGTCACAGGTATGGTTCAAAGCATAGACAGTAAGAAGTGTCAGTCTTATTGTACTTAAGTCGGCATTGTGCCTATTGTATTTAATTCCTATTCAATGTCTGTGTTTCATCGTCAATAAGAAGGTCAGAGGGATTCAGTAAACCTGAGGTGAAGCATCGGAATCTGTAACTAGTGTCACAGGAATGGTTCAAAACATAATCAGTAGGAAGAGTCAGTCTTCTTGTACTTAAGTCGGCATTGTGCCTTTTCTGTTTAATTCCGACGCAATTTCTGTGTTTCGTCGTCAATAAGAAGGTCCACGTGATACAGTAAAACTGAAGTGAAGCATCGGAATCTATAACTAGTGTCACAGGAATGGTTCAAAACATAGTCAGTAAGAAGAGTCAGTCTTCTTGTCCTTAAGTCGGCATTGTGCCTTTTGTATTTAATTCCGATTCAATTTCTGTGTTTCATCGTCAATAAGAAGGTCAGAGGGATACAGTAAACCTGTAGTCAAGCATCGGAATATAAAACTAGTGTCACAGGAATGGTTCAAAACATAGATAGAAAGAAGAGTCAGTCTTCTTGTACTTAAGTCGACATTGTGCCTTTTCTGTTTAAATCCGACGCCATTTCTGTGTTTCGTCGTCAATAAGAAGGTCCACGTGATACAGTAAACCTGAAGTGAAGCATCGGAATCTATAACTAGTGTCACAGGAATGGTTCAAAACATAGACAGTATGAAGTGTTAGTCTTATGGTACTTAAGTCGTCATTGTGCCTTTTGTATTTAATTCCGATGCAATTTCTGTGTTTCATCGTCGATAAGAAGGTCCAAGGGTTTCAGTAAACCTGAAGTGAAGCATCGGAATCTATAACTAGTGTCACAGGAATATTTCAAAACATAGTCAGTAAGAAGAGTCAGTCTTCTTGTACTTAAGTTGGCATTGTGCCTTTTGTATTTAATTCCGATGCAATTTCTGTGTTTCATCGTCAATGAGAAGGTCCAAGGGATACAGTAAACCTGAAGTGAAGCATCGGAATCTATAACTAGTGTCACAGGAATGGTTTAAAACATAGACAGTAGGAAGAGTCAGTCTTCTTGTACTTAAGTCTGCATTGTGCCTTTTGTATTTAATTCCGATGCAATATATGTGTTTCATCGTCAATAAGAAGGTCCAAGGGATTCAGTAAACCTGAAGTGAAGCATCGGAATCTATAACTAGTGCCACAGGAATGGTTCAAAACAAAGACAGTAGGAAGAGTCAGTCTTCTTTTACTTAAGTCGGCATTTTGCCTTTTGTATTTAATTCCGATGCAATTTCTGTGTTTCATCGTCAATAAGATGGTCAGAGGGATACAGTAAACCTGAAGTGAAGCATAGGAATCTAAAACTAGTGTCACAGGAATGGATCAAAACATAGACAGTAGGAAGAGTCAGTCATCTTGTACTTAAATCGGCATTTTTCCGTTTGTGTTTAATTCCGATGCAATTTCTGTGTTTCATCGTCAATAAGAAGGTCCAAGCGATACAGTAAACCTGAAGCGAAGCATCGGAATCTATAACTAGTGTCACAGGAATGGTTCAAAAATAGTCAGCGAGAAGAGTCCGTCTTCTTGTACTTAAGTCGGCATCTTGCTTTTTCTATTTAATTCCGATGCAATTTCTATGTTTCATCGTCAATAAGAAGGCCCAAGGGATACAGCAAACCTGGAGTGAAGCATCGGGATCTATAACTAGTGTCACAGTAACGGTTCAAAACATAGACAATAAGAAGAGTCAGTTTTCATGTACTTAAGTGGGCATTTGGCATTTTGTATTTAATTCCGATGCAATTTCTGTGTTTCATCGTCAATAAGAAGGTCCAAGGGATACAGTAAACCAGAAGTGAAGCATCGGAATCTATAACTAGTGTCACAGGAATGGTTCAAAACACAGTCAGTGAGAAGAGTCAGTCTTTTTGTACTTAAGTCGGCATTGTGCCTTTTCTATTTAATTCCGATGCAATTTCTGTGTTTAATCGTCAATAAGAAGGTCCAAGGGATACAGTAAACCTGGAGTGAAGCATCGGAATCTATAACTAGTGTCACAGGAACTGGTTCAAAACATAGACAGTAGGAAGTGTCAGTCATCTTGTACTTATGTCGGCATTGTGCCTTTTGTATTTATTTCCGATGCAATTAATGTGTTTCATCGTCAATAAGAAGGTCCAAGGGATTCAGTAAACCTAAAGTGAAGCATCGGAATCTATAACTAGTGTCACAGGAATGGTTCAAAACATAGACAGTAGGAAGAGCCAGTCTTCTTGTAGTTAAGTCGGCATTTTGCCTTTTGTATTTAATTGCGATGCAATTTCTGTGTTTCATCGTCAATAAGAAGGTCACAGGGATACAGTAAACCTGAAGTGAAGCATCGGAATCTAAAACTAGTGTCACAGGAATGGTTCAAAACATAGACAGTAGGAAGATCCAGTCTTCTTGCACTTAAGTCGGCATTTTGCCTTTTGTATTTAATTCCGATGCGATTTCTGTGTTTCATCGTTAATAAGGAGGTCCTAGGGATACAGTAAACCTAAAGGGAAGCATCGGAATCAATAACTAGTGTCAGAGGAATGGTTCAAAACTTAGTCATTGACAAGAGTCAGTCTTCTTGTACTTAAGTCGGCATTGTGCCTTTTCTATTTAATTCCTATGCAATTTCTGTGTTTCATCGTCAATAAGAAGGTCCAAGGGATTCAGTAAACCTGAAGTGAAGCATCGGAATCTATAACTAGTGTCACAGGAATGGTTCAAAACATAGTCAGTAAGAAGAGTCAGTCTTCTTGTCCTTAAGTCGGCATTGTGCTTTTTGTATTTAATTCCGATGCAATTTCTGTGTTTCATCGTCAATAAGAAGATCCAAGGGTACAGTAAACCTGAAGTGAAGCATCGGAATCTATAACTAGTGTCACAGGAATGGTTCAAAACATAGTCAGTAAGAAGAGTCAGTCTTCTTGTACTTAAGTCGGCATTGTGCCTTTTGTATTTAATTCCAATGCAATATCTGTGATTCATCGTCAATGAGAAGGTCCAAGGGATACAGTAAACCTGAAGTGAAGCATTGGAATCTATAACTAGTGTCACAGGAATGGTTTAAATCATAGACAGTACGAAGAGTCAGTCTTCTTGTACTTAAGTCGGCATTGTGCGTTTTGTATTTAATTCCGATGCAATTTATGTGTTTCATCGTCAATAAGAAGGTCCAAGGGATTCAGTAAACCTGAAGTGACGCATCGGAATCTATAACTAGTGTAACAGGAATGGTTGAAAACATAGACAGTAGAAAGAGTCTATCTTCTTGTACTTAAGTCGTCATTTTGCCTTTTGTATTTAATTCCGATGCTATTTCTGTGTTTCATCGTCAATAAGAAGGTCAGAGGGATACAGTAAACCTGAAGTGAAGCATGGGAATCTATAACTAGTGTCACAGGAAGGGTTCAATACATAGTCAGCGAGAAGAGTCCGTCTTCTTGTACTTAAGTCGGCATTGTGCCTTTTCTATTTAATTCCGATGCAATGTCTGTGTTTCATCGTCAATAACAAGGCCCAAGGGATACAGTAAACTTGGAGTGAAGCATCGGGATCTATAACTAGAGTCACAGTAACGGTTCAAAACATAGACAATAAGAAGAGTCAGTTTTCATGTACTTAAGTCGGCATTTGGCATTTTGTATTTAATTCCGATGCAATTTCTGTGTTTCTTCGGCAATACGAAGATCCAAGGGATACAGTAAACCTGAAGTGAAGCATCGGAATCTATAACTAGTGTCACAGGAATGGTTCAAAACACAGACAGTAGGAAGTGATAGTCTTCTTGTTCTTAAGTCGGCATTGTGCATTTTCTGTTTAATTCCGACGCAATTTCTGTGTTTCGTCGTCAATAAGAAGGTCCACGTGATGCAGTAAACCTGAAGTGAAGCATCGGAATCTATAACTAGTGTCATAGGAATAATTCGAAGCATAGACAGTAAGAAGTGTCAGTCTTCTTGTACTTAGGTCGGCATTGTGCCTTTTGTATATAATTCCTATTCAATTTCTGTGTTTCATCGTCAATAAGAAGGTCAGAGGGATACAGTAAACCTAAGGTGAAGCATCGGAATCTATAACTAGTGTCACAGGAATGGTTCAAAACAAAGTCAGTAAGGAGAGTCAGTCTTCTTGTACTTAAGTCGGCATAGTGACTTTTGTATTTAATTCCGATGCAATTTCTGTGTTTCATCGTCAATACGAAGGTCCAAAGGATACACAAAACCTGAAGTGAAGCATTGGAATCTTTAACTAGCGTCACAGGAATGGTTCAAAACATAGACAGTAGGAAGAGATAGTCTTCTTGTACTTAAGTCGGCATTGTGCCTTTTCTGTTTAATTCCGACGCAATTTCTGTGTTTCGTCGTCAATAAGAAGGTCGACGTGATACAGTAAACCTGAAGTGAAGCATCGGAATCTATAACTATTGTCACAGGAATGGTTCAAAACATAGTCAGTAAGAAGAGTCAGTTTTCATGTACTTAAGTCGGCATTTGGCATTTTGTATTTAATTCCGATGCAATTTCTGTGTTTCATCGTCAATAAGAAGGTCCAAGGGATACAGTAAAACTGAAGTGAAGCATCGGAATCTATAACTAGTGTCACAGGAATGGTTCAAAACATAGTCAGTGAGAAGGGTCAGTCTTCTTGTAGATAAGTCGGCATTGTGCCTTTTCTATTTAATTCCGATGCAATTTCTGTGTTTCATCGTCAATAAAAAGGTCCAAGGGATTCAGTAAACCTGAAGTGACGCACCGGAATCTATAACTAGTGTCACAGGAATGGTTCAAAACATAGACAATAGAAAGAGTCAGTCTTCTTGTACTTAAGTCGGCATTTTGCCTTTTGTATTTAATTCCGATTCAATTTCTGTGTTTCATCGTCAATAAGTAGGTCAGAGGGATACAGTAAACCTGTAGTGAAGCATCGGAATCTGAAACTAGTGTCACAGGAATGGTTCAAAACAGAGACAGTAGGAAGAGGTAGTCTTCTTGTACTTAAGTCGGCATTGTGCCTTTTCTATTTAATTCCGAGGCAATTTCTGCGTTTCGTCGTCAATAATAAGGTCGACGTGATACAATAAACCTGAAGTGAAGCATCGGAATCTATAACTATTGTCACAGGAATGGTTCAAAACATAGTCAGTAAGAAGAGTCAGTCTTCGTGTACTTAAGTCGGCATTGTGCCTTTTCTATTAAATTCCGATGCAATTTCTGTGTTTCATCGTCAATAAGAAGATCCAAGGGATACAGTAAACCTGGTTTGAAGCATCGGAATCTATAGCTAGTGTCACAGGAATGGTTCAAAACATAGACAGTAGGATGAGATAGTCTTCTTGTACTTAAGTCGGCATTGTGCCTTTTGTATTTCATTCCTATTCAATTTATGTGTTTCATCGTCAATAAGAAGGTCCAAGGGATACAGTAAACCAGAAGTGAAGCATCGGAATCTATAACTAGTGTCACAGGAATGGTTCAAAACATAGTCAGTGAGAAGGGTCAGTCTTCTTGTACATAAGACGGCATTGTGCCTATTCTATTTAATTCCGATGCAATTTCTGTGTTTCATCGTCAATAAGAAGGTCCACGTGATACAGTAAACCTGAAGTGAAGCATCGGAATCTATAACTAGTGTCACAGGAATGGTTCAAAGCATAGACAGTAAGAAGTGTCAGTCTTCTTGTACTTAAGTCGGCATTGTGCCTTTTGTATTTAATTCCTATTCAATTTCTGTGTTTCATCGTCAATAAGAATGTCGGAGGGATACAGTAAACCTGAGGTGAAGCATCGGAATCTATAACTAGTGTCACAGGAATGTTTCAAAACATACTCAGTAAGGAGAGTCAGTCTTCTTGTACTTAAGTCGGCATGGTGCCTTTTGTATTTAATTCCGATGCAATTTCTGTGTTTCATCGTCAATACGAAGGTCCAAGGGATACACAAAACCTGAAGTGAAGCATTGGAATCTATAACTAGTGTCACCGGAAGGGTTCAAAACATAGTCAGTAGGAAGAGTCAGTCTTCTTGTACTTAAGTCGGCATTGTGCCTTTTGTATTTAATTCCTATTCAATTTCTGTGTTTCATCGTCAATAAGAAGGTCAGAGGGATACAGGAAACCTGTAGTCAAGCATCGGAATCTAAAACTAGTGTCACAGGAATGGTTCAAATCATAGACAGCAGGAAGAGATAGTCTTCTCGTACTTAAGTCGGCATTGTGCCTTTTCAATTTAATTCCGATGCAATTTCTGTGTTTCATCGTAAATAAGAAGGTCCAAAGGATACAGTAACCCTGAAGTGAATCGTACGAATCTATAACTAGTGTCACTGGAATGGTTCAAAACATTGTCAGTACGAAGAGTCAGTCTTCTTGTACTTAAGTCGGCTTTGTGCCTTTTCTATTTAATTCCGATGCAATTTCAGTGTTTCATCGTCAATACGAAGGTCAGAGGGATACAGTGAACCTGAAGTGAAGCATCGGAATCTATAACTAGTGTCACAGGAATGGTTCAAAACAGTCAGTAACAAGAGTCGGCCTTCTTGTACTTAAGTCGGCATTGTGCATTTTGTATTTAATTCCGATGCAATTTCTGTGTTTCATCGTCAATTAGAAGGTCCAAGGGATACAGTAAAACTGAAGTGAAGCATCGGAATCTATAACTAGTGTCACATAAATGGATCAAAACATAGACAGTAAGAAGAGTCGGTCTTCTTGTACTTAAGTCGGTATTGTGCCTTTTGTATTTAATTCCGATGTAGTTTCTGTTTTCATCGTCAAAAAGATGGTCAGAGGGATACAGTAAACCTGAAGTGAAGCATCGGAATCTATAACTAGTGTCACAGGAATGGTTCAAAACATAGACAGTTGGAAGAGTAAGTCTTCTTGTACTTAAGTCGGCATTGTGCTTTTCTATTTAATTCCGATGAAATTCCTGTGTTTCATCGTCAATATAAAGGTCCAAGGGATACAGTAAAACTGAAGTGAAGCATCGGAATCTATAACTAGTGTCACAGGAATGGTTCAAAACATAGACAGTATGAAGAGTCAGTCTTCTTGTACTTAAGTCGGCATTGTGCCATTTCTATTTAATTCCGATGCAATTTCTGTGTTTCATCGTCAATAAAGAGGTCAGAGGGATACAGTTACCCTGAAGTGAAGCATCGAAATCTGTAACTAGCGTCACAGGAATGGTTGAAAACATAGGCAGTAAGAAGAGTCAGTCATCTTGTACTTAAGTCGGCATTGCGCCTTTCCTATTTCATTCCGATGCAATTTCTGTTTTTCATCGTCAATAAGAAGGTCAGAGGGATACAGTAAACCAGAAGTGAAGCATCGGAATCTATAACTAGTGTCACAGGAATGGTTCCAAACATAGTCAGTAAGAGGAGTCAGTCTTCTTGTACTTAAGTCGGCATTGTGCTTTTCTATTTAATTCCGATGAAATTTCTGTGTTTCATCGTCAATAAAAAGGTCCAAGGGATACAGTAAACCTGAAGTGAAGCATCGGAATCTATAACTAGTGTCACAGGAATGGTTCAAAACATTGTCAGTACGAAGAGTCAGTCTTCTTGTACTTAAGTCGGCATTGTGCCTTTTGTATTTAATTCCGATGCAATTTCTGTGTTTCATCGTCAATAAGAAGGTCAGAGGGATACAGTAAACCTGGAGTGAAGCATCGGAATCTATAACTAGTGTCACAGAAATGGTTCAAAACATGGACACTAAGAAGTGTCAGTCTTCTTGTACTTAAGTCGGCATTGTGCCTTTTGTATTTAATTCCGATGCAATTTCTGTGTTTCATCGTCAATAAGAAGGTCAGAGGGATACAGTAAAACTGAATTGAAGCATCGGAATCTATAACTAGTGTCACAGGAATGGTTCCAAACATAGTCCAAAAGAAGAGTCAGTCTTCTTGTTCTTAAGTCGGCATTGTGCCTTTTCAATTTAATTCCGATGCAATTTCTGTGTTTCAAAGTAAATAAGAAGGTCCAAAGGATACAGTAAACCTGAAGTGAATCATACGAATCTATAACTAGTGTCACAGGAATGGTTCAAAACATTGTCAGTACGAAGAGTCGGTCTTCTTGTACTTAAGTCGGCATTGTGCCTTTTGTATTTAATTCCGATGCAATTTCTGTGTTTCATCGTAAATAAGAAGGTCAGAGGGATACAGTAAACCTGAAGTGAGGCATCGGATTCTAGAACTAGTGTCACAGGATTGGTTCAAAACATAGACAGGAAGAAGGTTCAGTCTTCTTGTACTTAAATCGGCATTGTGCCTTTTGTATTTAATTCCGATGCAATTTCTGTGTTTCATCGTCAATAAGAAGGTCCAAGGGATACTGTAAACATGAAGTGAAGCATCGGAATCTATAACTAGTGTCACAGGAATGGTTCAAAACATAGACAGTAAGATGAGTCAGTCTTCTTGTACTTAAGTCGGCATTCTGCCTTTTCTATTTAATTCCGATGCAATTTCAGTGTTTCATCGTCAATACGAAGGTCAGAGGGATACAGTAAACCTGAAGTGAAGCATCGGAATCTATAACTAGTGTCACAGGAATGGTTCCAAACATAGTCCGTAAGAAGAGTCAGTCTTCTTGTTCTTAAGTCGGCATTGTGCCTTTTCAATTTAATTCCGATGCAATTTCTGTGTTTCATCGTAAATAAGAAGGTCCAAAGGATACAGTAACCCTGAAGTGAATCGTACGAATCTATAACTAGTGTCACTGGAATGGTTCAAAACATTGTCAGTACGAAGAGTCAGTCTTCTTGTACTTAAGTCGGCTTTGTGCCTTTTCTATTTAATTCCGATGCAATTTCAGTGTTTCATCGTCAATACGAAGGTCAGAGGGATACAGTGAACCTGAAGTGAAGCATCGGAATCTATAACTAGTGTCACAGGAATGGTTCAAAACAGTCAGTAACAAGAGTCGGCCTTCTTGTACTTAAGTCGGCATTGTGCATTTTGTATTTAATTCCGATGCAATTTCTGTGTTTCATCGTCAATTAGAAGGTCCAAGGGATACAGTAAAACTGAAGTGAAGCATCGGAATCTATAACTAGTGTCACATAAATGGATCAAAACATAGACAGTAAGAAGAGTCGGTCTTCTTGTACTTAAGTCGGTATTGTGCCTTTTGTATTTAATTCCGATGTAGTTTCTGTTTTCATCGTCAAAAAGATGGTCAGAGGGATACAGTAAACCTGAAGTGAAGCATCGGAATCTATAACTAGTGTCACAGGAATGGTTCAAAACATAGACAGTTGGAAGAGTAAGTCTTCTTGTACTTAAGTCGGCATTGTGCTTTTCTATTTAATTCCGATGAAATTCCTGTGTTTCATCGTCAATATAAAGGTCCAAGGGATACAGTAAAACTGAAGTGAAGCATCGGAATCTATAACTAGTGTCACAGGAATGGTTCAAAACATAGACAGTATGAAGAGTCAGTCTTCTTGTACTTAAGTCGGCATTGTGCCATTTCTATTTAATTCCGATGCAATTTCTGTGTTTCATCGTCAATAAAGAGGTCAGAGGGATACAGTTACCCTGAAGTGAAGCATCGAAATCTGTAACTAGCGTCACAGGAATGGTTGAAAACATAGGCAGTAAGAAGAGTCAGTCATCTTGTACTTAAGTCGGCATTGCGCCTTTCCTATTTCATTCCGATGCAATTTCTGTTTTTCATCGTCAATAAGAAGGTCAGAGGGATACAGTAAACCAGAAGTGAAGCATCGGAATCTATAACTAGTGTCACAGGAATGGTTCCAAACATAGTCAGTAAGAGGAGTCAGTCTTCTTGTACTTAAGTCGGCATTGTGCTTTTCTATTTAATTCCGATGAAATTTCTGTGTTTCATCGTCAATAAAAAGGTCCAAGGGATACAGTAAACCTGAAGTGAAGCATCGGAATCTATAACTAGTGTCACAGGAATGGTTCAAAACATTGTCAGTACGAAGAGTCAGTCTTCTTGTACTTAAGTCGGCATTGTGCCTTTTGTATTTAATTCCGATGCAATTTCTGTGTTTCATCGTCAATAAGAAGGTCAGAGGGATACAGTAAACCTGGAGTGAAGCATCGGAATCTATAACTAGTGTCACAGAAATGGTTCAAAACATGGACACTAAGAAGTGTCAGTCTTCTTGTACTTAAGTCGGCATTGTGCCTTTTGTATTTAATTCCGATGCAATTTCTGTGTTTCATCGTCAATAAGAAGGTCAGAGGGATACAGTAAAACTGAATTGAAGCATCGGAATCTATAACTAGTGTCACAGGAATGGTTCCAAACATAGTCCAAAAGAAGAGTCAGTCTTCTTGTTCTTAAGTCGGCATTGTGCCTTTTCAATTTAATTCCGATGCAATTTCTGTGTTTCAAAGTAAATAAGAAGGTCCAAAGGATACAGTAAACCTGAAGTGAATCATACGAATCTATAACTAGTGTCACAGGAATGGTTCAAAACATTGTCAGTACGAAGAGTCGGTCTTCTTGTACTTAAGTCGGCATTGTGCCTTTTGTATTTAATTCCGATGCAATTTCTGTGTTTCATCGTAAATAAGAAGGTCAGAGGGATACAGTAAACCTGAAGTGAGGCATCGGATTCTAGAACTAGTGTCACAGGATTGGTTCAAAACATAGACAGGAAGAAGGTTCAGTCTTCTTGTACTTAAATCGGCATTGTGCCTTTTGTATTTAATTCCGATGCAATTTCTGTGTTTCATCGTCAATAAGAAGGTCCAAGGGATACTGTAAACATGAAGTGAAGCATCGGAATCTATAACTAGTGTCACAGGAATGGTTCAAAACAAAGAAAAAGAGAAGTGTCAGTCTTCTTGTACTTAAGTCGGCATTGTGCCTTTTGTATTTAATTCCGATGCAATCTCTGTGTTTCATCGTCAATAAGAAGGTCAGAGGGTTACAGTAAACCTGAAGGGAAGCATCGGAATCTATAACTAGTGTCAGAGGAATAGTTCAAAACAGTTAGTAAGAAGAGTCAGTCTTCTTGTACTTAAGTCGGCATTGTGCCTTTTCTATTTAATTCCGATGCAATTTCAGTGTTTCATCGTCAATACGAAGGTCAGAGGGATACAGTGAACCTGAAGTGAAGCATCGGAATCTATAACTAGTGTCACAGGAATAGTTTAAAACAGTCAATAACAAGAGTCGGCCTTCTTGTACTTAAGTCGGAATTGTGCATTTTGTATTTAATTCCGATGCAATTTCTGTGTTTCATCGTCAATTAGAAGGTCCAAGGGATACAGTAAAACTGAAGTGAAGCATCGGAATCTATAACTAGTGTCACATGAATGGATCAAAACATAGACAGTTAGAAGAGTCGGTCTTCTTGTACTTTAGTCGGTATTGTGCCTTTTGTATTTAATTCCAATGTAATTTCTGTTTTCATCGTCAAAAAGATGGTCAGAGGGATACAGTAAACCTGAAGTGAAGCATCGGAATCTATAACTAGTGTCACAGGAATGGTTCAAAACATAGACAGTAGGAAGAGTCAGTCTTCTTGTACTTAAGTCGTTATTGTGCCTTTTCTATTTAATTCCGATGCCATTTCAGTGTTTCATCGTCAAAAAGAAGGTCAGATGGATACAGTAAACCTGAAGTGAAGCATCGGAATCTATAACTAGTGTCACAGGAATGGTTCAAAACATAGACAGTAGGAAGAGTCAGTCTTCTTGTACTTAAGTCGGTATTGTGCCTTTTCTATTTAATTCCGATGCAATTTCTGTGTTTCGTCGCCAATAAGAAGGTCCAAAGGGTACAGTAAACCTGAAGTGAAGCATCGGAATCTATAACTAATGTCACAGGAATCGTTCAAAACATAGACAGTTGGAAGAGTCAGTCTTCTTGTACTTAAGTCGGCATTGTGCCCTTTTTATTTAGTTCCGATGCAATTTTTGTGGTTCATTGTCAATAAGAAGTTCGTAGGGATACAGTAAACCTGAAGTGAAGCATCGAAATCTATAACTAGTGTCACAGGAATGGTTCAAAACACAGTCAGTAAGAAGAGTCAGTCTTCATGTACTTAAGTCGGCATTGTGCCTTTTGTATTTAATTCCGATGCAATTTCTGTGTTTCATCGTCAATACGAAGGTCCGAGGGATACAGTAAACCAGAAGTGAAGCATCGGAATCTATAACTAGTGTCACAGGAATGGTTCAAAACATAGTCAGTAAGAGGAGTCAGTCTTCTTGTACTTAAGTCGGCATTGTGCTTTTTCTATTTAATTCCGATGCAATATCTGTGTTTCATCGTCAATCCGAAGGTTAGAGGGATACAGTAAACCTGAAGTGAAGCATCGGAATCTATAACTAGTGTCACAGAAATGGTTCCGAACATTGGCAGTAAGAAGACTCAGTCTTCTTGTACTCAAGTCGGCTTTGTGCCTTTTCTCTTTAATTCCGATGCAATTTCTGTGTTTCATCGTCAATAAGAACGTCCAAGGGATACAGTAAATCTGAAGTGAATCATCGTAAACTATAACTAGTGTCACAGGAATTGTTCAAAACATAGTCAGTACGAAGAGTCAGTCTTCTTGTACTTAAGTCGGCATTGTGCCTTTTGTATTTAATTCGGATGCAATTTCTGTGTTTCGTCGTCAATAAGAAGGTCAGAGGGATACAGTAAACCTGAAGTGAAGCATTGGAATCTATAACTAGTGTCACAGGAATGGTTTAAAACAGAGACAGTAAGAAGAGACAGTCTTCTTGTACTTAAGTCGGCATTGTGCCTTTTGTATTTATTTCCGATGCATTTTCTGTGTTTCATCGTCAATAAGAAGGTCAGAGGGATACAGTAAACCTGAATTGAAGCATCGGAATCTATAACTAGTGTCACAGGAATTGTTCCAAACATAGTCAGTAAGAAGAGTCAGTGTGCTTGTACATAAGTCGGCATTGTGCCTTTTCTATTTAATTCCGATGCAATATCTGTGTTTCATCGTCAATAAGAAGGTCAGAGGGATACAGTAAACCTGAAGTGAAGCATCGGAATCTATAACTAGTGTCACAGGAATGGTTCCAAACATAGTCCGTAAGAAGAGTCAGTCTTCTTGTTCTTAAGTCGGCATTGTACATTTTCAATTTAATTCCGATGCAATTTCTGTGTTTCATCGTAAATGAGAAGGTCCAAAGGATACAGTAAACCTGAAGTGAATCATACGAATCTATAACTAGTGTCACAGGAATGGTTCAAAACATTGTCAGTACGAAGAGTCAGTCTACTTGTACTTAAGTCGGCATTGTGCCATTTGTATTTAATTCCGATGCAATTTCTGTGTTTCATCGTCAATAAGAAGGTCAGAGGGATACAGTAAACCTGAAGTGAAGCATCGGAATCTATAACTACTGTCACAGCAATGGATCAAAACATAGACAGTAAGAAGAGTCAGTCTTCTTGTACTTAAGTCGGCATTGTGCCTTTTGTATTTAATTCCGATGCAATTTCTGGGTTTCATTGTCAATACGAAGGTCAGAGGGTTACAGTAAACCTGAAGTTAAGCATCGGAATCAATAACTAGTGTCACAGGAATGGTTCAAATCAGTCAGTAAGAAGAGTCAGTCTTCTGGTACTTAAGTCGGCATTGTGCCTTTTCTATTTAGTTCCGATGCAATTTCAGTGTTTCATCGTCAATACGAAGGTCCAAGGGATACAGTAAAACTGAAGTGAAGCATCGGAATCTATAACTAGTGTCACAGCAATGGATCAAAACATAGACAGTAAGAAGAGTCAGTCTTCTTGTACTTAAGTCGGCATTGTGCCTTTTGTATTTAATTGCGATGTAATTTCTGTTTTCATCGTCAAAAAGATGGTCAGAGGGATACAGTAAACCTGAAGTGAAGCACCGGAATCTATAACTGGTGTCACAGGAATGGTTCAATACATAGACAGTAAAAAGAGTCAGTCTTCTTGTACTTAAGTCGGCATTGTGCCTTTTCTATTTAATTCCGATGCCATTTCTGTGTTTCATCGTCAAAACGAAGGTCAGAGGGATACAGTAAACCTGAAGTGAAGCATCGGAATCTATAACTAGTGTCACAGGAATGGTTCAAAACATAGACAGTACGAAGAGTGAGTCTTCTTGTACTTAAGTCGGTATTGTGCTTTTTCTATTTAATTCCGATGCCATTTCTGTGTTTCATCGTCAAAAAGAAGGTCAGAGGGATACAGTAATACTGAAGTGAAGCATCGGAATCTGTAACTAGCGTCACAGGAATGGTTGAAACATAGACAGTAAGATGAGTCAGTCTATTTGTACATAAGTCGGCATTGCGCCTTTTCTATTTCATTCCGATGCAATTTCTGTGTTTCATCGTCATTACGAAGGTCAGAGGGATACAGTAAACCAGACGTGAAGCATCGGAATCTATGACTAGTGTCACAGGAATTGTTCAAAACATAGTCAGTACGAAGAGTCAGTCTTCTTGTACTTAAGTCGGAATTGTGCCTTTTGTATTTAATTCGGATGCAATATCTGTGTTTCGTCGTCAATAAGAAGGTCCTAGGGATACAGTAAACCTGAAGTGAAGCATCGGAATCTATAACTAGTGTCACAGGAATGGTTCAAAATAGAGACAGTAAGAAGAGTCAGTCTTCTTGTACTTAAGTCGGCATTGTGCCTTTTGTATTCATTTCCGATGCATTTTCTGTGTTTCATCGTCAATAAGAAGGTCAGAGGG